>NW_025964383.1:43739568-44324568 GCF_023055435.1 Haliotis rufescens | reverse complement strand
GTGGCCTGTATGTAAACAAGTGTTGATAGCATGAACAACGCCGCATACGGAGAAGATACGATACTTAATACGACAATCATTGGATACTAGGACATATGTTGACCTAGATTCACCTCAATGTGAACATAACTGAATTAGTAAAGCATAGTATTTATAAACATAACTGATTGTCATTTACAAATATTAGATCCGGGAAACTGTCTACAACGAGAATGACAGGTATTCAGAGTCAGTGTCAAACTGATGCTGTAAAAAAACAACAGGGGAGAGATGACTAACCCTTGGCGAATTCAAACTGCACAATTTTCCAGCATACATACATTTCTAATTCGAACGGCGCATTGTCATGTACATGTCAGTAAACTTGCGTTTAGGCCAATGGTATGTGGCAACAACCGCGTGCTTGACGGTGCTTGGCGGGACTCCATGTATTCTGTCTTTGGTTTGGGAGAACGCAGAAACAAGGTCATGGGTTGAGCGAACTGAGGGAATATTTATGGAGCAAGTGAAAACAGTGACACGGAGGCGTTACCTTGGAGAGAATGCCATCTTGTACAATAAGACCATTGATGCCAAGGTCATTTCCTAAAAAGCATTAGCTCTGGTAACTTTCCCTCCGGATCCAGAATACTTCCACGTGTGCACAAGAACTGTCGCCCTTGTTGGCGCTTAGTTGGTTCGGATTTCTAACGTATCCTTCCTTTTCAAAAGATGACATTATTTATACGTAAAAGCAAACATATCTGTTACTATCTTCGTATTTACACATTGTGATTGTGAGAGTGAATTAGGTTTTACGCCGCTTTGAAAGCAATCCAGTTATATCAAGGCGTGAAACCCACGAACACGGGTATAGTGCTGACAAACACAGAAACGTTATCCAGTTGAACCAACGATCATAGGATTCTGGCGTTTCCAAGGGACGCAATTCTGCACAGCGATTTTGGGGGACACATTATTTTCAAATGCATTGTATTGTTCTCGTTATCGATAAAGATTTAAAAGCGTGATAATTTTTTTTTTATTAAAGTCGACATTTCTCGTTCATTTTCACTTGCGCTCTCGTGACTTATTAGGGGCGGTCGGGTAGCCTAGTGGTTAGAGCGTTCGCTCGTCAGCCGAAGATCCGGGTTCGATTCCCGACATGGGTACAATGTGTGAAGCCCATTTCTCGTGTCCCCCGCCGTGATATTGCTGGAATATTGCTAAAAGCGGCGTAAAACCATACTCACTCTCGTGACTACACCATTCCACTGACCATCGGAACCTGATCTGAAGCCCATCTGATCCCAATTTTGCAAACATTTCAGCGTTCCGATGAGTTCCGATGAAAATTCACACGAAATCTTTTTTAGGGTCCCCATTTTCCGTAAAATCCGATAGAGATCCAACATTGATCGGGGTAATAGGATGAAAGACTGGTAGCGGCCCGATGTCTGTCCGCCATTTTCATCGGCGACGACAGATTGATCCGATTGCGGTCGGATTGTAATTCGAGGGTGGGCTGACACTAAACTGACACTTCCAACACTCTTCCGACACCAATCCGACACATCAGTTACTATTCGTAGGGTAATCGGACACTGACCCAATACTGGTCGGATTTGTCACCAAACGGCAGTCGAGTATAAAAGCGGGCTGCACCTCCTGCAATACTCGACATGGATCCACTTCTTCGCAACGCTGCAGCCCTAGGCTGTGTTTTTATGCTCCAGCAACAAACTATGCACCAAGATGCAGGGAGAGCCGTGTGGCTGAGCATTGATTGGGGCCTGAATAGGCCTATTCAGGCCCCAATCACTTCTCAGCCACACGGCTGCATCTGCATCTTCAGGAGGAGGCACAGAGGAGTCTTCTGGCACATGAGATTGTTGAGGAGTGCTTGGAGATCTCTTCTTTGCCTTCTGTCCTCCAACATTTCTGTTCTTTCTTGGAGCCATCTTCAGGATCTTGGTGCTGTAGTGTCCGATGAAAATCTGTGAAGTGAGTGTCGGCTGACCCTCCTTTCGTAGTCCGTTGGCCGTCAGATGTCACCGCTATGTGTCGGATGTGAGGCTATAGCTGATCCAGAGGATGTGATGATCGTTTGCGACCACAATCACCCTCCCCCATCCTAATTCTGACACGTGTTCACTGCCTTCATCCTGCTTCCCATCTTCCCGAGGTAAGAGCGACCACTTGCCTTTTTCTCAAAGTCTAACGTTTGTGTAGAAACTAGGCTTAAATACAGGATTGGATACAGGCTAGTGGATACACTTGCCTCCGGAAGATGCCCGCTTCCCTGTTTCAAACTCCAGCACATTTGGGATAGGGTATTAATGGATTAGGATATAGTCTGTGTCAAACTTTGTTAATATTATCAGAGTGGTGGTTTGTCACAGACAACTAAGACAAACAGTGTAAAATATATATGTTTATAAAACATACTAAAGCATACAATAAGCTAGTCAGGTCATTGTCAATGTATATGAATTATATATTATGCACATATATGCAAAGATGGCATTTCCAGCACGATCAGCCAAAGAAATTTTGCACAGCTGTGTGATGACCCATTTGTTACAACAGCTTGTGATATCTGTGTGGGTCGCACCAGGAATTCATTAAGTCGGGATACTCCTGTAGCATCGTTCATCCAGTATGGTTCAAACAAATCACCGTGTACGAACAATGTGGGGGACATAAATATATATATGACGGGCGGGATATCCATACATACATGTTTTCTTGTGATTTGGAATTGAAATTGATTTGCTTGTATTTACAATATAAAAATACTTTCTATATGGTATTCGGTAATTATCCGGGATTTGATTTCGATACATAAATCATGAATCTGGTAGCCTAATTCTAAATGTAGCCTGGTAACTGAGCCTCGGTTAACAAGAGACTGGTCTTCTTGCTCTGTGTACAGCTAGTTTTCAGACGATTTCTTCTGGTTCTGGTTGAAATCGCTCTGTCTTGTAGTCACTGAGTCTTTAAAACTTCACTGTTGTCAAATGGACGTCGTCTAACAAACCTTAATAACGCTGCATCTTCACACCTAGGTGTCCTGCGAGGCTGACCTGGGTGTGGCTTGGTCATTGTTGGTATTTGGTTGTTGGTACTTCATTGGTATTTCTGTACTAAACTTGCAATTGCGATATGGTGACGTCCAAGCTTGTAAAGTCCGATTCCTGCATCATTCAATGACCGCCATGTTAACTCCTTCAAGCAATCTAGGACGCGCCATGACACTACTTTGTAATGAGCATGCAGGTGTTGAGGAAGGTACTGTGCTTCACGTGCAGTATGTGACAACATTAAGCCTTGGTTATGGTATGGAGTGAGAAAAGGGCCATTAAAATCTATTGAAACAAAGTTGCGTGAACTTTAATGACAGTTGGATAGACGCAATCATATTGCTAACACTCCAATTGTTTGAGTATGGGTACTAAATCGTCCCATAGTTTTCCTTGAAAGGTTCCCATCCCATAGTTAAACAAGAGCGGTCACCCTCCCACAGTATAGCACAGTACAGTGAATATCATTTGAAGATTACTTTGGGGCATCAACTTTATCGAACTTTGTTTAAATTTGGAGAAAGTCCTCAAGACTTCACATGCGAAAATAATCGCGAGATTTCGAACATTCTCCTATACGTATATGGATACAACTTACTCATTTCAAAACTTATTCCGAGTCATTATGATTTGGGTGGTGCTTAATTAATTTCCAGGCGCAATAAACGCTTTAAAAGCTTTACTGGGGACATGAATTGTCATAACCTGGATTGAACAACTTTTGAGTAAATGTCGTAGGCCACTCGGTTAAATCGTCGCAAGAATAGAACGCTCGATTGTACCTCAAATAATGACACCAAAGCCTGGAGCTTTGACTTATGGAAAGTTGATGTCATCAGGCTTGTCATACAGTCTTGAGGAGAATTTTTCGTCACTCTGAATCTTTATGCATAGATCCACATACGAAACAGATCAGTCGATCTCACTGGTCTTGTTTATTTGTTGTTTTGGTGGGTAGATCAGGGGAAGGGAATTGGCTACCAGACCGTTATTGAACGAGATCAGACAGGAAATATGTGTAAGTGATTGCATATAATATGTTCTAAAAGTAACGTACAGCATGCATTGTACCTACCCAATAAACGCAGTGATCCACTTACTGCTTGTGTACAAGAAGTCCTGCCTATGCCAGCTACTGTTTTGTATAACTGTATAACGGGGCTTTCCGTTTTATACGCACAAACATTCTTTATTGGAACAGGTCATTCACGGGTTACCGGCCTAAATCTTGTAAGCGACATGTTTGGAAATAAATACTTATTCTATCCTGTACAATTGCCTTTAGATATTACAGCACTTACATGGTGTGCAGGAGACAAGTGTAAGCAGATTAATATCGATAACTCCCTACTTTGTCAGACAGTGTCTCCTAGTATAAGGTGCACCATTGTCCTCTAGGTAACAGTCATCACATCAATGCTCTTTGTGAATATACAGTCACAGCAAAAGGTCAGCGTTCGAACAAGCGTTCCTAAGGAATAACTCCCAAGCGTGCAATAACGCATTGTGTGCTGTCATTCTGGACAGTGTTGACCTCTATATGTACCTTGGTTAAAGGAGATATACACACATGATATCAACCAGCTGATATATACTTAATGGCTTAAAGAAAGTATGCTACCATGTTTGATGAGGGCTAAAAATCAAAGAAGAAATGGTTATTCGATGGGGGTGAATTTGAAGCGGATATCATGGTTTTGGACTTGCAATGTTTCAGCAACTGTTTTCAGCCTGGTAACGGTTTAATAAAGTTTGTACTTGTGTGATCAAATATAATTTTCAAGTGCATACTTTCTTTTGCCAGGCAGTGTATCTTGTTCGTTTAGGTTTTGTTTTCTATTGTTATTTAATTGTTTATTGTTATTATACATTATGGCGACATTCCGTCTAAGCTATGTAATAAAAATCGCAAATGATTCGACAAAAAAGTATCTGAAAGTATTTTTGATGATATGAAAAAACGCAAGATAATAGCATGTTTTATTTTTTGTGGCCAAGACATTTTGCTCCAAGGGACATTGTTTGTTTAGTAACCTGATACCCCATGTCCAGTGTTGGTCAAGACATTATTAATACGTGTACTGAACGTTATTACTCTCAGACATCAGGTTCAACATGGTGTCGTGTTCAGAACATGAACGACGGGTGTCCCACCCAGAGATTTCGTATGATTATGGGAATGGTTTGTCGATTTTATTTATTCAAATACAGCCGCACTCCCCAACTTCATCCGTACGTGATTCTCCACTCACAACAAACGCCCGAAACACAAGTTCGACTTGAGGTTAGGTGAAATGAGGTTTAACGTCGCGTTCATGATTTTTGCACTTACATATTGACGTACATGCACGTGTGTGCGTGCATGCGTGCGTGCGTGCGCGGCTGCTTCTACTAGTCCGGACTAATGCCGATTTTATAGTGCTAGCCCACTGAGATACATCGTCGCAGTTTAACATGAATACCCCACTCAGACACTGTATACTGACTCAGAGAGGACCCGTCCTTTTGTATCCCCTCAGTGCAAAGCGCCAGGCAGGGTAACAACAAGTACCATTTGTTAACGTCTTTTGAAATGACGCGGCCAGGGATCGAACACCCCAACTTCCGCTATGCGTGCACATGCTCTGTCCTCTAGACCACGTAGGCAGCAGTTAACATCTCATAGCTGAAGACAAAATCGTGATATTATCACACATAACGACGGCTTATATCAACATGCTCCTCGAGAGATCAAATCGCTTAATTACAAAAGAAGCGCATTTGGCAGGGGTAAATGAATGGCTTACAAAACGGGCTTCTGGTTCACAGATTTTGCATAAAGTACACATATTCACATATTGAGTTGGAAAATGCAATTGAACACGTCTTCCCCAGCAAAGTATTTTCACAGACCCTGTGACGTATTTTATTATCATCTATCGGTCTAAAACGAGTGTGTGTGTGTCGCAATCATGGCGCCGTTCATCAAAGGCTCGAACCCCCGATCTTCCGCTCCCCGGGTCGACGCTCTACCACTACACCACGAGGCGATTTCAGTTCGCCTTAAAGAGATTCTACTGTCTATCAACAGTGATTAAAGTATATTCTCTAGTTTGTTTATTGTGACTACTGTTCGAATAATGACTTCGGTAAAACAAATGTTGTCGTTCTGTGTTTCTTCTCAAAGCGGACACCGTTGGTACAGTTAAGTCGACGCAATTCAGAGTTGTCTCCCTGCGCATGCCAGGATCCTATGATTGTTGGTTCGAATCCCAGATTATTACCATTGGTTTGTCAGCACCATAACAGTTGGTTTCTCAAATATTATAAACGTCTGTAACCTGCATTATTTTTAGCTTTCCTCTCACATTAATCCGAACAATGTGATAAAACTGAAATATTATACTCATCCTCGGAGATAATCTGACATTCGAACCCCAGCAAAACTTGCAACAGCCCGCACAGTATGCTCTTTCTGGTATCAATCTCTCTCAGCTGTTCAGCCCTGGTTAATATCGATCCATTTCTCTCTATGATACGCAACTCAACCATCAAACCGATATTCCATATCAGCGCTTGTATACAAACAAAACCGCGCGAGCTCTCCCACATACACACATACTCCGCTGTGGCCATGGTCGAGCGACTCTTGTGTACGACACATGCCGTAACTCCCAGATTTCCTGGTCAACACACATAACTGAATCTCAGTGTGTCTATTTATCAACGTCCTGTTCCAAGCCTCACTCTGCTATACAACCGCCAAGTTGTAGTCACACCCCATTTAACAGAGTCTCTCAGTCACCTGACTCGCTTGACTGAAATCGAAATGTAGCGAGCCCAGACTAGATATTTCTGGTTTCAGCTGGTTTGGTTCTCAGTAACCCAAGAAGCCTTCCACACGCAACAATAATCCCTTCATCGCCAGAGCGGACGTGCGGACCGAGCTGACAGACAGGTAGAGTTACTATATTTTGTATGCAACGCTATTTCACACAACTGTCAATTAGCTGATGATCATAACATGTTAGTCCGGGACACTGTAGACTACACACCAGGTAATGTCTCCTAATTATAAGTCTTTCGAGTAGGGCGCAATTTTGCAATGATATACAGGAGAGAGGGCTAGCATATCATTATCATCAGCTACTTGACAGTTGTATACATATATATTTTATATATATGTTTCAATTGCAATAACTTGCAGATCCTATTTGCCTAGTTGAGCAATTCAGTCAATGTTGATAAACATATAATTCACTTTGTTGATCTATGTGTAGTAAAACGTTTAACTTTAATAGGTTCATTTTGAAAACGTCTGATAGAGAATTGTCACTTTTGTAGATATACACTGTGGTCGCTTTGCTGATAAACAGCTATTAGAGAATAGAGTGAGTCAGTTACGTTTCACCCCTTCTGCATTTTCGCAGCCATATCGAGATTACTTTACTTGGTAAGTAAAGACCACAGTTTATGCATAAACCAACCAGATCAAAATTAAAACAAATAAATATTCAGTTATCGAAAACGCCTGGTGTCATCACTGTGAGAACGATGCAAAATTCCTGCCTGGGGTATCAAGTTTTCCTATGATTGTGGAATTGGATTTGTTGCTTTTATTTGGATAGTATAACTTTGAACCAGGATAGTGACCTGCAACCATCTTGTTACCTCATTCACCACCGATTACACCACTTTATACACCACCGAGAATACATCACCGAGTACATCACCGAATACATCATCTTATACACCACCGAGAATACATCACCGAATACATCATCTTATACACCACCGAGAATACATCACCGAATACACCACCTTATACACCACCGAGAATACACCACCGAATACACCATCTTATACACCACCGAGAATACATCACCGAATACACCATCTTATACACCACCGAGAATACATCACCGAATACATCATCTTATACACCACCGAATACACCACCGATTACACCACTTTATACACCACCGAGAATACACAACCGATTACACCACCGAGAATACATCACCGAATACATCATCTTATACACCACCGAGAATACATCACCGAATACACCACCGATTACACCACTTTATCCGGTTCACCCAATTATGTTTCTAGGTTTGTCAGCACCATACCCGTGCTCGTGGGTTTCACCGAAGTGGTAAACGTCTGAGACCTGCATCACTTCGGGCTTTCCTCCCACATTAAGCTGACACGCCGTGATATAACTGGAATACTTTTAAAAGCGGCGTTAAACCCAACTCACTCACTCACTCACTACACCACTTTATGCACCACCGAGAATACATCACCGAATACACCACCGAGAATACATCACTGAATATACCACCGAATACATAATCTTATACACCACCGAGAATACATCACCGAATACACCACCTTATACACCACCGAGAATACATCACCGAATACATCATCTTATACACCACCGAGAATACACCACCGAATACATCATCTTAAACACCACCGAGAATACACCACCGAATACATCATCTTATACACCACCGAGAATACATCACCGAATACATCATCTTATACACCACCGAGAATACATCACCGAATACATCATCTTATACACCACCGAGAATACATCACCGAATACATCATCTTAAACACCACCGAGAATACATCACCGAATACATCATCTTATACACCACCGAGAATACATCACCGAATACATCATCTTATACACCACCGAGAATACATCACCGAATACATCATCTTATACACCGCCGAGAATACATCACCGAATACACCACCGAATACATCATCTTATACACCACCGAGAATACATCACCGAATACACCACCTTATACACCACCGAGAATACATCACCGAATACACCACCGAATACATCATCTTACTAGGGAGAAGTACAATGAGCATTATTGTGTCAGCGGGAGTGAATTATTATCTTCGTACAGAATGTGTACTAAAGATACCAAATTGCTTGAATTGCAATTTTACTTACATAATCATAATATTAATATCAAGAAATAATTGATATAAATGATACTAGTAGATGATGATATCTGTTCCTGAAGCGGGAAGATGTATTTGTAAATAACGTGTTGTTAATTTGTTGAAAATACCTTGAATTGGAACATGTCATGAAATATAAATTGAGATATCTCAGTCACTTTATTTGTTTTTAATCCAAGGTTATATTTATGTAATCATCATTAATAGTGATAACCATTAATACCAAATATACTGAATATACTAAATACTTCAAAACAGGTGAGTCATTACACGAGTTGAATATATAGAGGTTATCACGCGAGTGTGTTTGGGGATGGTTAATATCCTGCATTAGGAATAAACATTGTATTTAGCGAGCCTTGGCGAAGAATCCTTCTGCTCGTCATTTCGTGATATACAAATACTAGTATTTATCATATAATGGGTAGGTTTCTCGGCAGATAAAGCCAACGGATAAAAACGATATCCGTTGGGGTCATATGCGGATAGAGATGCAAATATCAAAGGTCAAGTAGGAACTACTTTCACTGTTTATAAACAAACATGGCCTCGCCCTCGTCATTCGGCAATCGAGTTAGAATTAACCATCGGGAATCTGGATAAACTACAGGGATAATTGCTATCATTATTAAAAGAACAGTCTAATATACTTAAAATCAGTGTCTAACTGTGACGTAGCTAAGGCATTTTATAAGTTTTGGCAACTTTGGAGATATAAATTTCGAAACAATTTTGGTTGCATTAGGAATAAACACTATGTATTTAGCTCGCCAAGGCTCGCTAAATACAACGTTTATTCCTAATGCAGGATATTTACCATCCCCAAACACACTCGCGTGATAACCTCTATTTATTATATACTTCAGTGTGAAAGACCATCCATAATTAATATGTCTTGTCAATGTGGAACTAACGTACGAGAAGGACGTCAATAGTTTGTGTTTGGGTTTGCCACCTAGGATAAAGGGAGACAATTTAAGAGGAGTTAACTCTTGTATGACAATAGTTTCGTTCACTGCAGTGAAATATCAAGTGTTATATTCACTGCAATGAAAATATCACTTTTCTCAACGACACAAAACTCAGTCTTTCACACTGAATTACTGTATGTAATTTATATAAGAAATTGCGGTATTTCCCTCCCCCTCGTGTCGTAAACATAGTGTGACATGAACACTCATATAATACCCTCTATGTAACACTAATTCATCTAAATGCATACCGAGAAAATAGTTATGCTTGTCAAAATAGCTAAGTGCAAGTGAACCGTATATACTTGAAACTTGTATAGAGAAAAAAATGACAAACGTTATCAAGACGTTTATCGCCTGTATTCAGTTCACCTGGTACCTTCTGTCTCTAACGAACACAACTGTTTCTTTAATAATGCATGGCTGGTTTTATTATACCGATTGTTTGCGCGAGTCATCACTGACAATAAGGCCACAGGTGGGCATAAAAAACCCAATTAGTAATAATTACTGATAATAATTACAAGAAATATACGAAATTTCGTATTTATTTTATTCAAATATCCATGAAATTGATTGTACGGTTATCATATACATTAATAGCGGGTAACAGAGCGTATGGCTTCACTGGTTCTTTAGATTGAACGTGCAATGTGTTGCCCAAAGTATCTTGCTTATTTGACGTTTTTTAGAATTTTGGACGGCAGCCACGCAAGCACTGGATGAACATACATGTCTAATTGCTTGTCTTTGACAAATTGTAGCATCCAAACTGGAATGCGTTCTAGATTTATCATTCTACATTGTATTTAACCAATGATCTTTTACAAGAATGATCTTGTATTGATTCGTGAAGAACCCTTGGCCTACAGGCAACTCTAGAATGCAGAAACTTGTTATCGATCAGAACCAAATTGCCACTGAATCCTTGCACTATTTCACCACTGTCCCGTCATTGCCAACGCTCACGATACAGAAGGTCAATGAACTGTTTTAACTATTTGCATTCTACATAAGCCAGAAAAATGAAGCCGGGGACTATTTTGTTCGTGTAAGAGATATCTTGGTAGTATATCGTAACACTGAAACTGTATACTCTTTTTTACTAAACCCTACAGCCCCCGGGCTTGCAAAACACCTTGACCTTGTTGTTTTGTTTTGGTTTGGTTTGTTGTTAACGCCGCACTCTGCAATAGTCCAGGGCGATAAAATCTTCCCCAATACCAGCTTATACTGCCGCAACAAAGGGGCGGAACGCATGTCTGGTCATATATACAATTATGCTCATATTTGATATGCGATAGTGTGCCGCCCACTGGTGTTTTCTCGGGGGGATTCATGTCAACTGAATTAATATGACCAGTTAATCCGAATCTGGCTTCCACGGGATATATCGCTTGGGCGAAATCACGCGATATCCCCGCCAATGATATTGAACCACTCGGTCACCATGACGTAACAATCACATGACATCACTAGTCTCTCTGCCACTTAAGGGGCACGGGTGGCCGAGTCGTTTAAGGCGCCGCGATTCGCTGTGCAGAGTTGCGTCCCTTGGACACGCCAGACACCTATGATTGTTGGTTCGAATCCCGGTTCGCCCCGATTATGTTTCTAGGTTTGTCAGCACCATACCCGTGCTCGTGGGTTTCACCGAAGTGGTAAACGTCTGAGACCTGCATCACTTCGGGCTTTCCTCCCACATTAAGCTGACACGCCGTGATATAACTGGAATACTTTTAAAAGCGGCGTTAAACCCAACTCACTCTCTCTGAAGTTGATAAGCTATACTACTTACTCGCAAGACACTGGTTATTACTGTTTACAAACTGAAAAGTTGGAAGAATGGTTTTGGATGCTAAATAGAATTTTACCGGTGTGTCTTTTGATATCTAATATATCAATACTCGTCCACAAAGGTTTAAATTCCTACTCAAGACTCAGAGTTTAAAAGTGTATGACTCATGTTTATATATTTGTTAACTGGGCTGAGATTTTCAATCTCTTTGGAGATATATTAAGAGGATGTTCCTAAAATTAATGTTTGCCGCCATCGAGACTCATGAATATATACATGTAACTGTTTCTATATTTTCTTCCATTTGCTGAACATGAAGTTAGACATTGGATGCTAAATTTCCTGTGGATACATACCGAAGATGCTTTACAATTCTTATGCGTACAGATAACGTTATTGAATTCAAAACTTCACATTAAAATCATTTTCAAGGTAAATGTTTTGATTAAGAAACTACAAATATATTTATCATATACACATATCTAGCTTGGCACGTATGACTGATGTGTTACATCCAACCTTCACTGATGCATGTATTGTATCGTGTATTACATGTATTGTGCGATATGTATGCTTGCCAATCCCTTATCATATTTGCGTGTAAATAATTAAATTTTCGTTGTGTTCATGGAAATTCCTGCATTCTGATTAGCTGAATTGGTCACGTGTTATTGCATTCATTTCCCAATGAATGTAAAAAATTAAGCCACGCCCACCGCGGCGCACTACTTTTATCACTTCGGAATGTCGGGGAATCCCAATATTACAGTCGAGGGAATTCCCTTTCTGCTCACGTGTATCGTCATGCACAGGACATTTAGCGACTTTCATGCATATTCATTGTCCAAACTACCCTTTGAAACCGAAGGCCGAGAATGAATGAAACAGCAAACGTGCAGGCTCGCTCGCCTGTTTTTTTCCCGCTCGCCCCGGTTCAACTTTCATGTCTTCGGGTTTCATTTATAACTAGCATTTCTCCAACTGTGATTTACCGTAATCAGGGAAGTAATGTTTGAATCACGCAGTAAATGACCATGTTATTTGAAACTGCCGCCTTCTCTCGGACATATTTCTTCCGGTTCGTTACAGTCTGATTGTTGCAGTTCTTTTCGCCTCTTGCCTTAATTGACAGGTCAAATGAACATTGTTTTAATCCCACTCTCCGTTGATTGGCTACTGACTGTGTAGGCGTGTCAAGTTATGTGCATAAATTAAACGATCACCTGATTCATGTCACGCCACTGTATGTATTCGTACACCTGGAATGTTTATCAATGTCGTCATTTTTGTCTGTTTTGATATATGCAACTGTTTTGGGTTAAACTATTGTAGATAAAACATGTTTTACGTTGTCGAATTTAATTATAAGCATTGACTGTGTTATTTTTTCGGTTCATTGAGGTATGAATCGAAAAGCCGATGTGCAAACTTTTGTAAGAATCCGCTACGCGGATTCATACAGTTTGCATATCGGCTTTTCGATTCATACCTCAATGAACCGAAAAAAATACACAGTCAATCCTTAAATAATAGGTTTAAATAACACGGTGATTCGCACGATTTGCTCTCAGTCATGAGATAATATGAACAGGTGGTTTGTTGCAAATAAGCTCGCTACTAATACCGCGTATACTGGACTATCTGTTTCCGTCACATTCAACGGAAGCTCGTTTAATTTATTTGTCTCTAAATTCCTCGTAAAAACATACTTTGATGACGTCATGGATTCCACAATGAAGTGATAACACTAATTTTTATCGTCAATGCAATATTTTAAATAGTTATTTAGAGTGACGAGTTTACTTTGACCTAAACAATGCATATTCATTTACTGATAAGCCGCTCTTATAACAATGATACGAAACATACCAATCGATGATATCAACAACGTAGATGCAATCACTATCAAAGATGCTTTATTTACTCCTCTGACAGGCGAGGATATCTTAGTGCCAATTTTATCAATTGTGGTTCCTCCCTATAACGCTATGGTTGCTGGGGACGCCGAGTCAGCGATAATTTTTAACAGAAGCAGCCGCGTTGCTTCAAGTCGTGTATATAGGTTATACTTAGAGAACCCAACCCAAGCCTGCTGGACTTTGCCCAAGCGTGAAAACAGACACAAGGCCACAGAGGTGAAGTGTTAAGCACTGTGGCTTAAAGGTACGTGAGGTGAGATGAAATGGGGTTTTACGTCGCGTTAAAAATGATTTCACTTACATATCGACTTGCGTGGATGTGTGTGGCTAGTTGTACTAACAGTACTTTAATGGCGGTTTTATGGTGCTAGTCCACTGAGATACCTCTTTAACATTGATACCCCACTCAGACACAGTATACTGACCAATCAGTCATACCGTGTCAGCTTAACGTGGGAGGAAAGCCCGAAGTGATGCAGGTCTAAGACGTTTACCACCTCGGGGAAACCCACGGGCACGGGTATGGTGCTGACAAACCTAGAAACATAATCGGGGCGAACCGGAATTCGAACCCACAATCATAGGTTTCTGGTGTGCCCAAGGGACGCAACTCTGCGCAGCGAATCGCGGCGCCTTAGACGACTGGGCCACCCGTGCCCCCACTGAGAACATGAAATTCATTTGAAACATCCGATGTCATGTACTGGAGATAACGATCTGTGTCACAAAAAACGTTCACTCAAAACATTTACGCTAGCTTTTAATGTCATGAAACACAACACACAGCTTGATCAAACAAACGCCAACCGGGCGTGACGGCGTTCCTGCCAAGCTTGTCAATAACTAATACATGCCAAGCACTGCATGTTGAATACATCAACATAACGTGCATGGACATTTGGCGGTGATGATGACATTTGTATTAGCCCTACACCCGTGGTGGAGATACATGGCGGCATTGAGGGGGCACGGGTGGCACAGTCGTCTCAGGCGCCGCGGTCCGCTGAACTGATTTGCGTCCCTTGGGCCCACCAGAAGCCCATGATTGTGGGTTCGAATCCCGTAGTTTCACCGAAGTGGTGAACGTCTGAGACCTGCATCTCTTCAGACTTTCCTCGCACATTAAGCTGACACGCCGTGATATAACTGGAATACTCTTCAGAGCGGCGTTAAACCCAACTCACTCACTCATTCATGACGGTATTGTAGCATAATAAGATAAAAAATACTGCGTTTTCAAAGTAGAGCTAGGTGACCTGTAGATTTAACCGCTCTCAATCGAATTTGGAACCAGACGAGGATGTTTAATTCCATTCTACCATGACTCTTTGGTGTGAGAAAATATATTGAGTGAAGCGTGCCCAGTATCTTGAGTGGGTTGTCAATCAGAATTTACGGAATCACCGACAGCAGCCTTTAAACAAAATTATACACTCTGTGGACTGTATTGGTAATGGATGCCATCGATGGGCTGGCTACGCTCACAGTTTCCCGAAGACCTGGTATCATCAATATTTGATAGTGATTCATAAACACATGCTCATAATATAGTCGGAATCGAATTATCGACTCTGCTAATCTTGTCAACATGGAAAGGGTGTTGTCCCTTTTTATTCAAAGATAAGCAATTGCCTAATTAACAATCTCATCAAAATCAGATCTTAGTTCTCGCTGCCGCTAAATAAAGATCTGAGGACATCCCATTACGGGTCACGTCAGACCGACCAGTCGGTAACTCTGACCGACCAATGGAATTACTGACAAGAAGTCGACATTAGCCAATCAGAAGGCAGCTTTCTCGTGCCTTACGGCACTAATTTCAAATTGGCGACTACGCTTCGAAACATATTTTGACAAATTCTCGCTTAAAAAATTGAAACCTGAACAAGATAACATTCTCGATTTGCTAATATATGGTCTATATTGTATATATTTAGTCGTTAAGCCCGTAACTATCGTTCGGAATACCCCGTAGTTTTCGAGGTTGCATGATGAGAAATCACATTCTGAGTGTCATTTTCTTGATCTGGTAAGCGACGCTCTGATTGGTCGGATGAAAGGTCGTTCTGACGTGACCCATAATGGGATGTCCTCAGATCTTTGTTTAGCGGTAGCGAGAACTAAGATATGATTTTAATTAGATTGCCTTATTAAATGTGTAAAGTGTTAATTTAGCCGTGAGTGTGTGTCGCATCGGTACTGTGTGTTCGGTTTAGCCCACGTGACATACGTTAAGGGTCGTGAGCAAAATAGTGCGTGTATGCAGAGGATCATCTTGTCCGACCCAGCATGATGTATGACCGTACTAATAGATCTGACTATTACATGACAGGCCTGCCACACAGCCAGAATCTTTGCATTTGTGATCACTCGTGTCATTCCGGGACAGCTTCGCGTGGCCAATTTATCAACTTGGTTCAGTCTTCGCGAAAACGGGCAAGGAGGAAAACCTAGTCAACTTGAAATAATTTTTGAAGTTTATACGGTTGCCATTGCAAACCACATGTTATTCACTGTGATGCAACAAGGGTAATTGTCAACATGGTATGTGCCTAGATACAAACTTGACTCTAAACAACGCAATTTCGGGAGGGATTCTTTGACCAACTTACTTGTAGTCTTACGCGCATTCTGATTGGTTTGTCGTGTTTTTAAACATGACATTGGTGATAGGGGCACGAGTTCTTGCAGGTCACGGAAAGGGGCGATGGTTGACCAACACCAACTCAGCTTTCAGCAGAGAGGTGTATTTCTTATAATTCTGGAAAAAATTATCGTTTTTATTCATGTATGTGAAAAGGCAACTTTACGCGTGCAATGTAACAACCCAAGTTTGAATCAATTCATTTAACGCAAGCTGATGCAAACTCATTGTATATCTATCTGGAAGTAAATAATTTGGGACGGTCAGGTATTCTAGTGGTTAAAGCATTTGGTCGTCACGCCCCGGGCCCGGGTTCGATACAATGTGGATACAAAGTGTTAAACCCATTATGCTCAGTTTACTTTCAAGGGCTAACGACCTCATTTCTCTGCCTGACTTAGAGTAGACATGCGTCACAACTGCACAGCCTTTTCTTATGTCTTTATGCAAACGTTGTGCACACAAGCTCGTGAAATATTAAGAACAGTCTGCTTGATGTGCGAGGAAAGCAAAATACAGTAAACTACGTTTATAACGAACTGACGGATATAACGAATTTATTTTTTGTCCCGGTCATTTGCTGTACATATGCTGTATATGCTTATAATAAACTACGGTTATAACGAACTTAAATTAATGGTCCCTTTGGGTTCGTTATAACCGTAGTGGGGGCAAGGGTGGCCCAGTCGTCTAAGGCGCCGCGATTCGCTGTGCAGAGTTGCGTCCCTTGGGCACGCCAGAAACCTATGATTGTGGGTTCGAATCCCGGTTCGCCCCGACTATGTTTCTAGGTTTGTCAGCACCATACCCGTGCTCGTTGGTTTCACCGAAGTTGTAAACTTCTGAGACCTGCATCACTTCGGGCTTTCCTCCCACATTAAGCTGACACGTCGCGATATAACTGGAATACTGTTAAAAGCGTCGTTAAACCCAACTCACTCACTCACTATAACCGTAGTTTATTGTTTACTACTTAAAAGCAGCTTAAAAACACTTCTTTCGTATGATTATTATCTGTCACGCCATGCTATGGTGTTCCTCAACTTCTTTTGATCAGTATATGATGCTGTTTGTAGACATTTACCTCTTTTTGACCTCAGAAACCAAGATCAGTTAGATTCGACTCCTGAATCCAGGAAGGGGTTCAACTACTTAAACAACGCGGACACCAATGCCCCCTATGCTAAGCCTATTTCGTATAAATATCATCGATGTTAGTTATTTATTTATTTTTCTACTTTTTTAAGGCCATGACGTACTCTTCCGACATTGACCGAGGATGGGCGTGGCTAGTGGTTGCTTCCTCCTTCCTCACCCACACGTTGACGTATGGTGTTGCGTGGTCAACAGGGGTCTACAACACCATCTTCATCGACGCCTTCGGTGACAGCAAGACTGTGACTGCGTGGGCGGGATCGTTGACGACAGCCTCGATGTATGCCGCAGGTAAGGCTAAATCAGCAGCATACTGTTCACGACACTCTTTTGGACTGATCTGAAATCCTAGCACTAACTCTTAACATGTGAATGTCTGCGGTTGATTATGTCATTGTAGCACTTGAATTTCAAACATGAATTATGTGACGAAGAAATCACGAGATTCTGTTGTTTCTGGTCCTGGCACCAGCGAGCCCCGAAGAGGCGAGTTGACTCCTCTTCCTGGATCAACAGTGAGTGATTTCTCCATCTTAAACCACGTTATGGTTGACTTGTGTTTGTTTAATTTTGCATAATGAACTAACGTTGGATCAGTTTTACTTGGTCAAGTTTTGTTCAGAATGGCCTGTGAATTCGGAATTAACCTCAACAACAATAGTGTGGCATCATCATACTGGTATAATATTTGGAGAATTATAACAGTTAGTATTCTTGAGGGGCAACATATTATATGATAGGAGCCCCTTGATAAGATTGAAACATTTCTTTATTAACTTTTATATATGTCTATGCTTTACAAATCAGCTTGACCTTTTATCTGATAATCACACTTCTTATGATCATCTGTAAACTACGTCATCATCAAATGTCATGTTGTAAAGCATCCCTTATTTCCTACTCTAAACAATATGTTTATGGGCAAAAAGTCATTAAGAGATTGTTATACAATATTATGCATTATGTACTAACATTTACGTATATAGCGAAGATTCAAATATTGAATTTGACTTTTTCAGCCGACCACAAGCAGACGACCGGGGAAACAATCTTTTGCTCTTTTCGCAAAGGTGGTTTCCTACGAAGCGTGAGACACTCTCTCATCTGTTTTCCTCTCTGTCTTCTTTGCAGGGGCAGCTGGATAAGAACACATCCATCATGGTCACGCAGATCTTCTTCAGATGCACGAGCCAATCAGAAATAAGCATCGGGGTATATGACCAATCAGAAAGCCTCTTACAGATTTGGTTTAAGTACCAAGACTCCTTGACAGACGAGTCTGGAGTGATAGGTGAAGTGACGGTTTTCTTCTGATTATAACAATGCATGCTGGGAAGGATGTCATGTTGACCGGATAGTCAGGCCTCTCGATCCACTGTGTTTCAGGTCCTCTTGCTAGCGTTCTCACCAACAAGTTCGGGTGTCGCCCGATCGTGATAGCGGGCGGGGCCCTAAGCGGAGCAGGCCTCATGCTGAGCTACTTTGCTCCCAACATCTACTGCCTCTACTTTTCGTTCGGAATCATGACTGGTATGTTCAGGTCTACAGCATGTAGAGATAGTTATCATATTCCTCCATCTCTATCTGTGTTGCATTCGGTTTCAATAATACCACTCCATTACGCCATCGACCAGTGAAATAACCAGACTCCTGCACCTAAATTTATCTATGTCTTTTGAGACTTGATAATGTGTCACAGGCTTCCCCTACGGTAGAAAGTGTACTGTACGCTTGTCTTGACCTCTCTATAATACACAAATGGTTCACTTGTACACCTGTCACAACCATCCATGATAAATACATACTTGACTGGTTTTGATAAGCCTGTAGTACAATGTGCATTTTCAACAAATATTTTAATGATGTGCGTTTGAACCGTCGATTGTGATCCTGGGCGAAGAATTTCTTTTCAAATATTTTCTTAAACAAAAAACATTTCTAGGAATACCACTTTGCCCAACCACCCCTGCCGTGCACACACACACACACACACACACACACACACACACACACACACACACACACACACACACACACACACACACACACACACACAAACACACACACAAACACACACACACACACACAAAAACACACACACAAAAAAACACAAACACATCAGAGTCACAAACACACGTACAAACACACCAGCCCCACACTGAGACACACACAAACACAACACAGTCGTACACACACACACACACACACACACACACACACACACACACACCAGTGTCACACACAGAAACACACATCACACAAACATACACATCATATAAACACACACATCACTCAAACATGCATATGATATAAACACACACACACACACAAACACACCAGAGTCACACCCAAACACACATCGCAGTCACACAAAAAACGCAAATACACACACACATACAAAGAAATGAACAAACACAGACACAAACTCACAAATCACAGTCACAAACACACACACGTACAAACACATCAGGCATACACTGAGACACACACAAGCGCAACACAGTCACACACACAGACATATCAGAGTCACACACATACACAATCACACACATCACACAAACACACACATCACACAAACATACACATCACACAAACGCACCAGAGTCACACACACACGCATCACAGTCACACAAAAGACTCAAACACACTCACACAAACACAGACGACAACTTCCTGCGTCCTTTATGTGGACTGCGATGACATTAGCGTGACACAAGTGTTGACATACTGCTTCATAGCATGAGATCTGCACAAATATCTTGAACGTAACCTTCAGTGGAGAAACACAAGGGACACTGTTATGTTTACTAAAGAAATACGTTTTGCGAGATACGTTTAAATAGGATGAATTACGACTGATGAGTTCAGAAACTCCCTTCTGACGCAACCGGGTCACCCGTTACGTTTGGTCGGACTCAGTGACAATACTTATTTTATTTACGTTCATGCTACTCCTTTACTGTTTGATGTTCTAAGCTAGGTTGTGCAGTTCATTCTAATCTGGCAGATGCCTCGTGAGGTGAAAGTAGCCTGCCAGAACATCAGTCTTTAGTGAGGAATAGCGTCTGTAATACGATCCACAACTTCAACTGCATGTCACCTGGGACATTGTCTATGTATAGTTATCTCAAGGGACTGTGCAACACAACAGCGTCTTCTGTTTCATCCACGCCGTGTATAGATACCTGACGGGTCCATGAGACACAACAGCGTCTTCTGTTTCATAAACACCGTGTATAGATACCTCACGGGTCCATGAGCCACAACAGCGTCTTCTGTTTCATAAACACCGTGTATAGATACCTCACGGGTCCACGAAACACAACAGCGTCTTCTGTTTCATGAACACCGTGTGTAGATACCTCACGGGTCCATGAGACACAACAGCGTCTTCTGTTTCATAAACACGGTGTATAGTTACCTCACGGGTCCATGAGACACAACAGCGTCTTCTGTTTCATGAACACCGTGTATAGATACCTCACGGGTCCATGAAACACAACAGCGTCTTCTGTTTCAAAAACACTGTGTATAGTTACCTCACGGGTCCATGAGACACAACAGCGTCTTCTGTTTCATAAACACCGTGTATAGATACCTCACGGGTCCATGAAACACAACAGCGTCTTCTGTTTCATAAACACTGTGTATAGATACCTCACGGGTCCACGAAACACAACAGCGTCTTCTGTTTCATAAACACCGTGTATAGATACCTCACGGGTCCATGAGCCACAACAGCGTCTTCTGTTTCATAAACACCGTGTATAGATACCTCACGGGTCCATGAGACACAACAGCGTCTTCTGTTTCATAAACACCGTGTATAGATACCTCACGGGTCCACGAAACACAACAGCGTCTTCTGTTTCATGAACACCGTGTGTAGATACCTCACGGGTCCATGAGACACAACAGCGTCTTCTGTTTCATAAACACCGTGTATAGATACCTCACGGGTCCACGAAACACAACAGCGTCTTCTGTTTCATAAACACTGTGTATAGATACCTCACGGGTCCATGAGACACAACAGCGTCTTCTGTTTCATCCACACTGTGTATAGATACCTCACGGGTCCATGAAACACAACAGCGTCTTCTGTTTCATAAACACTGTGTATAGTTACCTCACGGGTCCACGAAACACAACAGCGTCTTCTGTTTCATAAACACCGTGTATAGATACCTCACGGGTCCATGAAACACAACAGCGTCTTCTGTTTCATAAACACCGTGTATAGATACCTCACGGGTCCATGAGACACAACAGCGTCTTCTGTTTCATAAACACCGTTTATAGATACCTCACGGGTCCACGAAACACAACAGCGTCTTCTGTTTCATGAACACCGTGTGTAGATACCTCACGGGTCCATGAGACACAACAGCGTCTTCTGTTTCATAAACACCGTGTATAGATACCTCACGGGTCCATGAAACACAACAGCGTCTTCTGTTTCATAAACACTGTGTATAGATACCTCACGGGTCCATGAGACACAACAGCGTCTTCTGTTTCATCCACACTGTGTATAGATACCTCACGGGTCCATGAAACACAACAGCGTCTTCTGTTTCATAAACACTGTGTATAGTTACCTCACGGGTCCACGAAACACAACAGCGTCTTCTGTTTCATAAACACCGTGTATAGATACCTCACGGGTCCATGAAACACAACAGCGTCTTCTGTTTCATAAACACCGTGTATAGATACCTCACGGGTCCATGAGACACAACAGCGTCTTCTGTTTCATAAACACCGTGTATAGATACCTCACGGGTCCATGAAACACAACAGCGTCTTCTGTTTCATAAACACCGTGTATAGATACCTCACGGGTCCACGAGACACAACAGCGTCTTCTGTTTCATAAACACCGTGTATAGATACCTCACGGGTCCATGAAACACAACAGCGTCTTCTGTTTCATAAACACCGTGTATAGTTACCTCACGGGTCCATGAAACACAACAGCGTCTTCTGGTTCATAAACACCGTGTATAGATACCTCACGGGTCCATGAGACACAACAGCGTCTTCTGGTTCATGAACACCCTAGATATCATTGGATATATATTATTATTTGGTGCGTGCGGTATGGCAGTTGTATAGCCCAATGTATTCGAACTTGCGGTTGCTGTTCATGAAGCCAGATGGCGTTCACATCTGTCATGCAGGTTATTGATACCCATGTATAATATAATGGACGTTTGTAAAGCCGTGTTTCATATTCAGCACTCAATAACACTTAGCCAGAGTGGCCAGGGCGAAGGGGCAGTGGTAATGGCTGTTCGATATGGATCCTGTGTCGGCAGTATTAACGTGTAGATTCTATATGATTACAATGATCGTTGGGGTGGGGTGGGGGTTGCTGGTGGGGGGGGGGGGGGGGGGGGTGTGTGTGTGTTATCCGCTGGATGATGTACACTGGGAGGCTTACCAACATGCTTGGCTTATGTATTGATGTGTAGTGACATCGCTGACCCGCTGTCACCATGTTATAACACACGTGAGTGAATGTCTTGACAATTTAATAATACCAGTAACACCAACAACGACAACATGACAGCCTGAATATTCGTCGGGATGTTTGGGGTTGGTTGGACGCCGAACGGGAATACGTGAGAGAGAGAGAGAGAGAGAGAGAGAGAGAGAGAGAGAGAGAGAGAGAGAGAGAGAGAGAGAGAGAGAGAGAGAGAGAGAGAGAGAGAGAGATAAGAGAGAGATGGAGAGACGGAGATGGTGATTTAGAGAGAGGGAGAAAGAGTGGGAGAGATAGTGAATGAGAGAGAGGGAGAGACGGATATGGTTAATGAGAGAGAGAGGGAGAAAGAGTGGGAGAGATAGTGAATGAGAGAGAGGGAGAGACGGAGATAGTGAATTAGAGAGAGGGAGCAGGAGAGTGACAGAAGGAGAAAGAGTGGGAGAGATAGTGAATGAGAGAGAGGGAGAGACGGATATAGTGAATTAGAGAGAGGGAGCAGGAGAGTGAGAGAAGGAGAAAGAGTGGGAGAGATAGTGAATGAGAGAGAGGGAGAGACGGAGATAGTGAATGAGAGAGAGCGAGAGTGAGAGAGAGAGACAGAGAACCAGAGAGAGACAGATGACACCATGATATATAACCCAAGTCCTGCCCACGACGACTTCTCACAACTCACTCAGTCACTGTCTACTGAAACTAGACTATTTATGTTAATGTCTAGAAGGACAAAAGACACTGACACTGTAACGCACTCAGTGATATGTCTGAGTATAAGTGAACTGGTAAAGTAGGTTGCAAAAAGCACGCGTTAGTCTTGTTTAGCTGGAGACACTATTAACATGTGTACTGCATACCACAGCGGGCTATGGTACGGCGGAATCCTTGCATTGATTGACTGACTGACTGGTTGTCCCGAGCACAGTTGTGGACATTATGTAATGTATGTAGCACGTCCACAAAGAGTGCTCATGTTGGAATCTAGGCTGAACCTTGAACCTCGTGTACTAAATGGTGTACAACCGCAGAGACACTTGCGGATATACGTGGGCTGAAAATGGATGTTGGTATTTGGGTCTGTATGCGATTCATTAAGAGACTGAGTTCCTGCGCCAGTGCATTTGAACATCCACTTACGTGACTTTTCTATCTCAGTTATTTTCTATGAACAACGGGCAGGATAAGAAGTGCACACCCCTACCCTCCCTGCCTCACCCCTAACCCTCCCTGCCGCACCCCTTACCCTCCCTGCCTCACCCCTTACCCTCCCTGCCGCACCCCTAACCCTCCCTGCCTCACCCCTTACCCTCCCTGCCACACACCTACCCTCCCTGCCTCACCCCTAACCCTCCCTGCCTCACCCCCACCCTCCCTTCCTCACCCCCACCCTCCCTGCCTCACCCCTTACCCTCCCTGCCTCACCCCACCCTCCCTGCCTCACCCCTTACCCTCCCTGCCTCACCCCCACCCTCCCTGCCGCACCCCCACCCTCCCTGCCTCACCCCTTACCCTCCCTGCCTCACCCCTTACCCTCCCTGCCTCACCCCTTACCCTCCCTGCCGCACCCCCACCCTCCCTGCCTCACCCCTTACCCTCCCTGCCTCACCCCTTACCTCTCTGCCGCACCCCTTACCCTCCCTGCCTCACCCCTTACCCTCCCTGCCGCACCCCTAACCCTCCCTGCCTCACCCCTTACCCTCCCTGCCACACACCTACCCTCCCTGCCTCACCCCTAACCCTCCCTGCCTCACCCCCACCCTCCCTTCCTCACCCCCACCCTCCCTGCCTCACCCCTTACCCTCCCTGCCTCACCCCACCCTCCCTGCCTCACCCCTTACCCTCCCTGCCTCACCCCCACCCTCCCTGCCGCACCCCCACCCTCCCTGCCTCACCCCTTACCCTCCCTGCCTCACCCCTTACCCTCCCTGCCACACACCTACCCTCCCTGCCTCACCCCTAACCCTCCCTGCCTCACCCCCACCCTCCCTGCCTCACCCCTTACCCTCCCTGCCTCACCCCTTACCCTCTCTGCCGCACCCCTTACCCTCCCTGCCTCACCCCTTACCCTCCCTGCCGCACCCCCACGCCCTACCCCGGCCATTCCTCCGTCATTTTACACTCAACTCTCATCACCCATCTCCAACTCATGAAGTAATAAAATTACTTTAGCATCATCGTACATCAAGTATGGTTCATACAAAATACCGTGGAATATCAAGTTCAAACCTCCTCCCCCTTCCTATACCCGCTGCTCTTCTCCACCCCTCTTCTCTCTCCCCTAAAATCCTACATACCATTCCCACAATCAATACCTCCTTAAGGGGGCACGATTATGTTTCTCGGTTTGTCAGCACCATACCCGTGCTCGTGGGTTTCACCGAAGTGGTAAACGTCTGAGACCTGCATCACTTCGGGCTTTCCTCCCACATTAAGCTGACACGCCGTGATATAACTGGAATACTGTTAAAAGCGGTGTTAAAACCAACTTACTTACTTACTCAATACCTCCTTAAAGTCCCCCCTCTGTACTCTTGTACACGACCCTGAAGTCTTGCTGCACTGGACATAAAACAATACTCACTCAGCAACTCACTGTAACGATGCCGCCCTCTGGTATTATAGGGGCGGTCGGGTAGCCTAGTGGTTAAAGCGTTCGCTCGTCACGCCGAAGACCCGGGTTCGATTCCCGACATGGGTACAATGTGTGAAGCCCATTTCTGGTGTCCCCCGCCGTGATATTGCTGGAATATTGCTAAAAGCGGCGTAAAACCATACTCACTCACTCTGGTATTATACAACAAAGGGTATTATAAACATTTCGTTTCGTATTATCACAATCACATTTACCTCTGTGTATATGGCATATACTTACTTACTGACCCTTTAATTAAAAACCAAGGTCATAACAGCCCGTGCAACACAACATTTATCAATAACCGACACTGACAGCTGTCAGCTTGGGCTAAACAGCTCGTGTTTTCAAAGAGCCTCGCGTGACAGCGTGACCTAGTTGCTGTGACATTATTTTAACGCTGCCAACATTCGTGGTGGCCCGTGGTCCTGTGCACAGCGCACAGGTAAAAAATCAGGTGAAGTTAGGTAACGTCGGTCGCGGAGAGGAGTTGGATGGGTGACCGCGTTTCGGCGTCTTGCCTCTTGGACGACTGTTCGAAATGTACCTCTGTTCACCAGCAGTGAATGGGTACCCGGTAGGATGAGATGGCAATGTGGTTGTTAACCTTCTTGCGCCTAACTGACACCCTTGGGTTGTATACTCCCCAGGGAGTTGAGAATGATTCTTGAGTGCACACTGATCCAGTGACCGGGGTTATATTAGCACTTTGAGCATGTTTCTGAGAGGTGTGGAAATATGCACAATATAAATGGCCTATTGTTATTATTTCTGCCCTTGCCCTTGACCACTGATCCAGTGATGGGGGTAATAATAGCGCTTTGAGCATGCCCCTGTTATTATTTCTGACCTTGGCCTTGATTCTTGAGCGCAAACTGATCCAGTGATCGGGGTAATAATAGCACTACTTTGAGCATGCCTCTGTTATTATTTCTGACCTTGACCTTGACCTAATATTGACGCTTGCCGTCCGTTAAGTGTTCGTTTCACTTTACTCGTGAAGCCGTGACTATCAGCTGTCAGACTTACCATGACGGCCATTTAACCTCAATCCAGTCTCATAATAACAACAGGATCTTTTTCTCCGACACGATATCCCTCAGCGTGAATATCTAAGCACATCTCCATTGACGTCGCGTCAGGTGATATTTCTAGTCAGCCAACCAGCCTAAAGGTTTCTAAGTTCTCAGATTTCTGAACGCGGCGTTCAAACAAACATATCTGATTTCTGTATCTCGAAAAGAAAAATCAAGCCTAGCTATGTTGTGGGAAGTATCGTATCAGAGTCAATACATGATATAGTCCACAAGCAACACTGCGTTGATGTTCCCGTAATGCCGACAGTCCAGTCACATCTCACACTGAAATCCCCTCTTTCCCCTTTTCCGGAGTCCGCATCCGTGGTCTAGTGGATAGAGCGTCTGCCCGGAAAGCGGAAGGTCGATGGTTCGATCCCCGGCCCCGTCATATCAGAAGACGTCAAGAGATGGTACTTGTTGTTACTCTGCCTGACGCTCGGCATTTAAGGGTAAAACAAGAATTAATCGGCTCGTAGTCAGAATACTGGGAATGAGAAAGGTATATATGTTAAACTATATACGTCCGGAATAGTACAAGCAGCCACACACACACACATGCAAGTGCAATAATCCTTAACGCGGCATTAAACCCCATTTCACCTCACCTCACCTCACCTCGCCTTATCTCACCTCACCTCACCTTTCCTGACGAAAGATGTTAGAGACGCCTATTATTGCAAAGGATATTACACAAATTCATTATTGGGTGATACGGAATTTTGATAATGCGGACATTTATTTCCCTGGAAACAGTATCGTTTGCAGGACAGTGACCAATGGACAAGGTAGCTTATTGGTCATCCCAGTTGTCAGAGGAGCCGCAGGAAAGTTACCTGCCTTGTTTTCACCCGGATTCGCTGATCATGGTTTCGAACCTGAGATTTGCCCGAGTATGACATTTGGTCTGTTCGCTGGTTTACCCAAACTGGTCTCCGTCTATATACGTTGTCGTCAAGACCTGATCTGTGACAGTACCTGGGCATTACAATTACAAACATCCAGTGTCCTGTGCGGGCCCGCAATGTCAGCAAAGTCTTATGGTTGAACCTAATTTTCCTGTTAGGCGCTCTTGAAAGGCCCCAGGTATCTGTTTGATGCCCTTGAAAGGCCCAAAACGCTAGTAACATGCACATTAATGGCCAAAAATGCCTATTATATGCTTTTAAAGGCATAAATGCGTTAGATGCCATTTAAAAGCCCAAAATTCATGTTTGATGTCCTTGAAAGGCCCAAACAGCTGTCAGATGCAATTTAAGGACCCCAAATGCCCGTTAAATGTCCATCAAAGGTACAAGGTATGCTTCAGATGCCATTTAAAGCCCAAATTTAATGTTTGATGTCTCTGAAAGGGCCAAACTGCTGTCAAGGTCCAAAATGCCCATTAAATGTCCATAACAGGTACGAAATGCCTGTTACGTGTTCTATGTCTAGGCTGTATTGGATGGAAATCCGGTTGGTCAGTCTGCCTTCACATATTCGACTAAACGGGCCATAACTGAACGCACCTCTGACTGCGACTTTACCATGATTTATTATTTATTTTCATGTTATTGATTGACGTGACTGTCTGTAAAGGTCCCAGCCAAGCATTAAGGAAACGAAGACGGCTACATTGATTATCTTCCATCACACTTAGAATTGCCTGACTGATCTCTGCATGAGTGAATAGACGACACCAATTAAGACTTAATGCAACCGTCAGCGCTTGAAAGCACTGGTAGAATCGCCCCTCGAACCAGTCGTCAACTTGTGTATGCCTCACATACTTCTCTAGAATGTCACTTTATCCGTTCCCAAATGCCCTGTATCAAACCGTCCCCGGTGTGTTGCTTCATACGTTCTCGTGTAATTTGTTCCCTCAAACGTTCCCCAGTGTGTTCTCTCATACGGCCTCTCATGTGTTCCCTCAAGCATTAGTTATGGTGTTTCCTCAAGCGTTTCCTATCGCGTCCCCTCAAACGTTCCCTGTGGTGTCACTCAATCTTTCCCTATGGTGTTCCCCCAAACGTTCCCTATAGTGTTCCCTCAAACGTTCCCTCAAGTTTTCCCTGTAGTGTTCCCTGTAGTGTTCCCTATAGTGTTCCCTGTAGTGTTCCCTCAAGTGTTCCCTGTAGTGTTCCCTCAAGTGTTCCCTGTAGTGTTCCCTCAAGTGTTCCCTGTAGTGTTCCCTCAAGTGTTCCCTGTAGTGTTCCCTCAAACGTTCCCTGTAGTGTTCCCTGTAGTGTTCCCTCAAGCGTTCCCTAAAGTGTTCCCTCAATCTTTCCCTATAGTGTTCCCTCAAACTTTCCCTATAGTGTTCCCTCAAGTGTTCCCCATAGTGTTCCCTCAAGTGTTCCCTGTAGTGTTCCCTGTAGTGTTCCCTCAAACTTTCCCTATAGTGTTCCCTCAAGTGTTCCCTGTAGTGTTCCCTCAAGCGTTCCCTGTAGTGTTCCCTCAAACGTTCCCTATAGTGTTCCCTCAAACGTTCCCTGTAGTGTTCCCTCAAACGTTCCCTATAGTGTTCCCTGTAGTGTTCCCTCAAGCGTTCCCTAAAGTGTTCCCTCAAACGTTCCCTATAGTGTTCCCTCAAACGTTCCCTGTAGTGTTCCCTGTAGTGTTCCCTCAAGCGTTCCCTATAGTGTTCCCTCAAACTTTCCCTGTAGTGTTCCCTCAAACGTTCCCTGTAGTGTTCCCTCAAGCGTTCCCTAAAGTGTTCCCTCAAACTTTCCCTGTAGTGTTCCCTCAAACGTTCCCTGTAGTGTTCCCTCAAACTTTCCCTAAAGTGTTCCCTCAAACTTTCCCTGTAGTGTTCCCTCAAACGTTCCCTGTAGTGTTCCCTCAAGCGTTCCCTAAAGTGTTCCCTCAAACGTTCCCTATAGTGTTCCCTTAAACGTTCCCTGTAGTGTTCCCTCAAGCGTTCCCTATAGTGTTCCCTCAAACGTTCCCTGTAGTGTTCCCTCAAACGTCCCCTATAGTGTTCCCTGTAGTGTTCCCTCAAGCGTTCCCTAAAGTGTTCCCTCAAACGTTCCCTATAGTGTTCCCTCAAACGTTCCCTGTAGTGTTCCCTGTAGTGTTCCCTCAAGCGTTCCCTAAAGTGTTCCCTCAAACGTTCCCTATAGTGTTCCCTCAAACGTTCCCTGTAGTGTTCCCTATAGTGTTCCCTCAAGCGTTCCCTATAGTGTTCCCTCAAACGTTCCCTGTAGTGTTCCCTCAAACGTTCCCTGTAGTGTTCCCTCAAGCGTTCCCTGTAGTGTTCCCTCAAGCGTTCCCTGTAGTGTTCCCTCAAACGTTCCCTATGGTGCCCCCTCAAGTGTTCCCTATGGTGCCCCCTCAAACGTTCCCTATGGTGTCCCCTCAAGCGTTCCCTATGGTGTCCCCTCAAGCGTTCCCTATGGTGTCCCCTCAAGCTCTCCCTGTAGTGTTCCCTCAAGCGTTCCCTATGGTGCCCCCTCAAGCGTTCCCTATGGTGTCCCCTTAAGCGTTCCCTATGGTGCCCCCTCAAGCGTACCCTATGGTGTCCCCTCAAGCGTTCCCTATGGTGCCCCCTCAAGTGTTCCCTATGGTGCCCCCTCAAACGTTCCCTGTAGTGTTCCCTCAAGCGTTCCCTATTGTGTCCCCTCAAGCGTTCCCTATGGTGTCCCCTCAAGCGTTCCCTATGGTGCCCCCTCAAGTGTTCCCTATGGTGCCCCCTCAAGCGTTCCCTATGGTGTCCCCTCAAGCGTTCCCTATGGTGCCCCCTCAAGTGTTCCCTATGGTGCCCCCTCAAACGTTCCCTGTAGTGTTCCCTCAAGCGTTCCCTATTGTGTCCCCTCAAGCGTTCCCTATGGTGTCCCCTCAAGCGTTCCCTATGGTGCCCCCTCAAGTGTTCCCTATGGTGCCCCCTCAAGCGTTCCCTATGGTGCCCCCTCAAGCGTTCCCTATGGTGTCCCCTCAAGCGTTCCCTATGGTGCCCCCTCAAGCGTTCCCTATAGTGTTCCCTCAAACGTTCCCTATAGTGTTCCCTCAAGCGTTCCCTATAGTGTTCCCTCAAACGTTCCCTGTAGTGTTCCCTCAAGCGTTCCCTGTAGTGTTCCCTCAAGCGTTCCCTGTAGTGTTCCCTCAAACGTTCCTTTAAGTGTTCCCTATAGTGTTCCCTCACGCGTTCCCTATAGTGTTCCCTCAAGTGTTCCCTATGGTGCCCCCTCAAGCGTTCCCTATAGTGCCCCCTCAAGCGTTCCCTATAGTGTTCCCTCAAACGTTCCCTATAGTGTTCCCTCAAGCGTTCCCTATAGTGTTCCCTCAAGCGTTCCCTGTAGTGTTCCCTCAAACGTTCCTTTAAGTGTTCCCTGTAATGTTCCCTCACGCGTTCCCTATAGTGTTCCCTCAAGCGTTCCCTATGGTGCCCACTCAAGCGTTCCCTATAGTGCCCCCTCAAGCGTTCCCTATGGTGCCCCCTCAAGCGTTCCCTATGGTGCCCCCTCAAGCGTTCCCTATGGTGCCCCCTCAAGCGTTCCCTGTGGTTCCCCCTCAAGCGTTCCCTATGGTGCCCCCTCAAGCGTTCCCTATGGTGTCCCCTCAAGCGTTCTCTATGGTGCCCTATGGAGTCCTTCAAGCAAGGGAGTTAACTGACTATAATTGCGTAACGAACTAGATATCCGGTTTGTAAACAACATGGATTTCAACGTGCAGATTCTGGTCGACTGCAGGGTTTGCAAAGCATGTGTACAACCAGCTGGGCGTCGACAGATATTTTGCATATTGTTTAATGTTTTTAATCAAGGTGTTCACGTGATGTGATGCACTTCGAGAAGGTAACACCCGTTTTATTACAATAGCCATTTTGTTTATCAATCAGATCGTCTTCACTGGGCGCCGCCATTTTATTTGAAGCAAATACAAGAGATATGAGAGATAGAATCTGATGGGTCAGTAGGAGGGACATGGTCGGGGCATAACTCGTTATTGCCACTGGTGGCGCTACGATCGAGCCTGGAAATTCCAGTCTAGTTAGGCAAGGCTGGAAACTGGTCTTTTATAGTCAGCTAACGCCCTTGCCTCGGGAAGATGGCTCAAACGTGCCTGAATGTGTTCCCGCAAACGTTCCATCATATGTTCACTGAAACGTTCCCTGAAATGTTCCCGCAAACCTTCCCTCCACTGTTCTCTTGAACTTTTTCTAAACTGTTCCCTCAAACGTTCCCTTGTGTTTTCCATGTTAGTATGAGTGAGTGAGTGAGTGAGTAAGTGATTATTATGCATTCTCAAGCAATTAAACCAACCCTCAACATGAACTATGCCGTCCATAAAACATTTGAAAAGCTGAATTCGATACCAAAAATAGGTATTATGAATGGAAAACAATTTTGCGAAGTCTGGAATAATACTAGATACTTCAAACTGGCAGAATATTTAATTCTGGGGTGCCCAAGCTGTCGGGCGTAATACCCATGGAAACGTCCATAAAATATTTCCCACACAACACCTTTTGTCAGTATATATAGTGTTGTAGCCATTGCAGCAGAGTGAGTGAGTGAGTGAGTGTGGTTTTACGCCGCTTTTAGCAATATTCCAGCAATACGGCGGGGGACACCAGAAATGCCATTGCAGCAGAAGCAGCATCGGTAGTAGTAGTAGTAGTAGTAGTAGTAGTAGTAGTAGTAGCAGCAAGTTTCAAGGTGGACCCAGTCATCCAAGAGGCCACGATGCGATGAGCACAGTACATAAGAGTTCACAAGAGTTGAGCAGAAGTGGGCAATGTCCCTCAGATGTACCAGAAACCTATGACAGTTGGTTTCAAATCCTGTATTCGCCCTGATTTTGCGGGTAATAACAGATCTTCCTATTAGAAAGATTAAGATCTTGGTTTTGGTCACGTGGTATTTACAGTCACAATACATAGTTAAGCAGTAACGCACAGCCACCTTTCTGATTGGTCAACAACGGAATTCGCGCATATTGACTGGAAACAACTTAAAACATCTTCTGATTGAACTTCAAACAAACCAAACCCACAAGCATAATGTATCTGAGTATTGCATCCATGATAAACTCGCTCTAGCGCTATCAAACCGGCGTAAGTGCAGGCTAGCACACGCACACATACGTGCATGCACGTCGCTATAAAAGTGGAATAATCTTGAACGTGACGTGTAACCCCATTATACCTCATCTCAAATTAATTAAACACAATAATGGCGATCCAAAAAAAATATCATTTTAAAGCAACTTCTTAGTATATGCCTGGTCTGGAATATATTTTCTTTGGAAAAAGAAAAATCTTGAATGCTCTCATTGTTGTCGTTGTAAGGCAATAATTTTACCTCCACTACTGAAAAGGTCGACTGTTTTTTTAGCATAACATTTCTATATATCTCGCTTCTATTACAATGGGGGCGGTGGGGTAGCCTAGTGGTTAAAGCGTTCGGTCGTCAGGCATAAGGCTCTGGTTCCATTCCCCACATGGGCACAATGTGTGAAGCCTATTTCAGTTGTCCCCAGGCGTGATATTACCGGAATATTGCTAAAAGCGGCGTAAAACCATCCTCACTCACTCCTAATACAATGATTATGAAAACAAAATATAATGTACATGTAGTTTTGTACACACTGCAATTTTATAACAAATACCCCCAAATATCCATGATCTCTATCTATCTATCTATCTATCTATCTGTCTATCTATCAGTTTATGATACCCGTTCAAAACTCACGACCATCGACTATTTCATGTGTGTTTCATTTGAGTCACCATCGAAACATGGGTGTATACTTACTTTTGGCCCACAGTTTATTTGCTTAAACATATTTAATATTTTAATGTGAAACAAAACATCCAAAAATTAAATGTAATGAATAAATTCCCGTTCACCAGATACAACGAAGCTTACCTCGTGAAGATCCGGGGTAGAATAGGTCTTCAGCAAACCATGCTTGCCGTAAAAGGCGACTATGCTGGTCGTAAGAGGCGATTAACGGGATCGTATCGTATCCCAATTGCGTGGATCGATGCTCATGATATCAACCACTGGATTGTCTGGTACAGACTTGATTATTTACAGACTGCCGTCATAAAGGTTGAATATTGCCGAGTGCGGCGTTAAACAACATACAAACAAACAAACCAAACCAAATCATCCAATGATGAGGCTCACACACCCTCTGTATCTCCAGGGTTCTGCAAACCTACACTAACCCCTGCATCCATTCCCGTGGTTCTCGCGATCTCAAATTATCTGCGAGCCTGGACATTTTTATGATGACGCTTCTTGTGGCATAGAAGAGATTCTCAATGAATTCTGTATATGTTTCCAGTCGTTTCTTCAATGTTCTTATTGATTTAACACATGGATCCCTTTATTGTACAAATCCCTACAACCAGGTGTATAGTAGTTCTGTGCTGCTTTTTCTTAAGGTCATTCAACATCTTTTCATTCCACGAACAAAAATCTTTAAAGTTAACCGCCTATTTGCAAATAGTGTCACTATTATACATGCACTGAGACTCCTTGACCTATATTTACCTGAATTTACAGTTTTGTATTGGCACATATTTCCCATGAATCATCCCTGTTGTTACAAGACATTGGCTTCGCACATTGTACCCATGTGGGAATCGAACCCGGGTCTGCTGCATGACGAGCAAACACATTAACCACTGGGTTACCCAACCGATTCGAACCCACGAGCGTAGGTTTCCGGCGTGCCCAGGGGACGCAACTCTGCACAGCAAATGGCGGCGCTTCAGACACCTAAGCCACTCGTGCCTCCATACCTACTTGAGCGCATTCTAACATTCCCCATTCCATGATGCGTCCTTAGTTTTCACCAATTTCATGTTATTCTTTTAACTGTTTCAGGTATGGGGTTTGGGATCTCGTTCATTCCCGCCATCACGGCAGTGGCTCAGTGCTTCGAGAAATACAGAGGCATCGCTACTGGAATAACAGTGTCCGGAGTTGGTGTAGGCACGTTCATCTTTCCGCCAATCATTACGCTTCTAAGCCACGCGTTCGGCTGGCGGAGTTCTCTTCTTCTTCTGGGCGCCATGTGCCTGAATATATGTGTGTGTGGAGCTGTCTTGCGACCCGTGAAGCGTGTGGAGCTTAGACAAGAAAAAACGAAAGTGTTTGACGTCACGGCTTTCCGAAAATCCGCGTATCTGCTTTTAGTATGTAACAACGTTCTCGTCTGCTTTGGACTCTCAATCGTATATCTTCATCTCATGGCGTTTGCAGAGGTCAGTGGACGCACAGAAAGCCAGAGTTCAATGCTGATGTCATCTATTGGTGTCGCCAATTTGATTGGACGCTTTGCTCTTGGTTCGTTTGGTAACCATCCGCGAGTGAATGTGGTGATGGTGTATTCAGTGTGCTTCATCCTCAGTGGGATGACGTCATGTTTCTATCCGGTGCTAAGCAACAGTTACATTGCCATGGTGACACTGTCTTCGCTGTTTGGCTTCTTCACTGCCTGTTTTGGAGCCCTTCTTCCCGCGCTTCTGGTCCAGATTCTTGGGATCCACAGATTTGCAAATGGCTATGGCTTTTTGATGATCTTCATGGCCCTAGGACAGATGATTGGCGGGCCATTTGCTGGTGAGTGATTTTCCCATGTTTATCTGGGTTTATTTGGGATTATATTTATTATTTTCATTTTTAGTTGCTTTGTTTGTTAGTTTATTTCTTGTAGTTGTTTTGGTTTGGGTTTTTTTTCCGTTTTTTTTTAAGGGGTGGGGGATGGGGGCACAGTCATACAAGGTGCCGCAATTCAGAGTTGCGTCCCTACGATTGTGGGTTCGAATCCCGATTCGCCCTGATTATGTTTCTAGGTTTGTCAGCACCATGTCCGTGCTCGTGGGTTTCACCAAAGTTGTAAACATCTGAGACCTGCACTTCCCACTTTAAGCTGACACTGTCTGATATGACTGGAATACTGTTAAAAGCGAAGTCAATCCCAACTCACTCACTCTTGTGTTATCCATTACATCATCGTTGTTTCAGGGCTCCTCTACGATATAACCGGCTCCTACGATACCTCATTCTACGTGGGAGGATCTGTCATAATACTAGGAGGGGTTCTCCCCCTTTTCAAAGCCTGCCGCAAGATGGCGGGAGACGAAATGTTAGATGTGGAAGTTTCTGTGATTGAAGAGGAGAAACAGCCACTTCCGGCAGCATCATGACTTGATGTTGCTAGGCAAGAGATTAATCTTTACCCATGACTTGATGTTGCTAGGCAACAGACTAATTTGTACCCATGACTTGATGTTGCTAGGCAACAGATTAATTTTCACCCATATATGGGTATGTGATCAGCATAATCATGTGATATTTGAATTAGAGATGACAAAGAACTGAGATGGGATGCATCCCGGCAATACTGATGTAACATATCAAGCGTGTTAGGAAGAGTGCGTCAAAGAATTGTTTCTTCGGCAAATTATTCCCAAACGTAAGGGGGTAGGACTCTTTTTAAAGTTTTGTGTCCCCTCCAAGATCACCAACAAGCACAACTGGGCCATCTTCCCGAGGCAAGGGAGTTAACTGACTAGGACAGTCCAGTTTCCACCCTTGCCCAACTAGGCTGGAATAAAGAGTTATCTTTTGGCAGGACTAACGAGTCTATGCATTGTCCAATCAAACCCGCGGAACGAAATCGACAACCGTGCAAAACCGATTTCGTTTGATTGCAGGATTTGCAAAGCATGCAAAGCTTTGTTTGTTGTTAAATGCCGCACTCAGCAATATTCCAGCTATATGACGGCGACGCAAATGCACGTGATATGAGAGTTGGAATCTGATTGGTCAATAGGAGGGAAATAGAAGGGACATAACTCGTAATAGCCACTGGTGGCGCTACAATCGAGCCCAGAAATTCCAGTCCAGTTCGGCAAGGCTGGAAACTGGACCTCTACAGTCAGTTAATTCCCCTGCCTAGGGAAGATGCAACTGGGCACACGTTGAACCCTTATACAATATCAAGTGTCAATCATATAGTATGGATAATACTGTATGCTTCATATCACTGGGGAAATTTGAAATGAAATTGTATGACAGGTAATGAAAAAATATCAAATATTAACTCTTTGTCTTGTCGTAATGTAACTACACTCTCTCAAAAAAGAAACGCAACCCCTATATTTTCAAGATGTATATCAGTACGGATCTGGCTTTTAAGACAATGCGTACACCGTGTGTCCGGTATTTATTTTATTCCAAAACAAATGAATTTTCTATATCATATTTAGTGATAACGGTAAATATGACAAAGACTTGTATTTCATATATTCTGAGAAATATGTCGACAGAACGGGAAAACGCTGAGAAAACAATTCAACATGAGCATTTATGCAATTAGAGCGTCAAGATGACACTGTGTGGAGTACGTCTTGTTTGCACTGGTACAGTGAACCAGTTGTTCACGTTGTAACATTTGTAACACAGGGCGTACCTATACAATTGATATATGGAATTCGAGGTAGGCGAGGTGGTGAAGGCGGAATCTGTACTATGGCCTTATTATCACACTCCGCTTGTGTCGAACTCCATATAAGTGTGATGACGGTTTTATTGGTATTCTTGAAGTTGGTGAGTGAATAAGAAAGTTTATGGGTAACAACTTCTGTTCATTGAATTTAGCTACACGCCATAAACCAGAAGTTGTTATCCCTACACGTGTGGTAGTTTCTCTGTTGTAAATTGTCTCGGGTAACCACGCTTGTATACAACTCTATGCACTGTTTTTCATTACAAACAAAAATCGTTCTTATACAAGTGTTTTTGTGCAACGTCTGTTTTGTTTGGTATACGATTTTATAGAACCGTATAAATTGTACAGAAGATTGCATGTGAGGTTATCGTCATCGGAAGCATCTGCCGTCAAAATCATCATCATCATTATCATCATCATCATCATCATCATTGCTGCATTGATCTCTTCATCCGAATGATAATACTCAATACCATTATCGTCGTCAATACATTCATGGTCATCATCGGGTAACAGGTTGGCTCAGTTGTCTAAAGTGCTGCAATTCTCTTTGCATAAATTGCGTCCCTTTGGCGTACCAGGAGCCTAGGATCATGGGTTCGAATCCCTTATTCGCTCGGATTATGTTTCTAGATTCGTCAGCACCTTTTTCCTCGTGGGTTTCATCAAGGTGGTAAACGTCTGAGACCTGCATCACTTTGGGCTTTCCTCCCACGTGAAAATGACGCGCCGTGATGTAACACAAATGTTGTTCAACGCGAACACTGTCATCATCATCATCATCATCATAATCGGTATTTCCGACATGGGCATAATCTTGTCCATGTCGCCGCGTAGTTATACACCAAAATGAAATACATGTGTGTAACACCTCTTTAATCCGGACCCCGTTAAAACGGATATCACGCCACCGGTGCAGTTATTTGATTGCATGATTGTGGGTTCGAATCCGAGTTTCGCCCTCATCATTGGTGTGGCTGCACCATACCAGTGCTCGTGGGTTTCACCGAAGTGGTAAACGTCTTAGACCTGTGTCACTTCGCTCTCACCCAACTGTCACACTTACCGTTATATACGTCGGGGAGAAAGCGGAAAGGGCACAGAAATCCCTTCCAAAATTCATTAAACTGGACGATTTCACTACGGTAACGTTCGGAAAAACCTGTGGCAACAGCGGATCATGGAACGGCTAAGGGACGTAATTCTGTATAGCGAGATACGAGGCCCCAGACCCACAAAGTCGGCGCAGGTATAAGTTTATTTGCTCTTGGTATCATTTTCTCATATGGTAATAAAAACTGTCTGTACATATACGTAACATTTCACATACATTTTTACTGCTAAAAGCAGTTCATTCTGTGATAAAGCTACGTCAACATTATAAACAACATTCATATTTCTGATATTTTTATACGAACTTGGCAAAATGGCAATGTTATCAATGTATCAACGATAATAATAAACTATCATGTTTCACCATGTTTTGGTTGTTTGTACAATCGCGCCGTGGGGATTCGGGGTTACAATTATGCGGCGGGGCAAAAGAAAGTGTTACACAAAAATTTGATGGTGGCTAAAAATGCAACAAACAAGAAACGTTTTTATCAATGGAAATATATTTTATTCGAGTGTAGTAATTGTTTGCAGTGTTTGCAGTGTTTCGGCGACTAGTTTGCATTTTCGGCGACTAGTTTGCAGTGTTTCGGCGACTATTTCCGGTCAAGTAACGTTTTGATAACATTTGTAATTTTTTAGTCCAATCCAATTTTCAAGTGTATACTTTTTTCCCCGGCTGTTTAGCCCCCAGCAACCATTTTTGTGGTAAGAGGCGACTAACGGGATCGGCTCGCTGGCGTGGTTGATGCATGTCATCGTATACCAATTGCGTAGATCGATGTTCATGATGTCAGTCACTGGAATGTCTGGTCGAAACTCGATTAATTACGGCTTGCCGTCATAGAGTTATTTATTGCTGAGTGCTTCATTAAACAACAAGCAAACAAACATTCAAATGTTTTTACAATCATGTAAATGTCATGATGACCGAGTCATGCTGTCTGAGAAATTCCACAGCTCCGGACAGATGAGAAAGTATGACATCCCCGAATTCCCACGTAATCACCAGAATTGTTGCCGTCTGACGTATGTATGTGTGACAGACTATCAACAAGAACAACACATAATAGAATTTTCTGGAGGTCAGAGATTATATTTTACTGTGGCTTCATTGGATTGACACTTGACGTGTTGTTCCGTTTGAACACGAACATATTCGTCCACGTTCCTGCACACACAGATGGACCTCTACAAAATACAGAGATGATATCTCGTTGTTATCATAAGAAATAGTTTTCGTGTCCCTTACATCACGCCATCCTTATTTTTTCATGTGTCCCCCATCTCCAACCTCAACCAACAAGTGTGTGGGCGGAATAAATAGAAAAAAAGAAAATGTGTAACTTAATTTATGGAATTTTATAGTTTAGAACACTTGGAAATCGTCGTTAAATTAATTTATGACGTAGATCGGAGCGCTTTGCTTCGGAAACGAAGTTTTAATAAATATACCTTAAGAAAGATCAAGCTGACCTAGGTTTTGTGTATGAGAGAGCAATGGTAGGAGTATTCTATTTATCACATTGGGACATACATTTTCAGAGCGACGGGGAAAATTGAGATAAAAGACATTTATATTATTTTACGTCGGAATGAAAATTCAGTGCGGGCGGGAGATGGGAAACAGATACAAATACAGACATTAAAGAAGGGACATCACTCTTGTCGGACTGACACCACTCAAGAAAATAACCTAGAAGGGGTGAGTGGTGCTTGTCGACGAAATATGGGATATTCCGAAAATATAACGACAACAGTCTGTCTATACACATCAAAACGGGATGCCGTGCAAAAGCTGCAGGTAACCAGTCTATGCGCAGACCCGAAACGCTCTGGTTAGGTATGGAACGAGAATATCACTGAATGAAACCTCAGGATAAATCTGCGTACACATAGAACAGTGACGTCATGGGCAGCGACGCGCGACAGTGAATGAGGACTGAGTGGTATTCCGGATACTAGGTATGGTGAAATTGGGTTTAACGTCGCTTCCAAAATTATTGCACTTATACAGCGACGTGCATGCACGTGTGTGTGTGGCTGCTTGTACTAGTCTGGACTGATGCCGATTTATAGTGCTAGCTCACTGAGATACCATGCCGCAGTTTAACATGAATACCTCACTCACACACAGTATACTGACTCCGAGCCGACCAGTCCTTGTTTTAGCCCCTTAATGCCGAGCGCCAGACAGGATAACAACAAGTACCATCTTTTAACGTCTTTTGGTATATTCCGCATACTACAGTGCAGTACGTTGGATGTTACCTGGTACCTTTTTTCTTGCAAAGAGTGACAAATCAATATAATATTTAGTTCTAAGTTTATTAGCACCTGAAAAATAACACAGCAGTGATGTAATGGAAAGAGAAGATTCGACCTTGGTTTATTTCCTCCTTAAAGAGAATATTTCCGTTTTGTCACGGCGTTTCCTAAGTTGGAACGAAAACCCAAAGTCAAAGTCACCGCGAGCCTGCCCACCCGGTCCATTAAGTAAACTTTTAACGGCAGCATAGGTAGCTGGAGTCAAATTGTAACCCGGATCTTATCACTTTGAAGGTCTTGTGTGAAAAGAGAAAACATGCAAATTTAGAAATGTTGATTAATGAAAAATTCATACTTCAAGCAAAACAAATACATATCTGACTTACAGTTATAATTAATAGTTTTACAATTAGAATTTTAACATCATGGATCAATTAGGAGATAAACCTATTCTGTTTTCAATTTTGAGGTGGTTAATCGTTGATTTAACGCTGCTAAATGTCAATTAAAGCCGAACGCGTTATCGTGTTACTGTGTTTACTCAACGACGAACAACCTCCACATTTGTAAACGGATACGTTTATCTCTATATTACCTTGACTGAAATGCGTATTTACAACGGACTCTTTTTCTTGCGCAGGTATTCAGTGTAGTGTTTGTTTTGTTTGTTTGTTTGTTTGTTGATTAACGCCGCAATCAGTCATATTCTAGCTATATGACAGAGGTCTGTAAATAATCGAGTCTGGACCAGACAATCCAGTGATTGACATCTTGAGCATCGATCAACGCATTTGGGATACGATCAACCCAGCCAACCAGCCTGACCCGATCCCGTTAGGCGCCTTTTACGACAAGCACAGTCGCCTTTTACGACAATCACAGCCGCCTTTTACGACAAGCACAGTCGCCATTTACGACAAGTATAGTCGCCTTTTACGACAAGTATAGTCGCCTTTTACGACAAGCACAGTCGCCTTTTACGACAAGTATAGTCGCCTTTTACGACAAGCACAGTCGCCTTTTACGACAAGTATAGTCGCCTTTTACGACAAGCACAGTCGCCTTTTACGACAAGCACAGTCGCCTTTTACGACAAGCACAGTCGCCTTTTACGGAATGCAGGTTGCTGGAGACCTGTTCAATCCCGGACCTTCCATAACGCATATCCATTAAAACGCATCGGCTTAATACACTGAAACATTCCTTTGAGATTTGCATTTCATGTAAACATTGTATTATTTCTTTAAGTTCACTGGCCAGGAGTGTTTGTTATATTGCAAGCCCTCTTCATATTCCACTAGCCCCAAACACTTCCGATAATCTACGAAATAAAGGAAATTGACAATGATGCTTTAACTGACTTGGCTCGAAGGAGGTGGTGAAATGGGGTTTAACGTCGCGTCCAAGATTATTGCACTTATATAGCGACGTGGATGCACGTGTATGTGTGTGTGTGTGGTTGCTTGTACTAGTCCGGACCGATGCCGATTTATAGTGCTAGCTCACTGAGATACCATGCCGCAGTTTTTAACATGAATACCCCACTCAGACACAGTATACTGACTCCAAGCCGACCAGTCCTTGTTTTAGCCCCTTAATGCCGAGCGCCAGACAGGGTACCAACAAGTACCATCTTTTAACGTCTTTTGGTATGACGCGGCTGTGGATCGAACCCCGGACCTTCCGCTCTCCGGGCGAACGCTCTACCATTAAACCACGGAGGCGCTCTTGCTCGAAGGAAGAAATATGTATTGACTATGGAGTTTTCAACTAGACAATCGGGCCAGCTTAATGGAAATGTTACTTGCCAAATTTAAAAGTTACTGGCATTTGGCTTGCGGGCAACAGCTGTTTCGAACACTGCATGTATCAAAATAAACGCAAATATTAATGCGAACACAGCTTCAAAGAAAAACGTTGTCAGGCATTGCCATGGATTATTCTTCAACAATTCCTACTTTTATTAAACGTTGCATGGTTTGAAACGCTAACCCAATTTACACAGTCTATATATATAATCGACGATCAGAACTCTTGAGTCACGTACTGCTACAGTAAAGCGGACGAAAACCCCTTCATCTGTAATGTGAATACCGCAAACACATGATTGATGCCTAGGCCGCGGGGAGCATTCATTGTATGAACACAATTCAACCTTTCACACATCAAAGTCACCCGTTCGCCGGATGGGTGGGACCTTAGATAACCATAACCCCCTCGCCAGCTGCTTTGTCTGCGGTGATATATAATGTGAGGGCGTGGCACATAGGGGGGGGGGGGGGGGGGGGGGGGATATATAATCCCTGCCTCGGTGTTCTCTAGCATATTTGGATGCACTTATATTATTTGTTAGTCATGTCCTAGAGCATTTAACATACATATCCTATAGTAATTGCCAGAAATATTCGTATAACAAAAAATTCGATCGTATGTCGTATTCTATCTTCATGGCAGTTTTATTTTTCAAAAATAAAGGTTTTTTAATTGAATTTACGAAAAACAGACCATGTGACCTCGGGATCGTTTCTCTACTTTCGGTTGCGACCCGTTAAGATCAGGGGTAGAATAGCTCTTCAGCAACTCATGCTTGCCGTGAAAGGCGGCTATGCTTGTTTGTAAGAGGCGACTAACGGGATCGGGTGATCAGGCTCGCTGACTTGGTCGATGCATGTCATCGATCCTTATTGCGTGGATCGATGCTCATGATATCAATCACTGGATTGTCTGGTCCAGACTCGATTATTTACAGACCGCCGTCATATAGCAGGAATATTGCTGAGTGCGGCGTTAAACAACAAAACAACCAACCAAACAACTTTCGGTGGCATAGCTCACTACAACACAAAAGCAATACCCCGTCTTCAGAGCAAAGTACAAAGAGGAATCAAAAGTGAGTGAGGTGGGGAATGGTGCGGTCCGCCCGGTGGCTGATGACATGAGCATAGTAATCTTGATCACTCTAGTTCAGCCCGAGTGACGGGTCTCTCTTTGTTGTAACTCATTCAAGTTGTTGTTTGTTGTTTAACGCCGCACTCAGACATATTCCAGCTATATGACGGCAGTCTGTACATAATCGTGTATGGACCAGACAATCTAGACTAAAATCTAGTCTCTGAAATGAACATATCGTACATGAAAAACCAGTTGTTTAGTTACCTTAAAAAAAATATAATAAAAAGGAGCCCAGTGACTCTCTTAATTTTCCTGCAGTGATCTAGACTTGCCAAACATTATAGACTTGCATGGGCTGTATGTGATATATATTTGTATCAGGGTCTGTAAGACAGACTACAGACAATCCAGTGATGGCAATTAGGATACGATGACATTTCAGCGAGCCTAACCACCCGATCCCGTTAGTCGCCTGTTACGTCAACCATAGTCGCCTTTTACAGCAAACACGTGTTGCTGAAGACCTATTCTACCCCGGATCTTAACGGGTCTAACTCATTCAAGACAGTCAATAGTCCACGGTCTTTGTGACTAGGGGCGTTGGGACAGCCTAGTGGTTAAAGCGTTCTCTCACAAAGACGATTCCCCACATAGATACGATGTGTCCAGCCAAATTCGGGTGTTCCATCCGTGATATTGCTGGACTATTGCTAAAAGCGGCGTAAGCCATACTCACTCACTCAGTCATAATGACAACCGGTCTCACCATGGGAGAAATAATCATATTAAAGTTGGAAATGACGAAGCCCGAACCTGAGACTATTAATGTGCATAAAAGGTGACGTGATACAACCGAGTTTGCTTGTACATAATCCGCATACACGATATATCCAGAGGGCATATAAGATAAGTCGTGGGCATTCCGGGTAAAAATATAGGTCCCCATTCAGCACACCATGCAGGCTTCTCGTATGAGGCGACTAAATGGATCGGTGGTTTGGTTGATTGCATGTCATCCTATCCCAAGTGCTTAGATCGATGCTCATGATGTCAATCACTGGCTTGTCTGGTCCAGACCCGAATACATGACCATTCCTTACACGCCGCCGTCATATAGCTGGAGTATTGATGAGTATGCGGCGTTCAACAACAGACAAACTATCTAAGTGAAGCAGTGTAATTTTATTTTAATTGCCAGTATAATAACAAGGTATAGCCAACAAAATCCCGTACTTCTCGCGGCGGTGTCAAACATTTACAGTTATTTGACTCGTGTGTGTAAAACAAAGAACAGAATCACTCCAATGCCGTGAACTGGGACATCACACGGACATACTAGTATCATTACACGTGTACGCGTTATATACATAAACCAACGAAGGCGGTTAAATATGCCTCGCATGTGTCAGAATTAAGCAAAATTGACATTCGATAGACTGGGCCCGTGTCTTACCGTTCGTTAATAGGATATATGCGTCCAAGTGCAATATGTTCTAACAAGAAAACCCAGACTAAGCATCTGCGTCAGAAGGGATGCAAACAATACATCACGTGGTTGACCTACTGACCTTTAAGGGCGTTGCATGTTATGTTTCTCGTCTGGGAGCTGGATCTGAACCACTGATGCCTCAACACTGTCTATCGCCCTGAGATCGGTTTCTATGTCCGGACACCGAATCAGTGATGAGCGATATAGTTTCAGCTTTTCTCTGAGGTCGTTAGGGAGTATCTTCATACAGAGGTGCGCCACAGACAGACTTGCTTAATACACATGTGCTCAGTCATTTTCCTTTTGGCTGCACCATAGAGAATTAATGTTAGATCAGCTCATGATATTTTTACTATGATCTATGAATGAGGTAGAGTGATATCCCGTACGCACCAAGCATTCACTAGTCTTGTGATTAGGTGTTTGTTGTGGTGAGGTGAGGTGAGGTGAGGTGAGTCGGGGCGAGATTTAACGTCGCGTCATTTACATAGAGACGTACGTGCGGCCCTGTGTGTGTCTTCTTGTACTAGTCAGGGCATAAGTAAGAAAACGTAAACTTTATGGATAACAACTTCTGGTTTATCGCATATAGGGACGGTTCGATGTACAGTTAACTACGGTTATAACGAACACGCATATAACGAACTGACCGATATAACGAACTTATTTTTAGTCCCGGCCATTTGATGTATATATGCTGTATATATATGCTTATAACGAACTACGGTTATAACGAACTAAAATTAGTGGTCCCTTTGAGTTCGTTATAACCGTAGTTTACTGTAGATTCTTACATCGTTATCAAGCTGGAATGACGGTGTAAGAATCCACATCGAAACGTCGCGGTGCAATAAACCAGAAGTTGTTATCCATAAAGTTGTACGTTTTCTTACTCCTCAACTAATAGAATGCCAATCAAACAGTTAGCCAGGACATGCTGGTGTTATATGGTGGTAGACCAATGATATACCAATGAGTTTAACAAGGATAACCAACTGACACACAGCACACTGTCTCCGACCCGACCATTTCTTGTTTTATCCCCTTAATGCTGAGCGCCAAGCAGGTAACAAGTTCTATCTTTTAACACCTTTAAATAGGTATGACGCAGCCGGGAATCAAACCACCAACCTTTCGCTCTCAAGGCAGACAGTCTATCCACTTGACCACGGAGGCGGTTCTGTCTGTAGTGTCATACACTGTATCATACACGGCCTGTGAGTGAGTGATCGATCGAGTGAATGGGGTGAGTGAGTGATCGAGTGTGTGAGTGAGGTGAGTGAGGATTTACGCCGCTTTTAACAATATTCCAGCAATATGACGGCAGGGGACACCAGAAATGGGCTTCACACATTGCACCCATGTGGGTAATCGAACCCGGGTCTTCAGCCTGACGAGCGAACGCTTTAACCACTAGGCTACCCCAACGGCCCAGCAGACAGTGAAGTGTTGTGGTTATATTGTGCGCGAAAATGTGGAAGCGCAAGATTGATCCTGGAGCGAACAAACCAATAACAACCACACCATGAAGCCGGTTTGGGTAGTGGTGTTGATGCGGGTAATGATGGTGGTGTCATCAACATTCTCATCTTCGTTCGGTTTATTATTATTGTCACCATGGTGATGGTGACTGTAATAAGTACCGTTGTTGTTGTAGGTTTGTATATTTAATTGGGTATTTTGTTGGTTGTTTCTGGGGAGTATATTGTGTAACGCGAGTTTGGTTCTGGCAGAGAAACCATCAACAATGCATACAACAATGCATACAATGAGTGAGTGAGTTGGGTTTAACGCCGCTTTTAACAGTAGTCCAGTTGTATCACGGCGTGTCAGCTAAATGTTGCAGGAAAGCCCGAAGTGATGCAGGGATCAGACTTCGGTGATGATGTTGACAAACCGGGATTCGAACCAACAATCATAGGTTTCTGGCGTGCCCAAGGGACGCAACTTTGCACAGCGAATTGCGGCGCCTTAGACGACTGGGCCATCCGTGCCACTGAGCTACCCAAGCGCAAGTTATAAGACGAACAATAGTAGATCTACCACTCACTCACACAACGTTTCAGGTGGACACAAAATATGGACTTATATCGGATGTAATACATTTTGGGAATCGAAGTCGGGATTTCGGTGTTGCAAGCGAGTACTATAACAACTGTGCTACCCAACTGCGGGTTAAATTTGTAGTTAACAACGAACTATTGTAGATTTACTATTCACTAACAAAACTCAACACATTTGGGGGGATCGAACCTGGGATTTCAGAGTAACAAGCGAACGCTTTAACCACTAGTCTACCCAGAAGCATGGTGTAATGCGACGAGCCATAATAGACCTACCACTCACACCACGGTTCGGGCTGGCACGAAAAATATGGACACATTTTGGGAATCGAAACGGGGATTTCGGTGTAACAGGCGAAAGCTTTTACCACTGAGCTACCCAACCGCAGGACGTATAGTGACGAACTGTAGTAGAACTGCCACTCATACAGCAGTTCACGTGGCTCCGACTAGGACGGGAGCACCTGTTCATTCACAAATTGACGTACATTTACGTCACGGGGAGCAGTACATGGCGACCTCGCTGGTTGTAAGTAAACATGGCGCATACCTGAAATATCACCCAACACGCCCAGTGAGCGGCCACATAGGCCTGCATTGTCTCCCAAGTCTACTACACCGCACGTGTGCGTGAGAGTGATGAATACACTCCGCAGAATAAATTGTGTTGTTAGTTACGACAGATTTCTGTTTTTGAAAAGTATGTGTGCATTGTCGACAGTAATCCTTAACTATATCTTCGAGTGTTTTGTGAGAAAATATTGAGAAATAGTTTCTGCATAAGTGAGGATTGTTAACCGTCCTCACAAAGAATCATGTCGGTGTACTGCTGACCTGTTGTTCGTTTTAAAAGAAATTCAAGGGCCCCTTTAGCTTCACGTTTCTTTGGTATTCATGTATATGCTGTGGGATTAGCTACTGGGAAAATAGTATCTATATATAGGATTAAATACTCAGTCCATATATAAATAACGGAGTGACTATGACGTCAAAATAATGATGGCCATTTACCATCGGACAGTCCAGTAATTATTACCAGACAGTATGGTGAACAGCCCCAAATGTCGGAGTGCACAGTTCTAGTTCGACCGACATTCACTTTAGTATGAATGGATAGACACTGTAATTTCGTGATACAAAGCCGTCCATTGTTTTTTATTCATTTAACGAGGAACGTATGTACATTATACAATTTCATGTTTTTCATTCAATCGAAATTGCGAATATTGAATATGATATTGGAAACATAACGGCATATTTGCTTCAAAACCAAACTGTGTATTCACGGTATTTACATTTAGGAGGGTTAAATATCACACCTATAGCAACTGCAAACAGTGATGGTGTGTCGCCATTGATTTCGTTCAATGATTACTCCCTAAACCGGAAGTGTATCCCAGGATTCTTCATCAGCATTTCCGGTTTGGTGCGCGCCAGTTCGTATGGCGAAAATTGACAGAAAATGGCCTGTTCTGTGGAAACATCGCGAGTTTCCTTGGAAGATTGTACCTGTCCAGTATGTATGTGTATTCTTATCGAGCCGGTCACGATGCCCTGCCATCATGAACTGTGTAGACCGTGTTTCAAACAAAATGTCGAGGAGGCCAGTCTGTTATGTCCGATGTGTAGGACAAGAATCGGAACTTGGGCTCGTCATGCATCCAAAACAAAAACATTGGTCAATCAGCAACGGTGGGGACAAATCCAGGAACTGTTCCCCAAAAGAGTTCGGTTGAGACTTGAGGGTAAAGATGAAGAAGATGACAGTGCCGATGGTAAAATATGTTATACTTATGTGTAGTCATGTTGGCTGTCACGACTGTCAACATTTGCAAAATGACAGGACACATCTAACGTTACATCATAAGTTATATCGTATGAAGTAAAGTATCCTCTAATCTTTTTGTATGTATAAACCCTAGTGTCAGATTTATATTTCAAAATGTTGTCAAAATCATTATCAACTTTGTTATCAATATTGACAGTTAATAGCTGGTCGTCAATGTTGATGTTTAATACGCACAAATAGTTTAAGATCCAGGGCCTAAACAATCTTAGCTGTGATTTCGTTTCTGACTTTCTCATTCTTTATTATTATACGTGTAGCAATCTTGGTCATGTATTTATGTTGGTTCAAAGATTCTGGTGAAAATTAGGACATGTTACAGACCTGATGGTGAATATATTTAGCTCACATTATCAGTATCAGTGTGAGAGAGATGGGTTTTCTCATTTAAACTTGCTAAATTTATGTTCAAACATTCACATCTTAGAAATACTTTTGGAACATAGGACTGAGAGGATGAGATATAAACATGCAGTAACCTGATGCTGTTCAATTCCAATAAAATAATATAATATTATCATGAAAATATGCCAAGTTGTCTCATATGATGCACAAAATACATGAAGTGAGTAAAATCAGTTAAGAATAAAAGCAATGCTGAGTATCAGCAGCCTAACAGTGTTGCTATGGTCACCAAGTGTCACAGGGTCAGGGATCTACGTCTGTAAAATATCAGATTGGTGTCATTAATATATTTTTTTTATCAAGAATGTACTGCAGTGACACATTTAACATTAGCAAAAAATAAAATCTTTGCAATTATTTCATTTTTGGTACTTGTGTTAATTCCAATCATTTTTTTTATTTAAAATGATAAACTATGAATTTATTTAGTATTGACAATAATGAACAAAAACCCAGAGAAACAAGAAAGAAAACCTTGGTTTAAGTCTGGGCATTGAGTTGACAAGTACCATTCTCACAGCCACATGTCTCAGCAGTGTTCACGTAATATATAAGCACCCTTAATAGGTAGTAATCTGTAATCTGGTCATGCAACATTTTCAGTTCTTTGATTGCAAGCTACCGGGCAATTAAACAGTAAAATATAGCATTATGAGCATATTGCAGATCCACCCCCCCCCTGCATTATGCAGTGTTTCCGCTGGCTTTTAAAAACTCTAAAAATTACCAGTCCCCCATAATTTTTGCCAATCCCAACTTTCAACAAATAAAAAAATATATGCAAATTATTTGATTTAATTTTTAATCTTACATTATGTTCAGTGCAAAGATGTCATCCTGAAGTAACTAAGTAAGATCTTTATGATATTCACACAAACAGTCACAATTTTCTCTCTTTTTTTTTAATATTTCAAGACGCTACAAATGGATATTTAACCCAGAAATAGACAAGGGGAAACCCTGATGGTAACAGAAAAGCTGACTTTGTTTGAAAAATGTACTTATATGAATATCACTGATGTTTTGTTCAACAACAAAGATTTATAAGGTACTTTATTTGCTGGTCCACAGGGACTGGCAGTCACATGAATTACCGATCCAAGCCTAATTTTACCGGTAAAAAACTGGTAATTACCGGTAAACAGGAACGCTAATATTTAAACAACATATTTCTGAAAGCTTCATGTACAAAAGACAGTTGAGGCCTTTTCTCTTATTTGAATTATAAAGGACAACCTATACCACAATAAAGACTTCTCCCAGATGTTTTCATCCTGGGAGACATTTGGCTCCTCAGTGAAAGCCTTTGGACTATTTGGAGTCAACTGGTTTTATTAATAATCAGATTTATCTATTCATAATATCATTTGTTTTTCTTATATATAAGTCTGCACGAAAATTACCAATAAGTCAATATTATTAATGCTAATCAGATCTTGATTGAGAGATGGGGTATACAGCAATTAATCTAAAGATTTGCCACAGCAGTTGCTGGAACAGTTATTTTGATATTAAGATAAGATTTTTAAATTTTTAATTCACCTCGCATCAGAGTGTCAAAAGCATTACACAGACTTTAAGGTGCCTTTTAGAGTAAAGTTGCATCGCTACAGTACCTGTGCATGGCTTTGTGAATGTCTGAAGTAGTTCCTTGTTTATAATAACAACTACCCTTCACCAGATCTCTTGTTCCAGTAGATTTTGGATTTGTGGCCACCAAACACAAGTAACAATCTCATTCAAATCACACCTTAGGTTTTGCTACCGCTAAACAAAGTCTGAGGACATCCCATTACAGGTCATGTCAGACCGACCTTTCGCGAATTTTGACCGACCAATGAAATGATTGACAAGAAATCGACATTAGCCAATCAGAAGGCAGCTTTCTCGAGCTTTATGACACTAGTTTCAAACTGGCGACTACGCTTCGAAACATTTTGATGTATTCTTGATTAAAAAAGTTAAAACTGATAAGAAGAACACTCTGGAATGGCTTATAGATGGCCTAGATTGTATGGATATAATCATAAAACCCGTAACTGTCGTTTGGAATAACCCGTGTTAAATATTTCGTGGTTGCATGATTAGAAAACACAGTCCGACTGTCACTTTCATGATCTGGTAAGCGACGCTCTGATTGGTTGGATGAAAGGTCGTTCTGACGTGACCCTTAATAGGATGTCCCTCAGATCCTTGTTTAGCGATAGAGATAACTTCAGGCCAAACAAAATCTTTCTGTAAGATCAGAACAGCATCCCAACTCAGTAGTTCACTTATGGATGCGACCTGTGAAGATTCCGGGGTAGAATAGGTCTTCAGCAACCCATGCTTGTCGTAAAAGGCGACTAACGGGATCGGGTGGTCAGGCTTGCTGACTTGGTTGATGCATGTCATCGATCCCAATTCCGTGGATCGATGCTCATGATATCAATCACTGGATTGTCTGGTCCAGACTTGATTATTAACAGACTGCCGTCATATAGCTGGAATATTGCTGAGTGCGGCGTTAAACAACCAACCAACCAACTTATGGACGCTTTGATGAAACCACGAAATATTGAAAATACATTTGCCGCCATTGATCTGTCACTGACAGTGACCTACTTTGTGCACATGTAGATGAAGCCTATTCAATGTTCGGAATCATGCTTCGTACTGTACATATGTATGGCCGTATTTAGCCAATTTGTGAATTTTGTACAAAAAAACAAAACTAGTATTTGTCAAGTTACGGTCACGCATTTACAACATTAATACTACATAGGTCACAATACGATACATATCGTGATATGCATATTTACATCAAATCATGTGGAGACTTCTTGACTAATAGTATTTCAGAGCAGGTTCAATAGGTAAAGCAAGCTGCAGACGCATGTTGGTAGTGGCTATTTTTAGTAGTGAACTTCAAATCATAGTTACACTCCTCTCAAGATATTGCTGGGTCATTAAACAAGTAGTGAGTAATTTTTTATTTTTTTTATTTTAACATGTTTAAGTCTGGTATCGATACAGAAAAAACGTATCATGTATCGTTTCACCCCAAGGCTGGTGGCATTGTCAACACATTTATAACAGTTCAATGTCAGAGGATGAGATAAATTATGTTTGTAATTTTGTTGTTGTTTATCATTCTTTATCATTCTTTATGTTTTTGAATATTTTATTGATCCAGAGATATTAGGTAATTCTGATTGCTGGACGTGACATTGATACATTTTATCAATATAAACAACATTTTGCAATTTTTCCTGTATAAACACCACTCCATAATATAATGCTTGATGACAAAAATCAAGTTTTGTAGATTGTCCTTATGGTATTCAGAGTGCAGATATGATACTAATCCATTTTGTTGATTTATCATGTTTATCTGGGCCTGCTTGGAGGACAATATTCGTCCAAAATTCCAAACTCAATAATAAATAAGTAGTTCCATGATTAAGTTTGTACATACACTGCATATTTATGACTAATGTCACAGCTTTGGTGATGTGACTTGTGTTTTATTAATAACGGGGCCAGTAAGGAAGAAGTTTTACATCATTGCCTTGATGTAATGGGGACATACAGTGTTAAAGATCTCTGCATTTAAGACAGAACTGATCACAATCCAGATTTTGAAGAAAATAGTGATTGATTCGAATCTGCTTGCCAAAAGCACTTAATTTAGAATCCTAGATAAATCCTTGATCTTGGTCAGCTGAATACATTTATCATGTTTATAAGTCCTTTTATAAACTTTATAATTTCACTTGCAATTTTAGTACCAGAATTGGCATCAAAGTTAATCATATGGGAATATATTGCTATTCAAGTGGGTTGTTAGTAATTATGAATGGGAAAGGGCAGGTGACTCCAATGTCGCTTGATTATATAGAGCTATGTTAAACAAATGTATCAATAATCAATTTCTTGATTAATTGTGAGCTTTTATGTCGCAATACCACCACCAGCTCATCCTTCCCATGCTGTCCGTATTTAATCCCACACCGCTGAGAGAGAAAATAGCTTCAATGGTTGTCTCGTATTGCAGAAGAGAAATAATGATGGTCTCAGCATATTTCCTTGCCTACTTCCTACATGGGAGCAGATGTAGTGCCCCACCTGGTATCGCATTGCCTCAGTGTTTACACACCCTGTACTACGCCGTGATTCATCAATAGTGAAAGTGACGCTGGGCTGGAGCCGACACTGCTGTCCTTATTTACTGTTATATCAAAGAGGCACCAAAGATGGGCGCTCACGTACAGAGTGTTTGATCAATTGATTCTGGTTGTCACTGTTGCGTAGTTGCTTCGTTGGCTTTACATGTGCCCGGACTCTGGATTATTCTGTTTATTTGACTTCAAATAAAATGAAATTTATTTTTCTTTGACTAAGATTCTTTGACATGTTGAGAGAAGTAATTGCAGAATGAAATATTATTCGCTGTTAATTTCAACTTGTTCTTTAATTGAATTATCATAGGTACTTTGGCGGGAGTGGGGTGGAGTCGGTTTGTTGGGGTAGCCTAGTGGTTAAGGCGTCGGCTTATCACGCCAAAGACACTTGTTCGATTCCCCACCTGGGTACAATGTGTGAAGCCCATTTTCCGGTGTCTGGAATATATTACTAAAAGCGGCTAAAAACATACTTACTCACAAACTCACTCACTTTGGCAGGGTTTTGCATGATGTAGGAATTCTGCATCTTTACAATTACACACACTCATTCCTTATCATATTTTGACCACCTTCATTGGTCAAGTGGATAGAGCAGATGGTCTGGGGTTCGATCTCAGGTCGAGTCATTCCATAGACATTAACAGGTGGTACTTGTTGTTACCCTAGCAACTGCTCGGCATTAAGGTAGATAAAACAAGCACTGGTCTGCTCAGAGTCAATATACTGTGTTAGAGTGGGGTATCCATGTTAAAATGGCAAAGGTTTTCAATAAGTCATGTATTGCAAAATGTTTGTGACACACTTTGAATATATATTATATCTATTTCAGTCAGTGATAGTTTCTGCTAAAACATGGAGGTGGGGGCTGTAACTATGGTTAATGGTAGCACAAATTAGTCTTTTTCACATTAAGCCTATTATTATTTTTCTGTGTCATAAAAAAGGTCAAAAATAGAAAATATATAACATATAAGGTAAAGGTATTTTTGTTTGATCAACACGGTCAAGATCATCTAAAATAGAATGAAGAAGTTTGGCTCCATGCAGTGTATTGTCATCCATCATGAGCCAGTTCCACAAGGTATTTCCTCCACTGTCTGGCCCAGCACTGCGGTGGAGTATGCAGCTAACCAGTGTTGACAGTATACCAGTTAGTGGGCTATTTTGATAGATACCCGTTCACTGTGTGTTTTGGTGTAGCCTTTTATCTGAGGAAGTCTGTTTGTTTTGAGAGGTGTATCCATGGAAGCTGAATTAATTGCTTGCAGGACATACGTATGTAAGGGACAGTTTATTGATGGAAATTGACAATGGTGTATTTGCTTCTAAGCCGTGACATAAATAGGAGCAATGCAGTAACTAAGGTGTAACTAGATTGACATTAAAAGTCTCATAGTCTGAGACGTGTAGAATTAAGGAAGGACTAGTGACATTTCCTTGTCGACTACCACTTTTATTACCTTAAAATAGATGGCATCTTGGTAGCAGATATGTTTGTGGACAAGTTGAAATAAATACATTTCTGACAAGAATCTTGAGAATGGTATCCCAAGACATGGTTCCATACTTCATGATATTTTGGAGGGGATGAAAACGACAATTTCAGTGGTACTGCATTGCTCAGTGTAGAATCTTAGGTTTGGAAAAATATTTCTGTATTCCTGAAAACTTTTCACTTGCAACATGTGCAACCCATTTTTTTCACGTCTTTATCAGTATTTTATACTGTTTATGAGTGTTTGTATCGCAGGCGTTCATCATGTTATAGGTGTTTGATCAGGTTTATTTAACAAAAACGTGATAAAAATAAATAAATAGAAAACAGCATACTTTGCTATAACAAATATGATATCATCTGTGAACATGGTAAATCAAGAATAGGAAGTTATCTGCCCAGAAGGAAAAACAGGAATGTATTCTTTGACTGTTGTTTGCCCGGAGGATATTTAGGGCATGTCAAAATAAAATATACGAATATTTTGATATTAACCCCCCCGCCCCTCCATTTAAATTTTTACCAAGTAGCCATATGGCTACAAGTATCTTTTTCCACGTAGCCAATGGTAAAACCAAGAAATCAAGACAATATTGTAGGTAGCCAAAAGCCTTTGAAATGGTCTTTTATGAAATAACTATTATCTGTACAAGTCATAGCACTAGTCTTGGAATTGTATATTAGTGGAAACTGTACTTTAGTTTTGTTATTTGTGACTCGAACAATGATGCAATTTATGTTACTTGATTATATAGGTATACCCTTTGCTTATCCAATAAACTATCAACTAAAACAAAATACTGATTACATTAATATTTATGTGTTTCGGTTCATTGTTGACTTAAGGAGGAATTATTTGCGAGTACAGTTAGTAGCAGACATGTTTATTTTTGTGTCTACATATGTGTAGCAATAGAATTTAGTCGCCACAGGATACTTTTTTCAAGGTAGTCATTTGATTAACTCTAAATTTTAGAAAGTAGACAAATTGAAATTTGGGTTCATTGGCGACTGTTATAGTCTCAACTTTGAGGCCTGTATTATCAGAAGTTTCGGAAGGAATATGTTCAATATCAAAGTACATCCTGGTGTTTGTAGACTGTCTCAGTCCCTGAAGAATATTAATGTCCCTTCCCATGCTTACTGTAAAGCTATAGCCCTAAATGAAGCAAGTCTAGATTTTTATACAGGTTCATTCCATCTCACTGGCGCTCCTTTTCAGTTTAAGAGGACAGGTCTTGGAATAGTAGTGCCGTGCCGAGTGCACACATAAAAAAGTAATGGCATGCTTGAATTTGCTGTACAGTGCCTCGGGGGCATGGTCATGTTCATTGAGAGTACTTTCGCTAATGTTTATTCCATGTCTTGACAAAATGAAACTGTAAAGTGAGAGAGTTTTCCCCATAAAGTGCCTGTCCTACTATTGCTAAACAACTTCCTGTTGTAAATTTTCAATTTGGGTGTGCCTGTCTATATTACTCAATGACTATGACTAATGTTTTCCATGTTTCCCTCTGGTTTTTTTTATTTGAGACAATTAAACCTTCTTCCAACTGCTATTTATCTGGTTTTGTCAAAAATGCATAATGAACACCTGATAGGTTAAGTGTACACTGGATTGTACATGTGTTTGAAGTTTGCTAGTTCTAAAGCCCCTTGCACCATTGAAGAAGAAAACTATTTGTCCATCTTTTCCAACTGGTTGACCATACTCTTTGCAAGTTTTGCAAAAAAATAAACTTTTATCTTGGTCACATATTAACCACGATTTGTACTTTGGAAGAAGCCATTTACAGGGAGTTCGCACTGATTTAGTTTTAGATAGTTTTGGCTTTGGTTCATCTGTAGTATCACACATGTCAATCGTGTCTTCATTCAGTTGTCACTTGCAGGGATTAGCGCTAGCACTCTGCAATGTAGGCTGTTTTTGGACAAATTGAGATTGTCTGCTAGGTTTTTCAGCATGTCCTATCAAGAATTGATAAAAGGAAAATGTCTTAATTCCAGCAAAATCACAGACTCCTTTGCCTTCTTTTGTGTCCACTTCCCTGTGACAGTCAGTTTCACCACGTGTGAATTGTGAGGACAGTTTATGTCGTAGATGAAGCTGATGTATGTTGGTGTTTGTGTTTTCAGTGACGTTTCATCGGCCAGTCCATCTGGCAGCCCCGGGGGAGATCAGGAAGGAGTACGAGGAGGAGCTGAACAAGGTGAGGGAGGGTGTTATAACCAGCTGCATCTGTTATAGACAGCTTCATTGTTATAACAGATGTATCTAATCTACGTTATAACCAGCTGCATCTGTTATAGACAGCTTCATTATTATTACAGATGTATCTAATCTACGTTATAAAAAACTGAATCTGCAGCATTATAAGCTCAGATTTTTTGCTGGGAGCCACTTGGCTCCTGACAATATTTTTCTGGGTGCCATTTCAAAGTTTAAGGAGTCACATTACAATTTGGGGAGCCACATTGATGTAGGCTTACGAACAAATTTATATTTTGGATTTTAAATAACAAGACAAGATGGAAAACATTCCAATTGTTATATTGTGTCTGAACAACAAACTTTGAACACTTGCTGCAATAAAGACAAGTCATTGAACATGTTGAACAATTACCCTTGTCGAAAGACCATCACTGGAATTTGCTCAGCCAATTACCTTCAACGCGTCAGTGCACCTGCCTTTTCACTTTATTCCAATGTTTGTTTTTTGAGTTTGCTTGGATCTCCGATTCATTTATTACGATCAGACACGGACAATTAGCGGACGAAGTAATCTCGGTCGTCTTGCATCCCAATGCTTAATTCCCTGATTCCACCATCCCCACCTACACCTGCATCTTATAAAAGCCTTTTGGGACTGCTGACAGTATTAGCCATAGTTATGTCATTCACGTCATCATTCTGTGATAGACAGTTTGGCTTAGCGATGGCTCTTGAAAACATGTCGAAATATTCTTCAATGATTTGAACATGCCTCCATTTTGAAAGTAAACTAAGAAGTGTTCACATGACCAGAAATACATTAGCTCTTATAGATGATAGCAGCAGAAGCAAGATAGGCGTCAGTATCGATGTAGGCAGTTACACTACGCCCTAAACAGGGAAGTCATGATGTTGATGTAGACAAGTGATTTTACACTCCAGGACAAGCAGGACATTTAGTGACAGCAAGTATTGCTTGTGTGTACTAAAAAAGGTTGATGTGTCTCGGCCCTCTGGCCATGGGATCTTTGCCCCCATGACTGTATATGTCTATTATAAGCCAGATTTCTATGCATCTGTTTGTAATCATCGCTGCTTGCCGTGTTACAGCTTCGGCAACAGCTGAACCAGGAGCGGCGCCGCGAGGAGCTGGAGAGTGAGGCGCTGATCCGGCGTCTCCAGGAAGAGGAAGATCAAGACCGTCACCACCGCCAACTGCAGGCCTTGCAGGCCAACGAGACGGACGAGGCACTCGCCCGCGAACTGGACAAGGTCATTAATGAGGTCAGCTGTGGGATGGATTAATTATTTGTCACTCGTTTTTTTTTTTTATTTACACTTATTTTTTTATTGTTTTTAACTATCTTAACCTACATGTTAAGACACTGAATTCATCATGCAGAGTTGTGTCCCTTGGCCATGCCAGGATCAGCTGATTTACGCCCAGATTTATACTGATTATAAACTTTGTCCTCTCCACTCTGTGCTTGTGGGTTTCACAAAATGGTTAACATGTACAAAACTGCCTCACTTCAGCTGAACAGAAATAATGTCCTGTATGTTACAACTCGCTCGCTCGCTCCCTCACTCACTCACTCACTCACTCACTCACTCACTCACTCACTCACTCACTCACTCACTCACTCACTCACTCACTCACTCACTCACTCACTCACTGAAATAGTGTGAGTGGATATTGGGTATTTGCCTTTGCTCAACAATCCTGGCTAATACAAATTCCCACAAAATGCTTGATGCATTCCCACAAAGTGTTATTGCCAAAAATGTCAGCAGAATGTTTTCTTTCATTTGGGCTGGAGATATGATTAAAGGGAGATAACTCTTTGTTCTATTATGGGAAATATCATTAATGGAAGGTAACTATGACAAAGCTTTAATTCTATTTTGTTGCAATATTATTAAAAGCTCATTGTTTCTTCCAGGCTGGCACAGATGATCCGATTGACCTCCTGCTGGAAGAGTCAAGGTCACGCATGACGCGGAGCAACTCTGCCACGAGTACTAAGTCTGGACAAAGCAACAGCGGAACACTGGAAACATTCTTCAACAAATACAAGGCAGAGACTGACACTCGCTGTCCGTCTAACGACCCCTACCCATACCCCTGCATCAGTCCTTCCGACAAGGACAAAGGGGAAGACAACTCACGGTCCAACTCCTCCATTGGGAAACTGAGCAGTAGTAGTGTTAAAACGGAGTTGTATCCCTTTAATCTGGTAGATCATTCTTACTGTCCTCAGCCAAATGCTCCGAAGTCGAGTACCGTGGTTCGACCTCCGAGTGATGAAGTGATGACCATATCCGACTCTTCATCGGATGTTGGTAGAGAGAGAAGTGACAGTGCTAAGGAACGAAGTGAAAGTGTTGCCAGTAACGATAGCATCAGCAACGAGTTGTGCCACTTCAAGCCCATCCTGTCCTGCCCTCGAACTCCTCCCAGGAAGCTGGCGGACGGAAAGGTGCTGGATCCACCCTTTGTGCGAACCACTCCGCGGAATCTCTCCCGGAACGGGTTCGGATCGCCGGTCGATGCTGTGACGAGTCCGGGCCTGGAACCCGGGAGTCCGATCATGCAGAAACGGTTGAATGAACTGGCTCTTGAGAGACAGCAGCTGGTTCGGGAAAGATCCAAATCCACTTCTACTGGACCAGATGATGAACTTCATAGGGATGATAAGAAGTCCCACCCTCTAGGTAGAGAGAGAACACTTTCAAGTGACTTGTCCCGTCCACCTCTGCACAAGTCTGATCCTATTCCTCCTCTTGTTCAGACTGACCTGCCAGACAGCCTCGGTTCCCGGTCCGGGCTGTTGATTCCTTTAGAACCAATCCTTGAAGATCACGACTACGAAGACATTACTCCTGTGCTACTTAATATTAGAAATCCAGGTACATCACCAACTGCGTCACCCCCAAAAGAGAAAGAGGAACCTTCAGTTAGTACTTTAGACGTTCGATCCAAGACACCAACACACAATAGGCTCCAGAGATCGAGACACGTGTCCAATGATCTCAAAGGGCAGAGGGATCTGAAGGCTCAGGTTATCAGCCCTCAGCGGTCGATAAAAGATTGGTTCAAGACAGCAGACAGGAAAAGCAAAACTGAGTCTCCAGATTTGTTCGAGGAGAATTCGGATGTGATCGGTGAGAATCAGCAAGTGGACAAAAATGCTAACGTGAAGCAGGTGCCTGGGAAAAGCGAGTGCAATTCTAGTGGGCGAGGGGGAGGTGATGGGGATGCTGGTGGAGTGATGCTGCCTTCGAAGAGCATCCTTGAAACAAACGGTGCAATCACGGGAGTGAATCAGGTGTTGACTATAGGGGATGGGGAGACTGGGAATTGGAAGACTCGAATGAAGGGCGGACCTAAACGAACCAAGAGAAATAAGACTGTGGCCCACCTTAGTGAGGTTGATGTGAGTCCCCTGAAGAGTGACTCCAGTTTTGTTAGTGATCCTGGGGCCTCGGAGCCTGGCAGGCGGAAGGGTAGGGGACTGCAGAAGGGGGAGGCTATCAGTGAATCCATCAGTGATGACGACTTCGAACAAGGTTCAGAAAAATTGGGGAGGAGGAGGAGGAGGAAAGTTTCAGGGAACAGAACGATTAAAACCCCTGAAAAACTATTGGTGTTGCAGTCCAGTGTTCGAAAAGTGAGAAATCGTAAACGGCGGCATCATTCACGTAGAAATGTCAGCGAATTGGATTGTTCCGAAAGTGAACAGGAGGTTTCGGTTGATGACACAGTGAAACAGTGTCAGGGAACAGATAGTGCTAAAGTGTCAAAGTCTAGTTTGAGTGAAAGTGAATCCGAAAGTGAAATTACAATCGGAAGAAAGCATCGTATGAATGTTGCCCAAAAAGTTTGTGATGCTGAACCTTTAGGAGCTGAAACAAAAGCATGTGTTCCTCCTCATAGATCGAGGAGGAGAAAAGCTAAGGAAGATCCTAACTTTGATCCCGAGAGTCAGAACTGGATCAGTGAATCTGATGCTGAACCCATGTCTCCTGCTAAGAAGAACCTGGGGAAAGTGAGGAAAGGGATGGGAACGGACACAAACAGTCTTGACCTTTCTGACCGGGAAACAAAGTCGCAATTTCTTGGTAGAAAAAGAAAAGGTCGAAAAGTGGGTGAGGATGTTGGCAATGATTCTAAATGTGACCCGGAAGGTGAAGCTTCAGGTGCTTGTAAACCTGAAAGGAGAGGGAGGTCAAGGGGGTTGAAAAAAACAGATGAGGAGTGGAGGATGAGTGACAATGGGATGTCTTCTGATGAAAATACATGTGATATGGTTTCTATGCCCAAACCAACGAAGACGGTTCCTAAGAAGTCATCGGCAAAAACACCACCGAAAAGATCCCCAAAGAAGGCTGACTTGACTGACTTAGAACGTCCATCTGAAACCAAAACGAAGAATTTGTCGGAAGAAATGGAGCTACCTCTACCAAGCAAGAGGTCAAAACTGAAAAAATGTGCAACTGAGGAACTTCTGGAAGAGAATGTGGACCCGAATACGCACAGGAACAACAGCAGTGGGGGGGCGTCACCGCCGAAGGGACGACAGAGTCGGAAGCGGGGTGGTTCCGACACACTGTCTAGTGCTGACAGTTCCGGACCCTCTCCACGGAAAAGAGTTCGAGCAAAATCCAGTATCGTGTCTGACCTAGACAACGCTTTTGAAAGTTCCCCCAGTCCAAGAAAAGGGAAAACCCAGCTGGAAAAGAAACGGACTAAGTCTGTAAGCTCAAGGGCGTGGAAGTCGCAGCAAGGTTTGGAGGGGAGGGGTCGCCGTCGTCACACGACCAGTGACCAGCAGTCTATTGTCAGGTACTTGAGTGGACCTAGTGACGTTGACATGCGGGAAGATCGAGATGAAGATGCTTCAAGTGACACGACGGAGGTGTTCAGCCAGGAAGAGGAGGATAGGAAGATGGCGCAGAGGCTGCAGAAGCAGTTTAACTTGGAGCAGAAGTTTCGCATAGCGGCCGAACGCTTCAAGGGAGGGGCGGAGCAGTACCAGTTTCGAAGAAAACCAAGATATTACGAGTGATTTCGCTGTTATTTCTAGTCCCATTGTGAGTCTGGTAATGTGCCTCTCGCTGTGCTTTGAATGGAATTAGCTGTTTGATGGACAAATAGGATGGGCAAGATTAATCATGGGAGAGATATTTTTTTGATTTGGGATAAATATGATGAAGTCACAACACAGTTGCCATGGTTACCTGTTATGATCTGTACTTGTTATTAATACCATGAGTGGAAAAACAAAATGGAAATGTGGTTCTCAGGCTATGCATTTTGAAATATTTGTTACCCTATATTGTTACTGTGAAATACTGTGCTACCTGGAGTCAGAAAGTGGAAATGTGATGCTGTCATACAGTGGTGTTAACTGGTGATGTCATGCAGTGATGTTAACTGATGTTTCACTGGGATGTTAACTGATGATGCCGTGTAATTGTGTTAAACTGGTGATGTTATGTACATGTGCAGAGATGTTCAATTGATGCAGGCATGTTCAACTGGTGATGTCATGCAGTGATGTTAAACAGACGTTAAACAGGGATGCCATGCAGTGATGTTAAACTGATGTTACACAGGTTCATTCAACTAGTGATGTTAAACAGGGATGTCAGGCAGTGATGTTAAACAGATGTTACACAGGGATGCCAGGCAGTGATGTTAAACATGTTACACAAGGATGTCAGGCAGTGATGTTAAACTGATGTTACACAGGTTCATTCAACTGGTGATGTCATGCAGTGATGTTAAACTGATGTTACACAGGGATGCCAGGCAGTGATGTTGAATAGATGTTACACAGGGCTGTCAGACAGTGATGTTAAACTGATGTTACACAGGGATGTCAGGCAGTGATGTTGAATAGATGTTACACAGGGCTGTCAGGCAGTGATGTTAAACTGATGTTACACAGGGCTGTCAGGCAGTAATGTTAAACTGATGCTACACAGGGCTGTCAGGCAGTGATGTTAAACTGATGCTACACAGGGCTGTCAGGCAGTGATGTTAAACTGATGTTACACAGGGCTGTCATGCAGTGATGTTAAACTGATGCTACACAGGGCTGTCAGACAGTGATGTTAAACAGATGTTACACAGGGCTGTCATGCAGTGATGTTAAACAGATGTTACACAGGGACGTTCAACTGCTGATGCCATGCAGTGATGTTAAACAGATGTTACACAGGGCTGTCAGGCAGTGATGTTAATCTGACTTACACAGGGCTGTCAGGCAGTGATGTTAATCTGATGTTACACAGGGCTGTCAGGCAGTGATGTTAAACTGATGCTACACAGGGCTGTCAGGCAGTGATGTTAATCTGATGTTACACAGGGATGTCAGGCAGTGATGTTAAACTGATGTTACACAGGGCTGTCATGCAGTGATGTTAAACAGATGTTACACAGGGACGTACAACTGCTGATGCCATGCAGTGATGTTAAACAGATGTTACACAGGGCTGTCAGGCAGTGATGTTAATCTGATGTTACACAGGGCTGTCAGGCAATGATGTTAATCTGATGTTACACAGGGATGCCAGGCAGTGATGTTAAACAGATGTTACACAGGGATGTTCAACTGGGGATGTCTGGCAGGATGTTAAACTGGTGATGTTAAACAAATGCTTTTAGATCCTGAGAACCAGACATTTTCACATATATTTTCAACATATTTGTTCGTTTTCCTGGGTGCAGGTGAAGTAATGGGTTGATCAGGGGAGGGGTGGGTGGAGGGGGTGGGGGGAGTTTTGGTGGGCCTCAAAATTAGCATGGATTGACATTATTTTGATAATTTTTTATTTCATAAATTTAATTAATGATTTTTTTGTACTCATTCATTGCTTATCAAAAATATGCTCAATATTGGTGCGATATTTTTGGTTTGCCTTTAGGTTGACCTCACATACTTTTATTACGCACAAGTATAAGAGAGACAAGAATTTATATAGTTTAATCATTTAATACAATGTTATGTTAAAGCGGAGAAAACCACACTGTATTTTTCTGAGGGCATTATTCAGTTCCTACAAAAACAGTCAAATTGACATTTTTGATGTCATCTACCTCAATTTTAGATTGATTCAGTGACTTTTTCAGATCTTTAAAAAAGATTATTTAGCTGATCACCATGGAAACTGTAGAATTCAGTTTACTAGTTTGAAAGTTAATAGGAGTGAACAGTTGACAATCATTCTCATTGTTAATACATTTAAAGGTTGAATGATAGATAAACTTTGGATTTTGTTAACCATTTTACTCAGTGTTATATTCATAACGATTGGCTGAGATGTTACAGCCTCCCTATAGGCAAAGTAAACCCAACAATATTCTGGGCCCTGTGATTTGCGGTGGAGCACTGGTGATAACATCTGAAGCCGGAATCGTCCGTTCGTGGGTTCAAGTCCCTGACTTCCCTAATTTTTCTTTGGTTTGTCAGCACCATGGTTTGATTCAGCTGATACGCTATGATAGGACTGAAAATTGGTTCTAAACAGCGTTAAGCCCAACCCACCTATTTGGCTTTCGGGCGAGATAATGTTCGCTGTGGTAGTTTTCGTTTTCTAAACAAAACATTATTGAGTCCATATGAAAGAGACATGCAATGTTGCATGTTGAGGTTACTTTTGATAGTATTATAGATTCTGCCAACGCTTTCCCCCCTCCCCCTCTCCCTCCCCCTCCCCATAGAATTCTTCACAGAACAATAATTATATAATCGGTGTAACAGGAGATTTGAAATAGCCTTGAAGAACAAGGTTGTGATGCTGAAAGTGCCATGGAATTATATATAAGCATTGGATTTTGTCTAGAGTATCAATATCTTAGTATTGCTTTAATGAGCTGCTAAATACCATATTTTGTATGAAGCACACAAAAAACATGTTCTTGTTAGTGTATAAACTGATTTGTATGATTATCATTATTTGAGTGTAGACTGTGTGGACCATGTGATTAAATGGTGATCTCTCATTGGCCGAGCTGTGTTTTAGTGAGTGAGTGAGTGAGTATGGTTTTACGCCGCTTTTAGCAATATTCCAGCAATATCACGGCGGGGGACACCAGAAATGGGCTTCACACATTGTACCCATGTCGGGAATCGAACCCGGGTCTTCGGCGTGACGAGCTAACGCTTAAACCACTAGGCTACCCGACCGCCCCTAGAGCTGTGTTTTAAGAAAATAAGCACAATAAATACTTCAAAAGTAATTGTAAATGTCATAATATATTTCACTCGCAATCTCTTTCAATGCAGAACTTTTACTCCGATGCGATACATCTGTGTGGGATTTGAAAAGCCTTCCACAGAAGATCGTGTCAGATTAACCCTTTGACTGCCCAATCCAAATAAAGGATGCATGGGAACTTAAGCCAATCAGTTGTAGCTTTGTAATATGTTTCAGCTTCATTTCTTTACCACCTCAATTTAAAAGTTTCAAATTCAACAACAGAAAACCAACAAGACACAAATATTCCTGTGTTGTTACTACCTTTTGGCATGCAGATGTTTGCAATATAGGCATGTGTGGCCTTTATTATTTGCATGTTGAACTGTCTGCTAAGTTTTTTTGCAAGATACAGAAATCACATATGCTGTGCAGAATGCTTCACTCGTTCATAGCATATTTTATTATTTACATTCGGATCTGTCCATTTAGGTTCTTTTTAAGAAACAAATAAGATCTGCGGCTCAGCATGCACAAGTACAAATAAATTTGAAGTCTGGACACTTATAAGAAAGTTTACCTGACATAATTTGCTATGGAGGGGTTGTCGCATATTCATGCATAGGTATCATATTGGAGTAAAGATTTGATTTCCATGAGATTGTTTAGTGTGTATAGAATACCTAGATAGTGATTTTGCTAAATCTATATTTTTTATTTGTTTGACTTGCATATGTATACTACTCAAAAGAAGCGACAGATTAACAATAGTAATATGAAAGAAAGGGTGTCCTTTAACTTCTTTTGAGTCGTATATTTCCTTGGAAAACTGTTTACTTACCTAGTAAGTACATACTTAACATTGTTTTGCTGTACCTTATACTGCTTGTGTACATGGATTGAATTCTGTTGCCTGCTTTGTAAATATACCTGGTACCATGAACAGTACAACCTGGTTAATCTGGACACTAGTGTCTGGATTAGCAAAGTTCCTAACAGGTCTTCAGATAGTGTGTGAGGCATTGAGTATATACTTATCATTTATATTGGGCATTGGTAGTTTTGTGGGTGGGGCTATTTACTATATTTTTAATCTCTTGGATCCAGTCGATTGGGTTTTGCAAATTTGTGTGTGGACTCGGTTAAAAATAATTCTACTTCAGTGCTGTTTCAGGTAACTTCTAATTAAAGTTCTGTCGGAAAGGGTAGAAAAATGCTTTTTGCCTGTTACAACAAGGTAGAATGTTGCACAAAGTGTTTCTATTGAAATATCGAGTAACTAACGATCTACATACTTGTTGTTCGAAGTATTTCAGTCACAAGAAGTCCTCTCGACAATTTTACAGGAGAAGAATTCACTGCAGTCACGTTCATATTTTTGAGACCTGCTTACAGTCAGACTCATCTTACTGAGGCAAGTGAGTTAACTGACTATGAAAGTCCAGTTTCCACCCTTGCCGAACTAGGCTGGAATTATGGAGTTCTATTTTTGCTGGACTCACGAGTTTATGCATGGTCCCATCATGTAACAAATGGACATCCTGTTCGTAAACTGCTGTGCAGATTTTGATCAATTGCAGGATTTGCATAGCATGTGTACCGCCAACTAAGCATCAGTTGATATTTTCCGAATGTTTTCACGTTTTTGATCAAGGTGCTCATGTGATTTTATGCACTTCGCAAAGTAAGACCCGTTTTATTACAAAGCAAATGCAAGTGATATGAGAGGTAGAATCTGATTGGTCAATAGGAGGGTCATGGAAGGGACAAAACTCATAATCGCCACTGGGTCGAGCCCAGAAATCCCAGCCTAGTTGGGAAAAGGGTTGAAACTGGATTTATAAAGACAGCTAACTCACTTGCTCCTGGAAGATGGTCAGCAGGTAAAGATCTGTAAAGACATCGCACAAGCTGAACAAGCTACATTGGACAATTACAGTGTTGTTATACTATAGGCTTGTCTAATTCCTTCATGCGTATTTGTACGCAAGCAACTCAACATTATTTGGGTTGTGGTGATTTAGTTTATGCAGATATGCATCTGATCTGGAGCCCGTCCTGATTAACGAATCATGTGTACAATGTTGAGGTCCTTGGTTATGACTTCCCCACCGGCAGGCGGCAGGCGATGTTTGTGGATTAACTAGGTATTACTTGACATCAGCTGGCAAGTTAACGATATCAAGGCCTTGGGTAGTTGAGATACCATCACAGACTTCGACATAGGACGAGTTCAGTAATCTGAGAATAGGTACCAACAATCTATGCTGGTCGTAAGAGGTGATCAAACTGACCGGGTGATGGCTCGGCGACTTTGTTGATGACCGCTGTCATATAGCCGAGTGCAGCGTTGAAAATAAAACAATTAGTAAAATGAAAAAAATCAGGTGTTTTTTACCACCTTGTTAGTCGTATGCATCAGAATGAACTGTTACTTATATCAGAATGAACTGTTACTTATATCTCCTGAAATCCCATTTGAGAAAAAGGGGGGTTAAAACTAGTTAAAAAGGTTTATACACAAACTGTTATGCCCATGAGAGGGCCTCAAGTCAATAATTGGTTTGTCCAAGATTCACCCAAGTTATTACAGGGGTGAGTAACCTGATATTTATACATTGCGTTCATATATACTTTACAAAAAAAGTTAGCGATCATGATTTTGTTTGTTTTGAAATTGAATATTTTTGTGAAGGCTGAGAACACAAAGTATTCATGATCCCTAACCTTTTTTTCATTCAGTATACGACTTTTCTTTTTAGGGATGAAATTAATGCACTTAAACATTTGTTTTCTTATGTGAATTATATTAATGAGAATTAATTTCATTCAATAATTCTTTTTTTAATGCTTTTTTTTTTTTTTACTAATTGGTTACTTGGATGTTGTTCCAATGTTTCACATCATTTTATAGTTTACAGTTTCTTTTCCATTTCCCTGGTACTGTCCAAAACGTGTAGATAGATAACAAGGTGACCACACTTGACAGAATACATCCTGATATGGCCTGTGTGTGTGTGTTGAGCCGTATTGTGGTGGCTCCGTGAAGCACACATTCACAGCAGTTTCGTGTTGAGAGTGGACACAATGTCCAGTTTGTAGTGTGCCGGAGGGTTTTAATTATGAATTAGATTATTACATATATTTATTCCATGTTAAAGCCAATAAACCTGATTTGAAACGATTTTGTGTGTCTTCTATACTGGCGTTATATGGAGCGCGTGAATGTTGCATAATGTATTGTTCGTTCTGTGCCATCTGACCCAAGAATAATAAGATTTATTGTTTTGTTGTTTTATGCCACACTCAACAATATTCCAGCTATATGATGGTGGTCTGGAAATTATCAAGAGAAAGAGAAAATCAAGTCCGGACCAGACAATCCAGTGATAGACATGAGCATCGATCCATGCAATTGGGACACAATGACTTGCATCAACCAAATCAGCAGATTAGTACACATGAAGACGTTTAGCCAGGTCACAAATTCTAACTACATCCTTTTAACAGTATTCCAGTTATGTCACGGCGTGGCAGCTGAATGTGGGAGGAAAGCCTGAAGTGATGCAGGTCTCAGACGTTTACCACTTCGGTGAAACCCACGAGCAGGGGTATGGTGCTGTCAAACCTAGAAACATAAAACCGGGATTCAAACCCACAATCAGAGATTTCTGGCGTGCTAAAGGGACGCAACTCTGCACAGCAAATCGCGGCGCCTTAAACGACTGGGCCACCCGTGCCCAACGCTGCAATTCACTGTACAGTGTTGCATCTCTTTCAATAGTCATACCAAAAGGCGATACTGGTTATCATGTCAGCTTTAAGAGATGGTCACCTCGGAGTCAGTATGCGGTGTAGTGGATCATGTGTCTGCTCGTAGAACAGAAGGATGTGGTTTGACTCCCTGGCCGCTGTATCTTCTGTCAAATTATTGAAATGAACAAGGTTTGAACAGTTTGATCTCTTTATTACTGATTTGCTGACACCGATTAGTCCGAGTCTGGTCCAGCGTCAACAAAGCTCAACAGCATGGCGTCGACCTCACTACTCTGTAAGGAGAATTCAAAATATCAGATGAAAAAGTCACCCTATTTGATGGGTTCTGAGTGAGGCAGGAAGTTTAATATAGTTGGAGAAAATGTTTGAAAAAATTATTTTCCCCAAACGAGTGAGTTAAGTTTAATGCTGATTTTAACAGTATTCCAGTCATGGCGTGGCAGCTGAATGTGGGAGGAAAGCCTGAAGTGATGCAGGTCTCAGAGGTTTACCACTTCGGTGAAACCCACGAGCATGGGTATGGTGCTTACAAACCTAGAAACATAATCGGGCGAACCGGGATTTGAACCCACAATCTTAGTTCTCGCAACCGATAAACAAAGGTCTGAGGACATCCCATTACTGGTCACGTCAGACAAACCTTTCGTGAACTTTGACCGACCAATGGAATGACTGACAAGAAGTCGACAATAGCCAATCAGAAGGCAGCTTAATCAAGCTTTACGGCAAGAGTTTCAAACTGGCAACTACGCTTTGAAACATATTTTGACATATATTGATTAAAAAATGAACAAAAGAACATTCTGGAATGGCTAATAGATGATCTAGATTGTATGAATACAGACATAAAGCCTTTAACTGTCGTTCGGAATACCCAGTATGTTTTTTTTCGAGGTTGCATGATCAAAAATCACATACCAGCAGTCACTTTCATGATCTGATAAGTGACGCTCTGATTGGTCAGATGAAAGGTCATTCTGACGTGACCCGTAATGGGATGTCCTCAGATCTTTGTTTAGCGGTAGCGAGAACTAAGATATGATTTTGATGAAATTGACACAAAATTGATCTCAATACCTCTAAAGTTTATTTGCCATACATCCCAAATACCTGTGTTTCGTGTAATTTGCCATGCTTTCTCAGGCTTGATGTCATCAAACTGTGGATTACGTGCCTATGATCCTACTACATAGGATGCAAGTTAAACCAAGTTCTTTATACAGAGCCCCCCGTGTCATTATTGAGGGGCATGCAGAGAATAAGGGAGAAAAGTATTAAGAAAACATCACAGTTTCAACTTCCAACTTTAATCGGGAATGATCTTAGCAAGGACAGCAGTATTAATCCTGAATGTGTGACTGAGCCCTAATGCCATATGACAATGTAAAGAAAACTTTTATTAGCTGGTCTACTGGCCCAAACTTGACTCTTAGCACCATTTTAAGTACATCATAGAGTTATAATATGTGAGGCTTGACCAGATAAACCTAGCTGTGATTAATGCTACGAGCAACGTCCCATTTCACCAGTGTACAACACACAGAGAACCATACAACAGAGCTGGATCTCCCAATCCATTTAGTCGGCTCTAGCAACATACGTAGGCTACTTGGGACATCATAACCAAGATGTTCAAAATATGATAAATAATTGCAAAATATATGGCAGTGACACTTGCTGAGTTGCAAATAACACATCAGCTTAAAGAAGTAATTAATATGTAGTATTTTACCCTTATCCCCTGATCGCTTGAACCGACATGTTGGGATGACTCTATTGATGCCGATGGCAGCACCTTCCCCTCCCCACTCTCCACATCTTCCACCATCTCTGTCCCTGACACAGGGGCAGATAACTCTTTGTCCACCTCCAACTCTGATCTCCCCTGTTCCTGTGTCATAGACTTTTCACTGCCGATATCTTCACTCGTTTCGTGACCATGCGTCTTGTCCAGCATCTCAACATCATCAACAGCATCCACTCCATCACTGCTGGTCACTCCCTCGTCTACTACACTCTCAGGACTTTCAGGAGCAGTCCTGTTTGTCAAATGCAGACTAGATGAGGATATATTCAAATCTTTAGGAACTGACTCTGACAACACGCTATGCAGTGAATTATCAACAGTGTTATGACCTGAGGATACCGATTCTAACCTATGGGTGTCAGTCACTGAACTGGTTACAGAGTTTGTGTGTACATCGGAGCTGTGTGTGTTGGATACTTGGGGACTGTCTGTAGCTATGTTGTTCCCATTTAGGTCGGCTTCAACCACTGTGGTGCGGTGTACTGTGAGGGTGGTCTGTGTGAGGCGTGGTCCCCGCAGACAGGGGGCCCGGGGGTGCACCAGGCACTCACACACTGTCAGGGCTTCCTGGCACATGTATGACACCTGCAACAGAAGAGGGAGGAGACAACATTTAATGTTATAAATAATATTAACATCATTATTATTAGGCTTATAAAAAATATAAGAATAGGTTCTCAGGCAATGGCTTTTGAAAATATAGTGCTGGCGGGCAGTGTGTTTTTTGTGTGTGGTTTTTTTTGGGGGGGGGGGTGATGTTCAACTTAGTATGTAATGAAATAAACAGATGTGCACAATCAACCTGGGAAAGGGTCTCATATAACATTGTATTCCTTGATGAATACAGTATTTGACTACCGATGGACTTGGAATATTTAAGGATTTTCTTATTTAAAAAAAATATAGAAATTTAAACAAAACATGCAGCAAACGTAATGATGATGCGGGCGGTGCCTGAGAACCAAGACTTTTATAATATTTAGCCTTAGTAGTAATGCTAACCAAGCAGTATTTTTATTAGTTCTAAAGATACAAGAAGAATAATTATTCAACATGAAAAATGGAAAAAAAACATTCACAGAAGCCAACGAAAACAAAGGAATAAAATTTGACACATAGACAACATTCATTTTATATCAATCTTTCAGAAAACTTTTACAAGCTAGCCCGAACCTGACCCTTAGCATCATTTTGAGTACATCATAGTGTGATAATACGGCTGACCTTACTGGACTGAACAGACTTTTACTTGACTTGGGCTTCACAATAGTGGCTAACATCACATCCTGTTATGTGACTGATGCTCAAGCTACATGAATACCTTATTAACAACACCATGTTGTTTTGCTTAAATTATACAGATACAACGACCTTCTGTGCAAAATCATGAGCCTTTTTCTGGCAGTCAAGGGAAAGCACAGAAAATAAAACTGCTTTTAATACTACGACAGGACAGAACAATTATCATCGATTATCTTTGTTTGTTCGTTCTTTAACGCTGCACTCAGCAATATTCCAGCTATAATCAAATCTGGACTAGACAAACCAGTGATTGACATCATGAGCATCGATCCACACAATTGGGATACGATGACAGGCATCAACCAAGTCAGCGAGCCTTTCCACCCAATCCCGTTAGTTGCCTTTTACGGCAAGCATGGGTTGTTGAAGACCAATTCTACCCTGGGTCATAAACGATTATCAACGCATTTGATGATAGATGCTAAAAATGATTGAACCCTTCTACACTACTGTGTTTTCTGTAAAACATCTGTAATATACACAAGAAAACAGGGACTATCATGTAAATGTTTAAGGTGAAACAGGGTGGAATGTCGCGGTCCTTATTGCACTTATACAAAGACTTGCGTGTGTGTGTCGGGCTGCTTGTCCCAGTCTGCATCAATGCCGGTTCAATGGCGATAAACCAGCAAGATACCATGATGCAATTTTACAATATACTGACTCCAAACCCACCAGTCCTTGTTTTATCCCTTTAATTCTGAGAGCCAGGCAGGGAAAGGACAAGTACCATTATTAACCATGTCTAACATCTTTAGGTAGAGTAGGGATTTGGAATGCTGCTGCCTTCTGCTCTCCCAGCAGGTGCTCTATCCACCACATCCTGGAACTGGGCACTTACACACGCTTAGTTCACGCTTAGTTCACGCTTACTTCACGCTTAGTTCACGCTTAGTTCACGCTTACTTCACGCTTAGTTCACGCTTACTTCACGCTTAGTTCACGCTTACTTCATGCTTACTTCACGCTTACTCACACTTACTTCACGCTTACTCACACTTACTTCACGCTTACTTCACGCTTACTCACACTTACTTCACGCTTACTCACACTTACTTCACGCTTACTTCACGCTTACTCACACTTACTTCACGCTTACTTCACACTTACTTCACGCTTACTTCACACTTACTTCACGCTTACTTCACGCTTACACACACTTACTTCACGCTTACTCACACTTCTTACTTCACTCTTACTTCACGCTTACTCACACTTACTTCACGCTAACTCACACTTACTTCACACTTACTCACACTTACTTCACGCTTACTTCACGCTTACTTCACACTTACTCACACTTACTTCACACTCACGCTTACTTCACGCTTACTCACACTTACTTCACGCTTACTTCACACTTACTTCACGCTTACTTCACACTTACTTCACACTTACTCACACTTACTTCACACTTACGCTTACTTCACGCTTACTTCACACTTACTTCACGCTTACTTCACGCTTACTCACACTTACTTCACGCTTACTTCACACTTACTTCACACTTACTTCACGCTTACTTCACACTTACTTACATTTACACATGCTTACTTCACGCGTACTTCACGTTCCCAGTGAAGACAGCATTTGCACAAGCTGACACCGTGACCTTATTGGAACTGGATGTCTACTTCACACTTACTCATGCCTACTTCACGCTTCCAGTGAAGACAGTACGTGCACAAGCTGACACTGCCACATACCTCTATACTGGGATCCTGGAGCCCCGTCCGAAACAGCATCAAACTAACTTGTAACGGGGATGCAACCTTGGGATGAGTCTGCAGGCTACACGCCAGCAACGTTCTGTACAGACCCCTACGACACTCGGCACTGCCGTACGGAACTGGCGCGTCCAAGACGTTCTGTTGGATGACTAGGACAGTGCTCACCACACTGTCTATGATATCCTGCAAAGGCAATTGAGAGTGATTGTATCACAATATACTCTGTGTATCCTGTATCATATAGTAGCTATTTTCAATATTGTCTTCGTTTTAAGTTTTTACTTTCAAATGCAACTTTGGACTGATTGCCACTCAAGGCTGTAGATCCAAGGGAGATAACTCGAGGCTGTAGATCCAAGGGAGATAACTCGAGGCTGTAGATCCAAGGGAGATAACTCGAGGCTGAAGATCCAAGGGAGATAACTCGAGGCTGTAGATCCAAGGGAGATAACTCACTAAGCTGTCAGGTGATTGTGCCCTTATACCATAATCGAGCCAGAGGGAATGATCTAGAATTCCAAATTAATTTTCCATGGCAGGCGAATTTAGAAACAAATCCATATTTTTTCATTCTTATTTCCAATAAGGGAATTTTTACTGACATTTGGTGCCGATATTTGGGGGAAAATATCCGCATCTGAGCAGGAACAATTCACAAACATCAAACTTTGTCTGGACTTGAAAAATGTCGGTTTCAGCTGGGACTTGTACTCAATAAGATCTGTGCCAGTGAAACCATTGTGTCGCATTCAAGATTATTGCACTTATATAGTGACTCTGTAGTACTAAAAAATAACTGTGTAACATTTTCTACCTGATAATTCTTGTCCTTCAAAACATCTCCAAACCTGGATACAAACAGATGAAGCACTGAAACAGAGTCATGCACATCCTGTCAACAATGCTGGAAAAAGAGCTGACTTAAACAAAGTGGAAGATTCCTGTTCAAAATTATGGACTAAGGTCACAGGGTCCTTCTCATAATGTGAATATTCAAAATAAAACAAGTCCCTCGATTCAAATACTATGGCAGCCAAACCTCTAGGACCCCAAGACCCGTTAATTGCTTACAACGCTTTAATGACTCTCCAGACATTAGCATGAGCGGCCGAGGAGTCTCAGATGGGTTGTGGCCCTTAGCCCACAAGGATCTGCTGATCTGCCAAGTCTGACCACCTGATCCATTTAGCCGCCTCTAACGACCAGCAGGGGTTGCTGGGTACTTATTCAAACCCAGAATGCCCACAGGGAAATGTACCTTGCAAGGCGCTGTTGGTGACGTCGCTGTTGGCGGTGGGGGAGATCTTCTTGTATGAGCTGATGCCTTCACTCAACTCTTGGTAGCCAGTGCGCTTCTTCTTCTTGGTCGGAGGTGGGTCCATGTTGCACTTCTGGCTGCCTTTCAGCTGTCACACAATGCAAACATACAACTGAACAATGCCAGCATACCATGGACAATGCAAACATTGCAAACAGAAAATGAATAATGCTGAGAAGAACATATAGAACAGGAATGACTTTATTGGGATATATAACACAGGAGAACGAAGAGTGGTTAATTCACAATAAAACATTGTTCTATCATGACGTCATTTCTGGAGATTCGAACATGTGCTTGCAACTTGATGTCGTTTATTGGACGATGTTATTTTTGAGAGGGAAGAGCCTTCGAGTGAGATGTTCCCCATAGATGTAGATTGACAATAAACATCCAATTTTGTCGATGTGACTTGTACTTCATCCATAAGGAGGCTTAAATTCTTTTGTACTAGAATGTAATGTTAAAATACAATGTTCATATACCTCGGAATTATAAAAATAATAATAATTAATAATTCCTAAATTTGAACCCTAAAAGCGTTTGTTTAACAATTTTCAAAGTTTAAATCCTATATAAATCCCAGCCAAAGGTACAGTACTTGAGAGCCAGAATAAGCATATTGATGTAAGAAGTTACAAATTTGCAGAAACAGCTTTTTGTGACCACCGCCATCCTATATTCTGCAAAAACAATTCTTGACCCCCCCACCCCAATATACATGTGACATTTTTCATGTCCCCAATGATATAATAAATGACCAGTCCCAGAGCAAAATATTCAACATCTTCAAACTACCACAGTGCAGCAGATGCTGGATCCATGCAACATGTCAACGTGGAACCACGACTGATATAACATTTTTATTCTCCAAAAGTTATTAACCTGTTCACACAAAACAAACAGTGGTAGCAACCTTGAGTGTGTCTGGGACAGGTGTGACGTCATGCAGGATCTCCTTGACGAGGTCCTTCTCCTCCGTCACCAGGTGACACGACCCCCCGACGACCTTCAGCCACTGGGTCATGCTGCTGTACGTCGCCTCCCTCGGGATGCTGTAATCATGATGGTGATCTTACAGGGCACTGACAAAGATGAAACATATAATTCAACTAATCTAGGACGTTTACAAAAACTTAAAAAAGACACATAAGCATATCTGTATTTTCAGATTCATTTAACATAAAACAAAACACGTAACACAAACAGATTGTCAACAAATGTATGAAAGAATGATAAGATCTGATTGGTCCACGTGATCTTGATAAATACTAGGTATCCTGCCTTGGGGGAAATAAATCCCTTATTCCCCGCCACGAGCTGCATGGGCATTTCTGAGAGGCAGAATAAATCCCTTATACCTGCATCCAAGCAATGAAAGTCACGTGACATAGCACAAGCTAACCTCCACCCAATGAAACAGCTGTTGACTATCAATTTTGAATTTGTCTTAATTCTTTTACAATTTCATATTAAAACATGTCGGTAAGATAAATTTGTTGCAGCAGGATCACTCGGGGTACATGGGGTTTTATGCGTCCCTCGTAGGTTTTATACCACATGCCTCCACGTCCTATCACGGTACCCATAGAACCCCAAGTACCCCGAGTGATCCTGCTACAACTTATAGAGTGCTAGTTGTTGAACGCTGCACTCAGCAATATTCCAGCTATGTGATAGCTGTCTGACATAATCACATCTAGATAGACAATCCAGTGATTAACATCATGTGCATCAATCTATACAAAAGGGATACAATGACATGCATAAACCAAGACAGCGAGCCTGACCACCCGAACCCGTTACGTCAAGCATGGGTTGCTGAAGAACAATTTTGTGTGAGTGAGTTGGGTTTTATGCTGCTTTTAAGAATATTTCAGCAAAACTTCAGGGACAACACAAATGGGCTTCACATATTGTAATCATGTTGAGACTAAAACCAAGAATTCTGGTGTGATAAGCAAACACTCTAACCACTTGGCTACCCTACTGCCCTTACTGTTGTATGACAAAGGGACTCTGTGAGCAGTAAAGGGCAACAGCCCCCCCCCCCCCCCCCCAACTGTGTCCCTCCGCTCCACTCAGCAGTCAGTCCTGGGCGTACACCGGATCCACTCTCTGTTGTGTCCCCCCTCCCTAGCTGTGTTCCCCCCTTCCTGGCTGTGTCCCCCCCTCCCTGGCTGTGTCCCCCCCTTCCTAGCTGTGTCCCCCTTCCCTAGCTGTGTTCCCCCATAGTGTCATAGTGTCCCCCTCCCTCACCTGAGCGGCTGGTCCAGGGCGTACACCCGATCCAGGTGGGTAAAGGCTAGACTCTGTAGGAACAGCTTGTTGATGAGGTCACTCAAGGGAAGTAACTGCATCCGGCAGCTGTGCAGAAGAACATCAGAGTATGTACTCTCTAGAGATTAGAAATGACTTATCAATGACAATTACACTGAAAACAGCCAGGACTAAAGCAGGACTCAGGACATACATGCAGTCTAAGCTAGCATCTGTTGAAGATTTTCTACACTGTTGATTCCTGGTGGAATCTACGGACCAAACTGTCAATTATTTTTTAAAATCTGAAATTGGCTATTTCACTGTATTCCAACTGTCTCAATTACATATATTCCAAAATCTTTTCAAATCATCTTTTTGTCAAACCAAACAACAATGTGAAGTATGTTATGAGATAAACAAAGCTTTGAAATGTATTCCACTTATATCATGGCATGTTAACTTGATGTGGGAGTTAAGCCCAGAGCCATGCAGGTCTCGGCATTAACTACTCTGAGCACAAGTATGGTAGACAAAGCTAGAAACATAATCTGGACAAACCAGGATTCAAACACACGATCATAGATTTCTGGTGTGCCCAAAGAATGCAACTCTGCACAGGGAATTGTGGTGTATCAGGTGATTGGGACACTATGTTGTTGTTTGTTGTTTAATGCCGCTCTCAGCAATATTCCAGCTATATGACAGCGGTCTGTAAATAATCGAGTCTGGACCAGACAATCCAGTGATTTACATCATGAGCATCGATCTACGCAATTGTGATGGATGACATGCATTCACGAAATCAGCAAGCCTGACCACCTGATCCCGTTAGTCGCCTCTTATGACAAGCATAGTCGCCTGTTATGGCAAGCATTGGTTGCTGAAGACCTATTCTACCTCGGATCTTCACGGGTCATTGGGACACTAATGTCCCCAGCTATACAAACTGATGACCAAACTTGGCAGTGACGTACCTCATAATCAGAGCAGTGAGAACATTGAGACTGGACTTATGCAGCTCGGGCAGATGTGAGAACAGTCGGATTCTGTCTGTTGTGGGGCGTGCCAACTGCAGTAGAAAATAGGTACGAATTGTTCATATTAAACTAAAGTACACTTTATTATATTTTAGATCATGAAATTTAACTGGTTTATTTTTATTTAAAAAATAACTTAATGTTTTTGATTATGGCCGCTTGCCACAAGCGATCTTAGCACAAAGACGATCATACTCCCATACTTTAATCTAAACTTATGGCAGTCATAGAGCGAAGATTGCTTTTACGAACGGGGCCTTTATCTGTTAGATGAGAGAGGTCAGCAAAGTGGCGTGTAAATAATCAAGTCATGAATTGGCTCTTGAATGGGTGGTTTAGTGGTTGAGTGGTTGAGTTTAACACTGCTTTTAGCATTATTCCAGCAATATACAAATACCAGCATTCTATAGTTGACTGCGAGACATCGGCACACAACCCCAAGTATGTCCTGGGCCGGTATCTTCACGGAAGACGTGTGCTTCTCACTGCAAGACATATTCCATACTTCACATCGCATGGTAACAGATACAAAATGTCTGTCTTTGAGAAACATTTCATTGATGGGGCTTTCAATGGCATAGAATAATCAACCCATCAATTCTAAAGAACAAACAAAGTGATTCATTTCCCTCCTCTACCTGCATGAGATATTGGACAGGTTATATATCCCAGGGATACCTCATATCATGCAGTGTGTGTCTTGTGCCCCAGGGACCTGAGAATGTGATGTGAGTGCACATCGATCCATCCATCTTCCTGAGGCAAGGAGGTTGGTTAACTGACTATAATAGTCCAGTTTCCACCCTTGCTGAACTAGGCTGGAATTATGGAGTTATATTTTGGCTGGACTAATGAGTCTATGCATAGTCCAATCAAACTTGATATCTGGTTCATAAACTGCTGTGCAGATTTCGGTCGATTTCAGGATTTGCAAAGCATGTGTACCGCCAATTCGCCATCAACAGATATTTTCCAAATCTTTTCATGTGTTTAATTGAGTTGCCCACGTGATTTAATTATCGATCAGATCGTCTTCACTGGGCACCACCATTTTGTTGGAACCAAATTCAAGTGATATGAGAGGTGGAATCTGATTGGTCAATAGGAGGGACATAGAGGGGACATAACTCGTAATAGCCACTGGTGGCGCTACGATCGAGCCCAGAAATTCCTGCCAAGTTTGGCAAGGGTGGAAACTGGACTTTTACAGTCAGTTAACTCCCTTGCCTGGGGAGGATGACATCGATGCTAGACCATTGCCTTACGCCACTCTCAGCAATATTCCAGCAATATCATGGTGATGAAATGGGCTTTCACACATTGTACACAGGCCTTTGGCATCACCAGTGACAACCAGACTACCTCAACATCCCTACCGTGTAAAGAGTTTGGTTAAGGGCATAAATCTATACACACAGATAGATACATACATCCCAACATTAACATGCACCTATTATTCACTTATCACATACATACCCTAGCAGTGTCAGAATCTTGTACCAGTAGGAAGAACATGATACACTCCTCAGGGAGCTGAGAATGTGCTTTGATGCACACTGATCCACGGACCGGGGTAATAATTGTGTAGCACACTGATCCACGGACCGGGGTAATAATTGTGTAGTACACTGATACACTGACCGGGGTAATAATTGTGTAGCACACTGATCCACTGACCTGGGTAATAATTGTGTAGCACACTGATCCACTGACCTGGGTAATAATTGTGTAGCACACTGATCCACGGACCGGGGTAATAATTGTGTAGCACACTGATCCACTGACCTGGGTAATAATTGTGTAGCACACTGATCCACGGACCGGGGTAATAATTGTGTAGCACACTGATCCACTGACCTGGGTAATAATTGTGTAGCACACTGATCCACGGACCGGGGTAATAATTGTGTAGCACACTGATCCACTGACCTGGGTAATAATTGTGTAGCACACTGATCCACGGACCGGGGTAATAATTGTGTAGCACACAACATAGACATGTATAAACACATTATTCTGTACATACCCAAGCAGTGTCTGCAGACACACTCCGAGTGTCTTGAACTGGGCAGTCAGGACACTACTTCTACCCGGCTCTGTGTCGGGGGCAGAGGAGAAGATGCTGTCCTCGGACGTCTGTGCTTCATCTGTAAACAGGTTGAACAGGAATTTTAGAGGTCCAAATCCAATCTCTTCATGTACAAACTGGTCCACCCAGTAACACTGACGAGTGAGTGAGTGGGTTGAGTGAGTGGGTTGAGTGAGTGAGTGAGTGAGTGAGTGAGTGAAAATGGTTTTACGCAGCTTTTAGCAGCATTCTAGCAATATAAGAGCAGGACACCAGAAATGGGCTTCACACATAGTAAACATGTGTGGAATCCAACCCCTGTCTTCGGCATGACGAGCGAACGCTTTAACCACAAGGCTACCCCACTGCCCAGTAACACCGATGAGTCATCCGTCAGGTCTCCGAGTCTGTCCCCAGAAACCCTCTCACCAAGGCAATTCTCACAACAAACCTGACCCACTGACCCATATTTCCTCATCACTAGCCTCTCAATCATAATATGAACATCAATGATAAGAGCTTACAGCTGAATAGACAGAAATATTATTTAATGCCCGCATATTATCAGAAACCTGTTACGTGACAGCAACCCTAATTTCCTTATCAAAGGGCTACTATCTATTTTATTGTTGTGTGACAACACTGACATCATGAGAATGGATCAACGCATTTAGGATACGATGACATACATCAACAAGTTAACGAGACTGACCACCCGATCCTGTTAGTCGCCTCTTACAAGCATGAGTTGCTGAAGACCAATTTTACTCCGAATCTTCACAGCATCAGGTTAACAAGGAGCAAACCTTAACTATCCAATACACATTTAACAATTAACACAAGCAATTCTAACCCGGTTCGTTATGGGGATATGTTCGACCCGTGAAGATCCGGGGTAAAATAGGTCTTCAGCAACCCATAAGGGGACAATGCTTGTCGTAAGAGGCGACTAACGGGATCAGTTGGTCAGGCTCGCTGACTTGGTCGATGCATGTCATTGTATCCCAATTGTGTGGATCGATGCTCATGATGTCAATCACTGGATTGTAGGTCCAGATTCGACTATTTACAGACTGACATTATATAGCTGGAATATTGGTGAATGTGGCGTTAAAACAACAAACAAACGGAAATATGTTCAAATAAGCAAATAGAAGATGAAGAGTCGGTGGGATCCGTCATGTAATAAATGACAAGAAGAGTGTGTGAAGTCAAACTGTACCTGTTTCCAGGCCCTGATAGAGACAGGACAGGCAGTGATTGAGAGAAGACAGGAGGCGTTGACACATCTCCGTCCATCCATCAATCTGTCTGGCCCCCTGACTGGGTCCTAGTCGAGCCAGGAGAGCCAGACACCGGACGCCAGCATTGCTGGGACTCGGCCGATCTAGCTGACGCAGCAACATGGACTCTATCTTCAACTAGAGGAACAAACAACATGCTTCCTGAAGAAATTGTTAGTCATGAATGCATGATGCATTCAAAAGTTACTTGTTTATTATTAACAGCTAAAGAATTGTTCAATGTTACCATCTACCTATGTGGTAGTCGACAAGTAACTGTGACTTTCTGAGTTTTACTTGGCTCGGACTAGTGGACTTACATTACTTTTGGACCCTGATATTGATTAAATAACAGATATAAATATAAGGCTAAAAAAGGAAAATTGTCTTGGTTCTCAGGCACCACCGCATCATCATAAAGTCTGCAGCAAGTTTTGTTTTTATTTCCATTTTAAACAAAACATTCATCAGAAGATGCCCTCACAAATACGAAAAAGAACAAATCATCTGTCTGGTACTTTAAATCCAACCTGATGAATGAATTTCAATCTAATCTGTCTGTCCTTATACAAGAGTAATTATTGTGCTATCAAAAAAAATACCATAGAATAGGGATTCGGAACTCTGAATTTCTATGTCAGGTACACACTACTAAGAAATGAGTCAAAATTCAAACTTATTGCCATGGAAATAAAATTTAAACATTAAAAAAAATCCCTAAGTTGCAAAGGCACCAGCACAACCCCTGATTAATACATGAACCAAATTTGGATGAAAAATATTGAATAATGTTTTTAGTTCTGCCCCGGAATACAACACCTACCTCTGTTTTAACTAAGTCTAACTTGTTTCCATGGAAACAGGGAAAAACAAATTTTGAAAATTCCAAAATAGCAAAAGACACCAACCACTTCAGCCCTTGTGGAATACATGTACCAGGTTTGGATGAAAAGTTTTTCACGGTTTTCAAGTTATGCTCACTCATGGTGAGTTGATGTGATTTGCCAATCAGTTCATGATTTCAATGAAATTAATGTAAACAAACTTGGATGAAATCTTGGACGAAAGAACCTTGTAATATAATGGATAACAAGCATAAGTCCAGATACACACTGAACACTTTCATCACCAGGTAGTGTAATAACAGGACAAACTTGCATACTTCAGTAGAGATTTGTTGACATGCTACTTCCGGCATTACGTGCTCACGATAACATTTTCGCGTAGTGAAATAAAATCGAAGCTCATTGTATGTGTGTATTATGCACACATGTATATTATTATCATTATCATTGTAATAACAAACACTCCCTGTGATTGAAGGGTCTAACTCCATCAGCCTGTTCGCTGTATACGTAAGTCAAGTTCTCACAGACTTGGATGCAGCTTACTCTGAACACCCTGCAGGGTCCGGGGAAGTAGGAGACACACGAAGCGATGCACCGAGTTGCCGCCTCCAGCCACTGGAACAAGAGGAGGTAGTGAGATGGTTTAACACCAATATCATGTCAGCTTGATGTGCGAGGAAAGCCTGAAGTGGTGCATGTCTTATATATCTATCACTTTGGTGAAACCCACGACCACAGGTATGGTGCTAAAAAAACCTAGAAACATAATTAGGGCAAACCAGATTCCAACCCATGATCTTTGTGTTACCAGTCCATATACATTTTACAAATTATTAAATTATTAATTATTAACAATTATGAAAAACACATATAGAGGGATGAGAATGGATATTTTCCTTTTCAGATTTTACTAAGTTTGTGATCACTAAAATTCGCGGAAGATTCTCAACCCTGCATATAATATAATCATACAGTGATATTTTATGTAGCAGTTACCATGGTTACATCTTGCTAGACAAAAACTTACAGCAGATGTTGCTGCCAGGAGTGGAGGCAGCAGTTTGGGGATGATGGATGCCGATATCTCACGGGTTATCTCGGGGAAGCTGCTTGATGTGGCGATCATTTCCGCCATGATCTGACAAGATTGCTGCTTCTCTGTCACATCACCGTGGGACTGAAGGTGATTAAAGGATTGTAACGGATAGATAAGCCATCGTACATCACGATACCAATATATCAATATAATATATACATCTTCAAGTTACCTGCCCGCATTCAGGCATTATAAATATTGAAAAATCGCAAAATATCAAAGACCAATTACGTCTTGATTCAGTTTTAATGATGCAAACATTCATTTGAGAATCTACAAAAAGTTATAATGAAACTCAATATGTACACATGGAAAGTACAGCAGTAGAAACTAACAGTTTTAGTCCACTAGTCCTTATAATGATGACACATTTCTACTAGTCCTTGTGATACCTTAACTATTGGGCAGTTTGGCAAGGACTATAGGACTAGTGCCAATTTCTAGCACTGAAGTAGTCGTAAAATTATCTCCCAGACAGTCAGACAGGTGGAGGAAAATTTCATGCAGCCCGACAGAAAGGTTTCCAGAAAGGACAGGCAGGCAGATATTTCAGACACTGCTTCAACAGACGGGTTTGTTTGATTTTTGTTTAAAGCCGCATTCAGCAATTTTCCAGCAATATGATAGCGGTCTGCAAATGATGGAGTCATGAGCATCGATCAACGCCATTTGGATACAATGACATGCATCAACCAAATCAGTGAGCCTGACCACCCGAACCCGTTACTCGCCCCCTTCTCATGACACACAGGTCACAGATCAGGTGAGGTTAGGCAACGCTGGACGTAGAGCGTAGTTGGATCACAAGAGAATTTTGGTGTTATCCCACACTGAAGCACATGTGGTGTCTCCTTTGGCAAACGATCTTACTCAAAATATGCCTCTGTTCAACCAGCAGTAAATGGGTACCCGGTAGGATGATACAGTAGTTTGTTTGTTTGTTGTTTAATGCTGCACTCAGCAATATTCCAGCAATATGACAGCGGTCTGTAAATAATCGAGTCTGGACCAGACAATCCAGTGATTGACATCACGAGCATTGATCCAGGATGATGCAGTAATGTGACTGTTAGCCTTCTAATGCCTCAAAGGCAGCTTGGATTGTATACTCCCCAGGGAGTTGAGAATGAAAATCAAGTGCACGCTGATCACGCTCATCCATGCCCATGGTGATAATAATAGCATTGAGCAATTCACTCGTTGAATGGAATTTGGCACATTATAATGGACTTATAACATTTCCATGTAACATAAATATTACTGATATATTTGACCAGAAATGAGCCAAAGTGTTCATTACCTGTAAAACTTGCAACAGAAGCTTGAACCAGGTGTTGACGTTTGCAGTAAATACTTCTGTAGAACACTGTGCGACCATTCTCTCCAGTAGCACCAGGCCGTCATGTCTGGTGCCAAAATTACCACATGTATTCAGTCCATATTAAACATGCCTTAATTACCCATAGGGCCAGGAAGGTCAGAGTTATATTTCAACTCACAAACTCCCACAGAGCATCATAAGTTTTCCTCCTCACTGACTTGCCAGATCATGGCAATGTGACTGATAACAAAGCAGACCTTACATGTCACAGCAACCTCTCATCAAGGACTGTCACAAATAATTATACATACTGAGCAAAACAAGTTAGGGATCATGAAACATTTTGGGGATATGATTTTGTAGAGAAGACTGAGCACACAATTTCATAAAAAATATCCCAAAAATATTCATGATCCCTAACTTTTCTGTTCAGTGTGTCATCCATCATAAATAAAAACATTGACAGAGTTGACATTTCAACATATCATGGGTGTTTGTGCTTGTTGCTTGACATTTTGTAGTGAACACACAGCAATATTCAAGATACATGACGGCGGTCTGTAAATAATCGAGCAGACGTTTACCATTCTTGTTAGCCCCTGAACATGGATATGAAGCTGAACAACCAAGAATCACAACAGGATGCACCTGGGATTCAGCAGATGCTGGTATGATTAAGGGAGACAACTCTGCAGTGAGTTGTGGTGCCTTAGATCACACAAATGCCCATGTAATATGTTACACAAGAACCTATTTTGTGATTCAGACACAAATTTGGATCAAAGTCAAATGGAAACATATATTTCAGGACAACTTAGTTTGATTAACAATGCTCCATGCAAGGTAAGGTGAAATGGGGTTAACATCATGTTCAAAATTATTGCACTTGTATAGTGATGTGCATGCATGTGTGCATGTCTCCTTGTACCAGTCTGGACAAATGCCAGGGTTTTTATTATTATTATTATGATTATTACACCTCAGAAAAGTAGACATAGTAAGATGTCCAAGACCATGGAGGCAGCCTTTCTCCGAGTAAACCTCACCTGCTGGCTGCTGTGTTTAAACAGCTGTGTATGTGGCCAATAGTGTCCTGCAGGTAGGACGCTTTCTGAAACAACGAAAGAAACTCATACATATCTCATCACCTTTAAGAAATCCCAAACATTTACATTACCATCTTCACAGGCCGTAAGTACTCAAGAATGTTTCATGTGCGCAAACTTATAACCACAAGCCCAAATTTATTTTTGTTCTTGATATATGATGAAATCAGTAAGGGGAGCCCTAATTTGGCCTAAAGTTTCACTGCGCACTAAACAACATGTTTTCCGCTAACAGAGACTAGTAAATTACATGCACATTGCAGCTTGTAGAAAACCCATGCAGAACCAGACTTTAGAAATCTAGTGAATGCATACACCATGTCAACATGTTAGCTCACTATTGTTGAAACATGAAGTGAACAGGTTACTGGTCATTACCCCAAGTTGTGGTAATTAAATTATGACAAGTATGTGTACAGAGTCAGATAAGGAAATTATCTGAGAGTACACCGATATCAACTTTTCAGTGGCAAATGTAGGGTCATGTGTCTGTAGGACCCCATCGCGGCTCTCAGCACAGGACCATGTAACTAATTATAACAATAAAAATAAAAAATGACGCAAAAAAAATCATAGACGAGGCTATCCTCTGCCGGCTCTAGGGTGCGACGCCACAACAGTTCAGCCAGCCAACAAAGTGTCAGTCATATCTGATCGTGGATTTGGGTACGTGTAATTCAGCGTATAAGCATGATGAACAACAATGACAACGTACGACAAAAACTAGAAAGATCTTAAAAACGTAATTACAACTGTCATCACTCATCAGTAATGACAAGATATACTGATATAAGCAGAAAGTGCAGACATTGGTAATTCAATGTAAACACAGATGGAAATTACATTTCCACTACCTGAATTCCAAACAGTTGGTGATGGTCTATTACTGTCAACATGTTATGCGAATCCAATGAAGAATTTCCATCTTCTTTAGTAAATGTTAGGATTCCAGAAACCACGTTGTCCCTGTAATCCGCCATGATAACAGTTCAGCATGAGCAGGACATACTGTACGTTGATTGGTTAAAATGTGGTAAGGGACGTAACTCTGTGAAAATTGTAAACAACGTGCCTTTTGCGCGGAGGCATACTTGAAACAATTTAGGAAAAACGTTATCGGCGGAAATTGGATGTAATCTACAAAGATTGTGCTGTCAACATGTTTTGAAATAGTTTACCGATAAATGCATTACAAATAGAAGATTGTGAGTGACTACAAAGCTGCCAGGTGTTAACAATTTGTGAAGTGGTCAGCTATCATTCTCTAAATATCATTGATTGATCGTTCCTCATGCTGTCAACCACTGGTTAGCGTGGCCCAAAGTCGGTTATTTACGGACCACGGTGATGTTGCTGGGATATTGCTGATTGTGGCCCATTGTGAGAATTACCTAGGTGTCATTATAGGTACAACTTAGGCGAGAGCCGCGATGGGGTCCTACAGTTAAAGACAGGGTCATGTCTTGACTGTAGGACCCCATTGCGTCTCTCGGCTACGTAAAACTGTGTGTGTCACATAGCCTACAGCTCAGTCGATCTTAATCAAAGGTCTATGTTAAACTTGGTCTACTTTTCACACTGGAAATGTGCATGGGTCGTACCTCATGCTGTCAATCACTAGTTTGTTTTTACCAGACTTGACAATTTTACAGGCCGTGATAATATTCCTTGAATCAGAGACCATATACTGATATATGTCCACTGCTTGAATATTGCAGTCTAAGACACTGAGAACATTCACTCACTAACAGGACATGCTGAAACTTATTCACTTTGTTTTCAGGAATTTAACCACAAGAAGACACCCACAGGATCCGTTTGTAATGCCTGAAGACAGCATTGAGACCCAGTGTCATGTCTGAGGAAAGTAGTCAGCCCAGCACACAAGCCCTGATATGTGACATAGACGACATAGTGAAATCAAGTACAGGTCAGTCCCAACCAGAACTCAACTCCCAGCAACTGATGGAGGGCATTGACCAAGCCCTGTCAGAGGGCAACAACAGGTCCACACCTGGGGATGCTGTCGAGATGAAGTCCCCAGATGTACAACACACCCCAAAAGGTGGGTCCTACATTAACCAAACCAATGCAAAAAACTAATGTGTGCATTTTCCATGAGGTGTCTCCTTAGGCAAGTGACTTTGTTCAAAATAATGTCTATGTTCACCCAGCAGTGAATGGGTACCCAGTAGGATGATTAGTAATGTGACTGTGACCTTCTTGCACCTTGTAGGCAGCTTCAATTGGTTTGTATACCCCTAGGAAGCTAAGAATAAAATTGAAATGCACACTGATCCAAAGACTTGATTAATAGTAATGTTTGTTTGTTTGTTGTTTAACGCCGGACTCGCAATATTCCAGCTATATGACGGCGGTCTCTAAATAATCAAACCTGGACCAGACAATCCGGTGATTGACATCATGATCATCGATCCACGCAATTGGGATATGATGACATGCATCAACCGAGCGAGCCTGATCACCTGATCCCGTTAGTCGCCTCTTACGACAAGCATAGTCACCTTTTACAGCAAGCATGGGTTGCTGAAGACCTATTTTACTCGGATCTTCATGGGTCTAATAATAATGTAGCGCCATGAGTATTCACTTAGTGAGTGGACTCTGGTGTATTATAAACAGTCTAAATAAGTAGAATTGGTGGAAAAACTGTAACTGAATATGTTCCAGCAACAGTTGACGAAGAATCTCGAACAATGTAGTGCTAATCCTAAAGAGTTGCCTGCTTATCAATGCCCAAGGAGAATGGACTTTTTTATGTTTGTTCTAGGGAGTGAGGAAGTTGTAGGTCAACCTGAGGAACATGACGTGGTCAGCAAACAAGACAAGATGGACGAACTGTCTGCCTTACCCTCACAAGACTCTTCCAAATGTGAATCCCAGACATCATCCAACATAACCCTGTCTGGTAAAGTGGACCCTTCCAAGTTAGTCAATACATCTGAAGAAGATTTGCTTGGAATCGGAGGTTCGTATCCATCCAAAGAGGTCGAGACCTTCTCTGTCCCACAAGGAACCCAGCCTTTTGGCGTAGAACATTCACAGGAGACTCCATCCATCATAGAACAAGAGCCTCCTTCAGCTATGGACCAGGAGGCTCCATCAGAACACAGCTCATTGGATAAATCAGATTCTCCAAGTGTTATTCCTTCATCTCAAGGCTTTGCATCCAGTATGTTTTTGCCGAGAGTTATGAGAAATACAAAACAATCCGAGCATGAAGCTTCTAAACAGATTGGAAAGCCAGTCAGTGAAGACATTCCAGAAAAGTCAGATTCTGTGGATCACGAGGATGTGCCATCAGCAAAGAGGGCAAAGCTGCAGTCTGAGGAACCTGATGGGCAAGACGATAAACCTGAGGATGTCAGAGTTATCCCCCTTGATTGTGCTGAGAAGGAAGCTACAAGCATCCCGAGTGAAAGGTAGAGTCATAGAGGGTTACTAGTGAAGATAAGTTTATTGGAACAGTTTAAGCCACTTTTGAGGCCACCAAATGCAGTGAATACCTTATCTTTGCACAATGAATCTTTTTTGGCTTGGCATCGTAGGGATAGAGCCTGGAGGGTGAGGTTGGGAGGGTTGGCGTTGAAACAGGCCAACCAATCCTCTACTGGCCCACCCACCCTTCAGTATATGACCAGTTCCCAAGGAGGTGGCATAGATTGTTGGATTGTCTACATTGTTCTTGGAACAAATGGTCAGTGCAATACTCTTCTTGCTGTTTAGGGGGCAGGGATGGCCCAGTCATCTCAGGCTGCCAGAAACCTATGATTGTGGGTTTGAATCCCGGTTCGACCCGATTATGTTTCTAGGTTTGTCAGCACCATATCCGTGCTTGTGGGTTTCACCAAAGTGGTAAAAGTCTGATAGCTGCATCACTTCGGGCTTTCCTCCTGCATTTAGCTGACACATCGTGATATAACTGGAATACTGTTAAAAGCGGCATTAAACCCAACTCACTCACTCACTCACTCATTCTTTGCTGTTTGAAAGTAAGAGAAAACCTTGAGGTTTGCTGTTTAATATTTGAATGTAGGCACCCCATTATGTTTTTTTCCACATTACCGTCAAGACAAGGACCCATGAAGTTTCATGCCTTATTTTGAAACCAAGTTATTCCAGTAGTTGTGGCACTTGTACAAGAGAATTTAATTTTTTACCCACCTACTATGAAGATTTTCTGGCTAACAACTGATCAAACTATGATCCATTTATTATCTTACATCATAGAGCGATGGTGACTTGTCTGAGAGAGTGGATGCTCTAGGCCTGAGCATGTAAAGATTGTCGACTAAGTGATTGTGTGTTTCAGTGCTGAAGCTGACCTGGTGTTTGACTCGACTCCGTACCAGGTGTGTGGAAGCTGGGGGCAGTTTGAGCAGCCTGAGAACTACCTCCGGGGATGCAAGTGGTAAGTTGGTATCTTGTTTCAAGGTGAATTCCAAGTGGACACACAGAGGTTAACCCAGAAGTTGGTTTGTATGTAACTAAACTGTGAAATCAGGAAATCACCACACAAGGCCGATGAAAAATAAAAGAATTAGGTTTACACTAGGAACAGGTAACACAATGGGTTAAAGAAGTGGCAGCAGCAGTCTGTCTGTCTGTGTGGAGGGGTTTGTCCACTACCAAAGTCGAAGGAAACGAGATTGGCACAGGTTGATGTGTAAGATGGGGATTTACCAGGGTGTCTCTATTTCCATGGACTCTCAGGAGTATTGTTTGGGGGTCCAAGGCAAGTACATGGGGGTCCCGTAGTGATGACTTAAGGCATGCTTCACATGATTTCCGAAAAATTAACTGATGCTCAGAATTTATCACGAATTTAGAAGCCTTATTGTGGGGATTACAATGGTAGATTGAAGATAATCAAACACTGATACTTTAAATATATATTTCTTATGAGACTGGAGTGAGTGAATGAGTATGGTTTACGCCACTTTTAGCAATATTCCAGCAATATCACGGCGGGCGACACCAGAAATGGGCCTTACACATTGTACCCATGATGGGATTCGAACCCGGGTCTTCGGGTAACAAGTGAACGCTTTAACCACTAGGCTACCCGACCGCCGCTTATGAGCCTGGAAACGTCACTGACATGTTGACATGCAATCTACATAAACAATGTAGTTTTACAAACAGCCTTACATTCTTTCTACGCCAAAGACTTGCAATTAAGAATTAACTTCATTGGAGTATGAACCTTCATAGAGTGAGGGCCAAACTGTATGAACGAGTTGATACTACGATAGTTTGGATGTGCATTTCTTCGTTTTGTTCACTAGGATGGGTCATAGCGAGGACATTCGACAATAATCATGCTGTCAAACTCTCTGACGTTCCTCAATGTATGCTAGATTAAAGGGTCTAAATGATCAGAAAGAACGCTTCTGTATGTATTCATGCTAGGGAATTCTCAGGGGATTCCCCAGGAATGTCAGTGTTTACATCATTTCAAGAACAAGGTCTCGTGAAAAACCTATGAACGTCAAATTGTGTTGAATCACAGGATTATTCACAGGCTGTCGTCAAATAGCTGGAATATTGCTGAGTGTGGTGTTAAACAACAAACAAACACATCTCCAGTCTACATGCTGGATGTTAAACAGTTAGTAATTACAAGAATCTTGTCCAAACTGAGACGTTCGCTTGTGTATCACATGCCCAGGTCCCCTGATGGTGCCTGCATCCTGACCAACTCCAACGACAACATCCTCCGTCTCTTCAACCTTCCAGAGGGCGTGTACACCGATGTCCAGGATATTCCCGAGGACATGGTGAGTCACCTGTATGCTGTAAATCTAGAACTTCCTCACTTCTTACTATTGGAAATTTAACATTGTTTCATGGGCGCTTTCCGACATTATGCATGTTTCGCACACAGGCCCGCCTGGCCATTTAGTGAGATAGCCAAGGAGGGTGTGTCCAAAAGGTGAGGCCACCTGGGGGGGGTTAGGGTTGCTTTTTTTAATTTTGAGAAATTTGGAATTTGGAAAAGACTACCAAATATCAAAGCTACTTAAGGCAGGTGTTATATTTAATTAGCAGGAAGCGGCATGATGAAATGGTGACTCAGCATCTGTCAATGATTTTTAACTATAGATGCATGTCAATTATTGGATGGGCATTACTTATATATTTGATTGGCATTATAGATGCGTGTGTTGTTGTAGTTGACATTGGGGTCGGAGTAGCGTGTTTATCTAACAGAATAGCCTGGCCGGTGTATGTCTGGATTAGTAGGTGTCATGTCAGCAACTTGAGGAGATGTGGCAGGTCAGGGAACTTTGACTATAAGACTGGACGCGAGGTGGCTACGTGTCATTAGGGAAACACAGGATGTGAGGGAGTATTTGTTTAATCATGTACTGGCTGGTTTGACAACTTGTTGAAGTGAATTCAATAAATACGCCTCCTGATGTCTCTTGTTTGTTGTTGGTCTGCAATAATAACTGTGTCATGAAACTATTGGGTGTGTGTGTCACTCGCAGTTTTCACAGTACTTTCCTGCTCACAAAACTGTCCGGATTTACGGTATACTACTCAAAAAAGTTTAAAACACCCATTTCTTTAATATAATTGGAATATTGCTGATTGTGGCGTTAAACAACAAAGAACCAATCAAAGAATGGCTGAAACAAGTTGTTCTTTCTGCCCAGGTTCCAGCCCTGAAGATGAAAGAATCGGAACTCATCTATGACTTCTGCTGGTATCCCATGATGCATTCCTCAGACCCAACTTCCTGCTGGTAAGTCATACAGTCTGTCCACGTAACTGTCAGTGTGTCTCCTTAGGTAAGAGACTTTGTTCAACATGTGCTTCTGTTCATCCAGCAGTGAATGGGTACCCGGTAGGATGACACATTTTCGTTCTCACATATTGTGACCTGATTCTTACAGTTACTGACTCATAGCCTTCATTTTGACCTTTGAATCTTTCTATTGAGATAAAATTCATTTGAATGATTTGTCCGTTGAACATAATGTGTTTTAGATGCTTGATGTGTTTCTGAACATTGCTGAATATGGAGAGGTTACTATCAGTGGCAGATCCAGGGCTTTGAATGGATTCCCCCCTTCACTCACTCACTCACTGTCTCACTCACTCACTCACTCACGCACGCATGCACGCACGCAAGCAATCAAGCAAGCAATCAAGCAATTAAGCAATCACGCAGACTCTCCCACCCGAAAACTCACTCACACAGACACTCACTCACTCTTTGACACCCTTGTTATGATGTTTACCCTGATTACTTTCAGCTTTGTGAGTACGAGTCGGGAGACCCCTGTACACATGTGGGACGCCTTCACAGGAGAACTCAGGTGCTCATACCGAGCATTCAACCAAGTGGTGAGAACCTGGAATATGTCTTTTAATCTTTTAATTATTTGTCTGTTTTATGAATCAGGTTCATTACTTTTGGTCCCTAGAGGTCCATGTCCAAGTTGTCCACCTCAAGATGTTGATATACCAACCTTTATGTTCCCCAAGCCCAGAGGGGTCTAATGCTGTTACCACAAGGTTGTTCCCACTATTAAAATGGGGGCGTCATGAAAAAGTTATACTGCGAAGATTGGATGAGGGTGAATTTATCACAACAATAAGAGGAGAGCCATGAAATATTACAGTTCATGTTTTTTAAACCATATCCTTACCCCCATATGACCTGTTTGTTCTGTATGACTTTCACCTCCATATGACCTGTATGTTTTGTATGACCTTTACCCTCATATGACCTGTATGTTCTGTTTGACCTTCATCCCTATATGACCTGTATGTTCTGTATGACCTTCACCCTAATAGTACTTGTATGTTCTGTCTGACCTTCACCTCCTTATGACCTGTATGACCTTTACCCCATAATACCTGTATGTTCTGTATGACCTTCACATCCACATGACCTGTATGTTCTGTTTGACCTTCACCCCTATATGACCTGTATGTTCTGTATGACCTTCACCTCCATATGACCTGTACATTCTGTTTGACCTTCACCTCTACATGACCTGTCTGTTCTGTATGACCTTGACCCCCATTTGACCTATATGTTCTGTATGACCTTCACCTCCATATGACCTGTATGTCCTGTATGACCTTTACCCCAATATGACCTGTATGTCCCGTATGACCTTCACCTCCACATGACCTGTTTGTTCTGTATGACCTTCACCTCCATATCACCTGTTTGTTCTGTATGACCTTGACCCCAATATGACCTGTTTGTTCTGTATGACTTCACCTCCATATCACCTGTTTGTTCTGTATGACCTTGACCCCATATGACTATATGTTGTGTATGACCTTGACCCCATATGACCTGTATGTTCGGTATGACATTCACCTCCATATGACCTGTATGTTATGTATTACCTTTACCCCAATATGACCTTCACCTTCATATGACCTGTTAAATCTGTATGACCTTGACCCCAATATGACCTCTTTGTTCTGTATGACCTTCACCTCCATATCACCTGTTTGTTCTGTATGATCTAAACCCTATATGACCTGCATGTCTCATATGACCTTCACCTCCATATGACCTGTATGTTCTGTATGACCTTCACCTCCATATGACCTGTATGTTATGTATTACCTTTACCCCAATATGACCTTCACCTTCATATGACCTGTTAAATCTGTATGACCTTGACCCCAATATGACCTCTTTGTTCTGTATGACCTTCACCTCCATATGACCTGTATGTTATGTATGACCTTCACCTCCATATTACCCGTATGTCCTGCAGGATGAGGTGACGGCAGCTCACAGTCTGGCCTTCAGTCCGGATGGCAGGAAGCTGTACACCGGCTTCAACAAGATGATCCGAGTGTTCGACACAGCTCGCCCGGGACGGGACTTCCACAGTAGACCAACATATGGTAAGTGTACATCAATGTTAAGACTGTTACTGGCTGGAATATAGATCTTAAACATGTTTATTTGTTGCCCTTATGTTGAGACAGTTGAAACTAAAGATGTGTTTACCCTTACACAGCTAAACAAGGCCAGTGCGGGATTATCTCTTGTATTGCTGTGAGCCCCACAGAGCAGGGCCTGTATGCTGCCAGCTCGTATTCTAGAAGTGGTGAGTAGATACGGTTCACACTTCAACCATCTGGCAGGGGTTTGTCCAACATTCTAAACTAAGTGACCCCTGGCAGGCAAATTGGCAGAAAAAACATGTTGTTAAAAAAAGGTGTTTTGTTTTAGTTATTTCTTTTCTTAAATTCAGAAGTATTTGAATGCCATATTTTGAGATTGCATTCAATGCAAATAAAATAAAACTAAGTATCAAAATCTCTATTATTGTTGTTGTTGTTATTATTCTTATATAAATTATGAATTTGGGTTTTTTGTATGATATATCTTTCAGAAAAAGATAAAAGAATAAACCTTGTAAAATATACCTGCAAAATATTAGAATTACCTGCCTCTTCGGTCCTATAATATCAGGTATGATAGAGGCAAATTTGAATTTTGAAAAAAACATGATATATACCTTTAATATCTAGATGAGGGATATTTATTTTCTAAAGTTTGACAATATCTTTTTCAGTTGCTCTGTATCATGAACCAAAAGGTGACATGGCCTGCATGTTTCAAGGTCAGCAAGGGGGAGTAACTCACATCATGTTTTCCCCTGATGGCAACAAGCTGTATAGTGGAGGAAGAAAGGTGACTGATGGTTTTGTGTATATAAATAGTCCTACTTCTGTCTGATGCCGAGCTTAGTGAGGTTGTAGACACTGATACTGATGCTGTACATCTATTTCATAAGGTATTTCTGTAATCCTTTTCTGTGATGACAAATTGAAAATTACAAATTGGTTTCTTCAAGGACTTGATTGTTAAGGCATGAGGGGGCACGTTCGACGCAGTCATTGAAGGTACTGGAATTGACTGTGTAGAGTTGCAACACTTGCAACAAAATGTGATGGCAAATAAATGGATCAGGTGGCACAGCATGGATCGTTTACTCATTTGGCCGGCGTGTTGTTGAGCACAGTTGCAAACAGGCACACAGACACATGCACAGACACATAGACACACTGACACACACAGATAAACATACATGCACACAAACAAGACACATGCACAGACACATACAGACACGGACGCAGACACACACAGCCTAGTGGTTAAAGCGTTTGCTCGTCACGCTGAATGCTCGGGTTCGATTCCCCACATAGGTACAATGTGTAAAGCCAATTTCTGGTTTCCCCTGCTTTAATATTGCTGGAATATTGTTAAAAGTGACATAAAAACCACACTCACTTGCTCACTCTCGATGAATTGTCGTAAGAGACTTACTGCATCAGATTCTCAGGATGGACTTGGATGTCATCATTCCTGGACGACGTGGGTCGTTGATCACAACATTCACTGGATTGTCCGGTACAGACATGATTATTATTTGGCCGCGGTTATACAGCTGGAATATAGAGTGAGTGAATGAGTGAGTATCGTTTTATGCCGTTTTTAGCAATACTCCAGCAATATCACGGCGGGGACACCAGAAATGGGCTTCACACATTGTTCTCATGTTGGGAATCGAACAAGGGTCTTCGGCTTGACGAGCGAACGCTTGAACCACTAGGCTACCCGACCGCCCCGATGGAATATAGAGTACAGTGTTATACAACACTCACTCACACAGACGGATTGGGGGGTCAGTATCAGTGGCTTGCTTGACTGCAGGTCAGCCTACCCCCACGACATTGAACGTTGCTCATGCTATCAATCACTGGTTTCAATTGACTTAATTATTGTTAAGCTGCTGTCATACAGCAATACTTGTGTTGTAAAACAACAAACAACAAAAGTGACTTTGTTTTCTTTGCAGGATCCTGAAATTGTTTGCTGGGATTTGAGAAAGCCGGGAAATATTTTGTTTGTTGCCATGAGACAAGTACAGACTAACCAGCGAATATACTTCGACCTGGACAGGTGGGTTGATGAAATCAGGAATATTCTTCGGTTTTCTTTGAGAGCATATTTTTAGTTACTGCTCCAAGACATGCAATATTTTTTGGAATGGTGGGAGCTGAAGAATTGTTGTTTTTTACAAAACGCTTTTTCAGGACATCCTACATGTTTAGTGAACATGTATTCTTGTTTTGTAAACCTGAGGAAATATTAAGTTTTCCCTTGAAAAAATCCCTGGCCTCCCTCCCCTTGTCGACCGCCGCTGTGGTCTAGTGGTAGATCGTCTTCCCGAAGAGCGGAAGGTCAGGGATTTGATCCCCCTCCGCGTCATACCTAAAGATGTTAAAAGTTGGTACTTGTTGTTACCTTGTCTGGCGCTCAGCGTATGTGCATTTTGATGAAAGTGCTTGACTTGTTTGTTCACATTTATACGACATCAGACTATCAAAACCAAGTCACTCAGACCGTTGTCTATTTCAGCACTGGGAGATACCTATTTTCTGGTAACCATGACGGCACTGTGAGTATCTGGGATACCCTACAGCCCCCCGAGACTGGGATGCCGGATGATGAGCCCCTCCTCAAGCCAGTGCTGAACTACCAGGCACACACCGACGTGGTCAACGGCCTCAGGTACTCACTCACTCACCCACTCACCCACTCACCCACTGCCTCACTCACTCAACGTGTTACTTTATCAGTGTTCCTGCTTACCGGTTACCAGTTTTTAACCGGTAAAATAAGGCTTGGACCGGTAATGCTTGGGACTGCCAGTCCCTGTGGACCGGCAAATGACGTATCTTGTAAGGCTTTGTTGTTGAACAAAACATCGTCGATAGTCAAGAAAGTATACTTTCAAATGGAGTCAGCTCGTCTGTTATCATCAGGGTTTTTCTGTTGTCTATTTTCAGTGCAATCAAATAATCTTTCACTTTGCTTCCAGGTAAAATATTTTTATTTTAGTGACTTAGTCTTGAACCAAAGTGAAATATTCAGAGTAAAAGAGAAAATTGTGATTAAACTTTGTGTGAATGATGTGTAGATTGTCAGCCATGAAGTAAACTGCATTGAAATTGATGTTGAAAGAATTAAGACCAAGTAATTTTCATACGATATGTATTTGTTCAAAATTGGGATTGACAAAATTTGGGTGGGACTGGAAATTTTTATGGTTGTCAGTTACCATGTGTCAGTGTTACATTGTGTTACCTTTGCTACCTTGTGTTACTTTTTGTAACTGAGGTTATTGTGTTATGTTCCATGACAGTATTACCTGTTCTAGTTTGTGTTACAGTGTTACCTATTGTTAACAATATTACACTGTTACCTTGTGTTACCATGGTTACGTTGTATGACAATATTACCCTGGTACCTTGTTACCATGGTTATGTTGTGTGACAATATTACCGTTACCATGGTTACATTTTGTGACAATATTACCCTGGTATCTTGTTACCATTGTTATGTTGTGACAATATTACCGTTACCTTGTGTTACCACGGTTACCTTGTGACAAATGTACCCAGTTACAGTCATAGTGAGTGATGCCTGGTTACATTATGTTACAGTACAGTAAGACCTTGTTTAATCATTATACCTTTTGTACCATTGTGTTCTATTGTGTACCATTGTGTTCCATTGTGTTCCATTGTGTTTTGTGTTTCAGTGTTCACCGGACGATGCCTTTGATGTGCACCACCTCTGGACAGAGGCACTACCCCGCACTTGGCGACAGTGACGACTCGGACACAGAGACAGCACCCAGCAGCAGCAGCAGCAGCATCGACTACAGCCTCCGTCTATGGTATTACCCTCAGTCAACTGACCAAGCCCCCTCCTCGTGATGTCTTCACATGCATTGTACATTGTATGAATAAACTTATATGAATATGATATGTTTCTTTGAGTTTTAATTTAGACTGTAATTTCCTAAGCCAAGCTAGCTGCAGGCAAGGGTGACAGATCAACTGGTACGTTTATCCATTTGGGTCCTGTTCCACAGAGTGATCATAGTGCTAAGGAGAACGTAACTCCCCATCTTTTATTGCAGACTTACGACAGCCATTGCACTACGATCGCTTTGTGGATTGGGCTCAGGTGTGTATTAGCATTTGTTTGTTTGTTTGTTGTTTAACGCCCCAATCGGCAATATTCCACCTATATGATTGCGCTCTGTAAATAATCCATTCTCGACCAGACAACACAGTGATTAACACAATTGGGACACGATGACATGCATTAACCAAGTCAGCGAGCCTGACCATCCGAACCTGCTAGTCGCCTCTTATGACAAGCATGGGTTGCTGAAGACTTGTTCTACCCCGGATCTTCAGCCTTCGCCTTCACATGTCTATCTCACACCCGGAAGAGTTGAACTGCGAGCATTGTGTGACTCCTCCACCACGTTGAATGTGCACTGCCCCTCCCCGAGATAGGGGTGCCCTGCTGGCAGTGTTACAACCCCCCCTCCCCCAAGTAAAGATGCCCAACGTTCGTTGATTGTGATTCACAGCACAAGTTTCCTTTTGGGTCCTGCTGTCGTCATATTGTTCCTACTAGAATTTTAACCTCCGCTTAGTCTAGTGGATAGAGCGTCTGCACACAGGGCACAAGGTCGTTGGTTGTTGCGCAGCCGCATCATACCAAATTAATCACCACTCTTTACCCATTTCTCCTCACCTCATCTTCTAGTGTTAGATATACAACTCAACATTTAAATCCGGGTTAGAATAGGTCTTCAGCAACACATGCTTGAGGTCCAGGCGACTGTGCTTGTAAGAGGCCACTAACGGGATCAGGTGGTCAGGTTCGCTGACTTGGTTGATGCATGTCATCGTATCCCAATTGCGAGAATCGATGCTCATGATGTGAATCACTGGATTGTCTGGTCCAGATTATTTACAGACCGCCGTCATATAGCTGGAATATTGCTGACTGTGGCGGTAAACAACGTAAGGCCGGGGTTCGATCCCCGCCCGCGTCATACCAAAAACGTTAAAAGATTGTACTTGTTGATTTTACTATGTCTGGTGCTTGGCATTAAGGGGCTAAAACAAGGACTGGACGTCTCGGAGTCAGTGAACTGTATCTGAGTGGGTATTCATGTTAAAACTGCGGCATGGTAGCACTATAAATCGACATCAGTCTCCCAACTAGTACAAGCAACCACACAGACGCACACAGGTGCATGCAGGTCGCTATATAAGTGCAATAATCTTGGACACAACGTTAAACCCCATTTCACCTCACCTATTCTTGGTATCATTGGGGGTTCCATGTGAAGCCCATTTCTGGTGTCCCTGCCATGATATTGATGGAATATTGCTAAAACCATAGTATAACTCAATCACTAGTGTATGTCCCAATGGTGTCCACTGTCCTGGGATCCTGGGTTCGAGTCCCAGATTCGGCCTGATGACTATTGGTTTGTCAGGACCATACCAGTGCCTGTGGATTTCATCACACTACAGTGTAGGAAACTTAAGGCTTTTCCCCTACACCTGGCTGACACCCATGATATAACTGAAATACTTTTTTAATGAAGGATCGAGACAACCTTATTTATCTGACAAGAGTGCATAAATCAAAGTCCATTTAACAAACTTCCCTTATCAGACCTTTTACTTCATATATGCGTCCCTGTCTGCCCGAAGCTGGGAGGAGAGCTAGCATAAGATCAACTTTCTAATCAGGTAATCAACGTCGGGATTCTAAATTCTCCGTACGAGTGAGCAAAGCATTCAAACACGAAAATGTGATTGCTATGTCTCCAATATAATCAAGAATATGATTGGCAAGTTCCAAATGCAAATAATAAAGCCGTGCTGTTACATTGTTGTGATGTTGTATGCATCCTGTTGTTTCTGACCAACGTGGCATCTAAACCCAGTGAGGGGCGCAATTGAGCATATATTTCTTTTCTGTGTTTGATTTATTTCGTTCAGATCGACCGGACTACAATTGTGGTATCCTCAAATCGTCAACCAGAGGAGTATACTATCAGAGCAACAGATCAGATTTTATCAGCTTGTGTATGCTTTGAAATGTGTAATTATTCGTACAAACCTGAAATTCGTTGGCAGCCGGTACATAATCGAGCCAGGCAAACCACGGACTAATAGACTGAGACCACCCCACAACACAGTGTTCAATGACTGCAATATTCGTTCGTGTGTTGTTTTACACGGCACCCAGCACTACTCCAGATGTGATGGCGGCCTGTGCATAATCGAGTCTGGACCAGACAAATATTGATTGGCATCATGAGCATCGAAGTACGCAGTTGAGAAACGATGATAGGCATCCACCAAGTCGGTGAGCCTGACCACAAGATCCCGTTAGTCGCCTCTTACGACAATGAGATGCTGGATCCGCCCTTGCCATGTACTTATTACATGTTACCAAAATACTACTTCGTTGGCATTTATAATCGGAAACATTTTATTTTGGGTCCCAGTTTACATATGTATATATTATATATCTCACTGCTTGTGTTTACAGAGGTATTCCCCAGGCGCTGGTCGGCGTTTCCCAATGGCTTGGATGAGTGTGGGTGTGGTCGGCGGGAAATACTGGCACGTCTGCGACGGAGCGCAGCCGCAGTCGCCATTTTGTTTCCACTGACCATAGCACCACTCATTTTCGTGTAAGTACGGCTTGCATGTTCCTGTGGAAGACAACACGTTTATAATTATTGGATTATTACACGCTATACATGGCCATTTAATGGTCAGTCTTTATACCCTCTCGTCAAGCTTTTCGTAAACCTTACATTAACCATTTCAGTTCCACAAGAAGCGGCCTTAGCATACCAATAGTCTTCTAATTTAAAATACTGTGTGATACGTTCTCAACAGCTCATTGTCGTGAGATGTGACAAGAGTTTTGATTATTCTCAATTCATGAAAACACACCACTTTATGGAAAACTGCAAAAATCAGAGGGCTACTCCTTTGAACATGAGTGTTTAACCAAATGGTATGGAAGGTCAATATTGCTATACAGATTCTTTGACTTTCTGTCGATCGGCGGGTCTGAACACTAAAGAGGACTTTATGAAGGTCAAATCCCTCTGCCCCCTTTACCTTTATGCAGCTCAGTTGCCCTTCAATACATTTAAAAACAACGGTCAAGTAGAAAACGTGTATGAATTTTTGATGTATCTTATTGGTAGTACAGACACTCGTGGGTGAAAAGCGTAGACAGGGTCACTCATCGTGTAGAAAACGTCAAACTCTAAAAAAATGTAGCATGTCATGTTATTAACAATTTACATTTGTGAAGCCCATTTCTGGCGTCCCCCACTGTGATATTGCTTGAGGCGATAGGGTAGCCTAGCGGTTAAAAGTATTCTCACTCACTCATTAAATGCTTTACGAAGAGCATCCATGTGGATTGTTTAGCGTGTGTCGGGAGTTACTTGCTTAGGTAACTTGCCAGGCCAAGAATATGTCTCATTCACGTCGTTTACAAATCGCTTTGTTTCCCTACTGACACAAGTTTGTATGTTTGTTTGTTGTTTAACACTACACTCGGCAATATTCCAGCAATATGACGGCGGCCTGTAAATAGTCGAGTCTGGACCAGGCAATCCAGTGACTGACATCATGAGTATCAACATGCATCAACCAAGTGAGCAGCCTGACCACCTGATCCCGTTAGTCGCCTCTTACGCTAAGCATAGTCGCCTCTTATTGCAAGCATGGGTTGCTGAAGACCTATTCTAAGAAGACAATGGAACATAGTCGCACTTTGATGTTGAAATATTTATCTTTATTCTCTTCGGGCTAACCAACCTAGGGGCGGTCGGGTAGCCTTGTGGTTGCAGCGTTCGCTCGTCACGCCGAAGACCCTGGTTTGATTCCCGACATGGATACAATGTGTGAACCCCTTTCTGGTGTCCCCCGCCGTGATATTGCTGGAATATTGCTCAAAGCGGCGTAAAACCATACTCACTCACTCTAACCAGAATGGCTTCACAGATGTATCTGCTGTAAACGCATGCCATTATGTACGTACCCTGTATGGAGCTGAGCTGACGTTTGCTTACAATCAGAGGGCCGGTCCGTTTCCCACAGCATTCGTTCTGGGCACAGTCAGTGTCGGCCATACACACCTGTTGTACAGGAAGACGGCTCAACACACTGCATGCTACCACCGGCACCTGAAGCCAACATAATGGAAACGGAAATATTGTTGATGACATTATCAGGGTAAATACGCACGTCAACTACACTCTTTGATCTTGCATACAGTAGAAAAGAATAAAAAGACAATTTTTAACTAGAGTGTCCAACACTTTATCAAATCACGTGAGTTGATAATTATAACAACCTGGTACACATGTACTGTATACATACTACGGGTCCCGTGAAGATCCGGGGTAGAATACGTCTTAAAGAACCAATGCTTGTCGAAAGAGGCGACTAACAGGATCGGGTGGTCAGGCTCGTTGACTGGGTTGATGCATGTCATCGTATCTCAATTGCGTGGATCGATGCTCATGATATCAATCACTGGATTATCTGGTCCAGACTCGATTATTTACAGACCGCTGTCATATAGTGGAATATTGCTGAGTGCGGCGGTAAGCAACAAACAAACAACCATACATGCATCTTCCCGAGGCAAGAGAGTTAACTGAACATAAAATCCACAAAAACCATCTTCCCGAGGCAAGAGAGTTAACTGATTTTAGAAGTCCAGTTTCCCATCCAGGCTGGTATTCGAGTTACTACGAGTTGTGTCCCTAACTAAGCCTCTCCTTTGGACCAATCAGATTCCACCTCTCGTATCACTTGCATTTGTTTTAAACAAAATGGCGACGCCAAGTCAAGACGTACTGATCGATAATCAAGATCTATATAGCGATAAAACGAGTGTTACATCACGAAGTGCATCAAATCACGACAGCACCTTGATTAAAAACATGAAAAGATCCGGAAAATTTCTGTTAACAACGAATTGGCGTGCACATGCTTTAGAAATTCTGCAATCGACCGAAATCTGCAGGACAGTTTGAATGTTCACTAATTTTGGGGAAAACCCTATAACCTATAACCTATAACCTAAAAACCCAATTGCTAAAAAAAGTCACCTGGAGCTCTGTTCAGAACATTCCACTGTTCGAATCATGTACCGTGTCAGACACAAGACTATTCCGAACTTTCCTAGGACCCGAGCTGAATTTGAACCAGAAGGCGCGAAGTAACTGTGGCGATGATGTCTGATTGGCGACGATAGGGACGGCAAGAGGACACTTGTCTTTGCCACGAAATTGGAACATTCAAGTAAGTTGTGAAGTGATTGACGGCGACGGAACATTCTATCCGTTTTCAACCAGCTGTACACACTTCGTGGAAGCAGAGAAGACATACACTCGTGCTGGCTGTTACACTGAATTAATTAACGGTGACTGTATATGTATATGTCTTGGTTTCTTTAGACAGCACCGAAATGTCGAAAGTACTTAGTGCAAAGGTCCTTAACCGACCCCGAACCAGGGAAAATACTTGATAGCATCGAAGTTTCTTATCCCCAAATTACCTCTATTTTAGATTTGAGACACTTCGGGACGACACCGATGACTTTATAGTTGAGACACGGGTGGTCCAGTTGTCTCAAGCGCCACAGTTCGTGTTCCGAGTTGCGCCCCTTAGGCGTGTCAGAATCTTATGATCGTGGTTTGGAGCCCCATATTAGCACTGATTGTGATTCTTAGCTTGTAAGCACCGTAGCGTGTAAGCACGCCGTTATGCAAGTGGACTACTGTAGAAAGTCACTCATTCACTTACTTAAAAGAGCATTCGGTAGCGCAACAGACACATGTCTGGTACATGTGAAACATTGTGACGAAATATTCAATATATACTACTCAAAACAAGTTAAAGAACATCCACAATTGAAAAGTTGTATTATGCAATACCCACCAGCCATGACAGATTAAGAAGAAAAAAAGTCTGGTGTTCTTTAAGTTGTACATGTATATAAATCTGGGCTTTCGGGTTGGCGATAATTGTTATCTGCGACCGAGTTCCTTCAAATTATGGTTATGAGGGAAAATAATAATAAATATGAAATTTAAACAGTGGCTACAATAGCTCTTTGTTTGTGTTAATCAAACTTAGTATTGATCTAGTTTCAGAAGGTGAACTTACGAGAAGAGTTAGCAATAATCCAGATACATATGTTGGAGCCATGTTTGCCGAAATCTGTGGAAAAAATCTGACTTGTTCCTAGGTTATAGGTCAGAGATAGGTAAAAGTGGGTTATCTGGAGGTTGAGAGAAGTGTCCTGAGATTAAATGTGACGTATTAACAATAACAGGTGTTAAAGTAGAATACACCCTCGTTCATCCAGACGATACAGTTTCCTAACTAAGGCAAAATTGTTATGGATCAGCAACTTCTTTATTACAATTGGGCGACGTTTCGGTGTAGATTCTAACACCGTTATCAAGCAAATGATGTACAAACTAGGTATGAGCATGATATATATACATAACAATAGATAGATGTTTATATAACAGATAAGGTTGATGTACACTGATTGATAGGTAGTTATGATAAACAAGTTTATACAAGAGATAGGGTTGATGTACAGTGATTGATGGGTATGGGATTAACACAAGGATACTAAGAAGTTGCTAATCCATAACAATTTTGTCTTAGTTACCATTCCAACTTCTAAATGCCACTCAAAGAAGTGATACAGTTTCCAGTGAAATGGTCCGGAGTAACACATGTCCGGATTAACGAAACAAGGATGTATAGTATTGCCTATTGATTTAGACTATCTTAACAATACACACCCCAATTGGGGATCCGAGTGATAGGCGACTAAATGAAAAAAGAAGAAGAAACAAACAAACAGTAATGATCCAGCGGTGGCGCTTCCGGACATATGGGGCAAGTAAGAATAGGATATTGGGTGGCCTATCTTATGGAAATTTTATAGGGGCTTTGTCGCGGTGCTGCCCTTACAAAAACCAGCAGACAGTGTCTATTATAGCGCGACAATGCGACATTTTGACCACTCAGATATGCAAAGGGTTTGTTTCTTGTGTGAAGCAATAACAATATGAACTAATTCTAAAGCGCAATGAAAGATTTGTTTTAATTTTGTGAGTGGATGTGCGAGTGTGTGAGTGAGAGTGTGTTTGTGTGTGAGTGAGTGTGTATGTGAGTGTGTGAGATGCGAGTGTGTGACTGAGAGTGTGTTTGTGTGTGAGTGAGTGTGTATGTGAGTGTGTGTGAGTGCAAGGGTGTTAACTGACTGTAAAAGTCCAATCAAATGCCAGTGATATGAGAGTTGGAATCTGATTGGTCATAGGGGGAACTTGGAAGGGACATAACTCTTAATAGCCACTGGTGCCGCTACGATCGAGCCCAGAAACTCCAGCCTAGTTCGGCAAGGATGGAAACTGGACGTTTAGGGTCAGTTAACTCCCTTGCCTCGGGAAGATGGTGTGAATGCGTGTGGGTGTGAGTGTTGTTTAACGCCATACGCAATATTCCAGCTGTAGAACTGTGGCCTAATAATAATCATGTCTGCACCAGACAACCCAGTGACTAATATTGTAATCAACGGCCGGAGCCTAAGAATCCGATGCATTAAGTCTCTCACGACAATTCATTGAGTGAACGAACGAGTAAGTGTGGTCTTACGTCGCTTTTAGCAATACTCTAGCTATTACGGCGGGGGACAATAAGAATTGGCTTTACACATTGTACCCATGTGGGGATTCGAACCTGGGCCTTCAGCGTGACGAGCGAACGCTTTAACCACGAGGCTACCCCACCTCGAAATGCATCGAAAGTGAGCGAGGGAATGTTGGGTTGATGATAACAAAATTAACAGGAATAAAACAGGGTTAATGATAATAAAATTAACAGGAATAAAACACAGGGTAAATGATAACAAAATTAACAGGAATAAAACTGGGTTGATGATAACAAAATTAACAGGAATAAAACAGGGTTAATGATAATAAAATTAACAGGAATAAAACACAGGGTTAATGATAACAAAATTAACAGGAATAAAACACAGGGTTAGTGATATCAAAATTAACAGGAATTAAACACAGGGCTAATGATAACAAAATTAACAGGAATAAAACACAGGGTTAATGATAACAGCATTAACAGGAATAAAGCACAGGGTTAATGATAACAACATTAACAGGAATAAAACACAGGGTTAATGATCACAACATTAACAGGAATATAACACATGATTAATAATCACAGCATTAACAGGAATAAAACACAGGATTAATGATAACAAAATTAACAGGAATAAAACAGTGCTAATGATAACAAAATTAACAGGAATAAAACTGGGTTGATGATAACAAAATTAACAGGAATAAAACAGGGTTAATCATAATAAAATTAACAGGAATAAAACAGGGTTAATGATAACAAAATTAACAGGAATAAAACACAGGGTTAGTGATATCAAAATTAACAGGAATTAAACACAGGGCTAATGATAACAAAATTAACAGGAATAAAACACAGGGTTAATGATAACAGCATTAACAGGAATAAAACACAGGGTTAATGATAACAACATTAACAGGAATAAAACACAGGGTTAATGATCACAACATTAGCAGGAATATAACACATGATTAATAATCACAGCATTAACAGGAATAAAACACAGGATTAATGATAACAAAATTAACAGAAATAAAACAGGGTTAATGATGACAAAATTAACGGGAATAAAACACAGGGTTAATGATAACAGTATTAACAGGAATAAAACACAGGGTTGATGATAACAGCATTAACATGAATAAAACACAGGATTAATGATCACAGCATTAACAGGAATAAAACACAGGATTAATGCTAACAAAATTAACAGAAATAAAACCGGGTTAATGATGATAAAATTAACAGGAATAAAACACAGGGTTAATGACAACATTAGCAGGAAAAAAACAGGATTAATGATCACAGGATGAACAGTAATAAAACAGGATTAATTTTCACAGGATTAATAGGATTAAATCAGGTTTAATGAATCTCTGGTATTTGCCTCTTTTCCCGTCAACTTGGGTCGGAAAACAAAGTTCGTTCCTTTGCCTTGCCAGTATCAGGTGAACACGGGTTCGAATCCCAGATTCGCTCTGATTACGATCCCAGGTTTCATCATGTCGTGGGTCAACGACCTAAGTCGTTGGCTGGGCTTAGCGCCAACATTCAGCTGACACAAATGAAATCCTTGATTAACGTTTTGGGCAAATCATTCAAAACAATGACCCAATCTCACCAAATAACTTAACTATGTCATTTCCATTTTCTTCTTTGGTATAATCCAAGAAAGAAACAAACAAACACATAATAGATCTTGTCTGCATGTTTTTTTTATATTCCTATGATACGTATCCGGCATACTCCATGGCGACCTAGGGGCCCATTTCCTTGGGCTCACACAGATAGGTGCCGGCCAACATCTTCCTCTTCCGGCGAGTCACTGGGACGACGGGTGGGTAGCGGTGGCACGTGAGGGAGGGGGCACACCCACAAAAGCCGTTCTGAGTCCAGACTCCACCACACCACTCTCCGTGCTTCAGGTACGGCTTACAGGTTCCTGCAAGAGTGAGTGAGTGAGTGAGTGAGTGAGTGAAACGCCGATTTTGAATATCATTTTAGATATATCACGGTGTTTCAGTTAAATGAATGAGTGAATGAGTGAGTGATATGGATTTAAGCAATATCACTCACTCATACACTCACCAAGGATCACAACCGGGGCGAGATCACAGCCAACGATTCGAACCTACATTAAGTATCAGGGTTAAAACCGCTTTGAATACTATTCCAGCCATATAGGCGTATCAGCTTAATACGGCATAAGAATCATCTCCCGAGGCAAAGGGTTTAACTGAATGAGGCTGGAATTCAGGAGTTACATTTCGGCTGGACAAACGAGTCTATTTCGCCAGCAGGATTTGTATCCCGGCAACTAGGCGGCGACAGATATTTTCCAAATATTTTCATGCTTTTAATAAAGGTGCTTAAGTGATTTGATGGACATCGCGAGGTAAGACCCGTTTTATTATAATATAGATATTGACTATCGATCAGATCGTCTTAACTGGGCTCTTTCATGGTGTTTGAAGCAAAAGTGATGTGAGAGGTTGAATCTGATTGGTCAATTGGAGAGAAATAAAAGGGACATAACTCGTAATAATCACTGGTGGCGCTACGATCGATCGAGCCATGGATTTCCAGCCTGGGTCGGCAAGGGTGGAAACTTTCACGGTCAGTTTAAACCCTTGCCGCGGGAAGATGGTGTCATGCCTACTTGAACACCACGAGGATGATGCCAAATCAGGAATCTGAGGAGTTAACGCCACTCACACATTCAATCTTGTTTTTGCCATTCCAACATTGCTAAAAAACCGCGTCATTTTTCATGCACTGCCGAGCAAAAGAAGGTTTGCACCCATGTTGGATAGTGGCTAATCATGAAACAAACAAGAAATGGTTCTCGATGGTGATGAATTTGATACTGGTATCATAGTTGTGGGTTGGATCTAAATTTGCGAGCAACTCCGCGGCCTTGTGGCAGAGCGTCTACCCTGAAAGGGGAAGGTCAGGGATTCGATCCGCGAGCGCGTCCTACCAGAAAGACGTTAAAAAATAGTACTTGTTACCATGCCTGGCGCTTGGGATTAAAGGGATAAAGCAAGGACTGGTCGGCTCAGAGTCAGTATACTGTGTTTGGGGTATTCGTGTTAAACTGCGGCAGAGTATCTCAGTGAACTAGCACTATAAAATCGGCATTAGTCCGGACTAGTACAAGCAGCCACACACACACACGTGCATGCACGTCGCTAAATAAGTGCAATAAGCTTGAACGCGACGTTAAACCCCATTTCACCTCACTTCACCTTAAGTTGCAGCTTTTTTCAGCCTAGTAACGTTTTGATAACGTTTGTAATATCGAAGTGTAAACTTTCTAATTCCTGGCAGTTTATGATGTCCCAGCATTAGAACCATGCGATATTCGCTCCAGGGTCTGGTTGCAATATCTCTGTCAAGAGTGAGTGAGTTTGGTTTAACGCCACTTTAACAGTACTCCAGTTATATCACACTGTTTTAGCTTAATGTGGGAGAAAATCCCTAAGTGATGCAAGTCACAGACATTCACGACTTTGGTCGAACCCACGAGCACGGGTATGGTGCTAACAAACCTAGAAACATGAGCGTGGCGAACCGTGATTCGAACCCACGATAATAGGTGTCTGGCGTGCCGAGGGGACGCAACTCTGCACAGCGAATCGCGGCACCGTAGACGACTGGGCAGCCCGTTTCCCTTCTTACGAGTCCAGATCTTGTCTTCTGGGTCATACTTGAAAATCAGGCATTGTCCCTGTATTTTCTACGAAAAAAGGCGGCGATTTTAATTTTGTGTCTTTACAGGGCAACACCCGTGAGGATCCGGGTTACCAACCAATGCTTGCCTTAAGAGGCGACTATACTTGTAAGAGGCGACTATGCTTGTCGTAAGAGGCGACAATGCTTGTCGTCAGAGGCGACTATGCTTGTCGTCAGAGGCGACTATGCTTGTCGTAAGAGGCGACTAAACGGATCGGGTGGTTAGGCTCGATGATTTGATTGATGCATATCGTATCCCAAATCGCGTAGATCGATGCTCATGATATCAATGACTGGATTGTCTGTTATTTACGCACCGCCGTCATGTAGCTGGAATATTGCTGAGTACGGCGTTAAACAAATAAACAACTAATAACGCCCCCACCTTCTACAGTGGCAGGGTCGGGGGTCGTGAACGCATCCCGTCGCCTGCTCATGATGAGGGGCCCCAGCTGCTTGGCACAGCACTCTCCCGACCCGCATTCCCCATCATTCAAGCAGGACTTGGTCTTTGGGAGTTGAAGGAGAGCCCCTGTGGTTGCCGACACAGCCTGTGGAGAAGACGACCCAGTTCCTGCAGTTGTAGTTAATATACATTCTCCTAAAGAGTTGGGGATAGTCGAATATGGCAGCTGATTTCAGAAATACAAAGAGGTATCGAGTGGCGGTAATGGATGGAGACCAACAAGGAAGGTGTAACATGACAGCAACAGAACATGGTGGTGGTGTCTTGTAAGGGTGCAAAAAACAAGTGAGTGAGTGAGTGAGTTTGGTTTAACGCCGCTTTTAACAGTTTTCCAGCAATATCGCGGCGTGGGAGGAAAGCCCGAAGTGATGCAGGTCTCAGGCGTTTACCACATCGGTGAAACCCACGAGCACGGGTATGGTGCTGACAAACCTAGAAACATAATCGGGGCGAACCGGGATTCGAACAAAAACCAAACAAAAACCAACAACAACAAAACACACACACCCCCCAAAAAAATAAAAAAATAAATAAATAAAAAATAAAAATAAATAAACAACAACAAAAAACAAGAAATTTAAAGACGCAGGAGTGGGTAGTTAAAAGATGAATTTTTAGGATGACTTTCTCCTGCTCCATGATGATGTTCCCATATCATTACATACCCACTACCAATTCTATCATGTTTGCTTGCATTGGTGTTCGCATGTCGTTCGTTAGAATGCCTCCAGACTAGTCCACGCCTATCAGAAAGTCCATATTAAATCTGGACTCATCTGGAAACATTACACGAGACCATCGCCAATTCGCCAGTTTCTAAGCTCTCAACATAATGGGTAGACTGTCTCTTTGTTAACGGTGGTGCAACACGTTGTCGCCGAACATGGAGATTAGCTGCTTGCAGACGTTTTCGCCGATGCCCTGGCTTTAGTGAACTGCGATTTGATTGGCTGTTTGGGCTCGATTTCAGTCTGGTGTCTGATTAATCGATCCTGGACTTGTGTTTCAAAGCTGATCTTTGTTCAGGCGAACGATCATAACATTTATAGTTCATGGTACCCTACTTGTTTATGAGAATATAGCATCAGGACTAGTAGAGAATGTAGTTGTCGGGCTAGTAATCGTAGCAGTAGTCGTTGTAGAAGATGTTGTAGAATTCCATAATGGACGGTGTGGTGGCCTAGTGGTTAAAGCGTCGGCTCCTCTCGAAGACATCGGGGGGTTTGATTTCCAACATGGAAAAGTGGAATATGGAGGCCATTCGTGGGTTGTCACCACTCTGTGGTATTTATGGAATATTGCTAAAAGTGGCGTCAAATCTCACTCACTCACTCACTAGAACCTCAACCGTGGCATTATGAATGAACGCATAAGTGAACTTGCTGTAGAGTATACAAAGACACCCCTACAACTAGTACCGTGCCAGAGAAATGTCCGGACTATCGAACCATGTCCCTTTTAGCATACGTAGATCAACATTAACCGTTACACAATTTTCCCTTTTAACGGTTTCTGAATAAACGGTTTCCAGACTAACGGCCCCCGACCTAACGGGGTATGGACTAACGAGAGTATAAACAGTACGTGTTAAAATGAAACTTCTATATACATGTATTCAGCCATGATGAAGTTCATATTTCATAGATACCCAACCTGATATTCGCCATTATTAAATATCATATAAAACAAACCATGCCAGTCGCGCTATTGGGGTTTAAGCTGAGCGTTATACTTGAAGGCTTTCTCATGACGTTGCCTTGTTTACTATGCAGCTCATGTTGGGGGTCGGGCGGGGAATGTGTTGCTCATGTAAGCCTGCAGCTCACAGAGGATGGACGCTCAGGTAAGTCGACAATACATGGTGTTTTCGGTGTTCATTAACCTTTTCGTGTCTCCCAATTTTTTGAAAGGTTTTCATTCCAAAAGGACAGCCTCCGTGTTTGTCAACATGACGCGTGGAGGCCGCACGTGGACAGATGGGTAGTTCTGGTGTGCTGTATCCGTGTTTTCAAGGCGTGACAGTGACAGGAGGATGTCATACGCTGACGGGTGTAACCCAGTTATGTACATTCTTGACTTCAGCAGTAGATAGTTTGGTCATCGTGTTGTCCGGATCTGTCCAGGTGTTGTTCTTTACTGTTTCGTCTGAGTAGATTTCAACCGCATGCTTGGCCTAGTGGGTGAAGCGTCTCGGCGCATCATATCAAAGACGTTAAAAGATGGTACTTGTGCATGACACAATCACACATGGACATTTTGCAGGCATGTGTCTGTTCGTGTGTGTGTGTGTGTGTGTGTGTGTGTGTGTGTGTGTGTGTGTGTGTGTGTGTGTGTGTGTGTAATTGTGTGTGTGTGTGTGTGTGTGAGAGAGAGAGAGAGAGAGAGAGAGAGAGAGACGAGAGAAGAGAGAGAGAGTGAGAAGGCGAGAGAGAAAGAGAAAGTGAGTGTTAGAGAGAGAGTGAGAAAAAGAGCGTGAGAGAGAAAGCGAGAGAGTTAGAGAGAGGAAGAGCGAGAGCTAGAGAGACAGAGCGAGAGAGGGAGAAATAGACAGACAGACAGTAGTGCGACTGACAATAGTACATTTCCAACTTACAATTGCCAATAATAGGACACATATTTTCAAGACAGCCATACTGTAAACGTCGCAGGAGGAAATCCCACGTGAGAGACTAACACCTGTCGTTCAATGATAACACAATGCCGTCAAATATCCTACACCTGACGTGGGAGTGCGAGTTTGCTTTAATTCGAATCTGCACAGTATTTTAGTAAACGACACAAGAAACAAGCGTTATAATCGTGGAGATTCTGGGAATCGGACCCAAGACCAGCGCATGCAGGTCGCGGAAAGCAGTCACTTGTCTCAGTCTCTAACAGTCTTGTTGGTTGCGAAGGGCGAGCAAAGGGAGATAATGAGTTATTTTTATATTTTGGCTTACCTGACCTGACCTGACCTGACCTGACCTGACCTGACCTGACCTGACCTGGCTTACCTGACCTGACCTGGCTTACCGGCCTGACCTGGCTTACCTGACCTGACCTGACCTGACCTGACCTGGCTTACTTGACCTGACCTGGCTGACCTGACCTGACCTGACCTGACCTGGCTTACCTGACCTGACCTGGCTTACCTGACCTGACCTGACCTGACCTGACCTGGCTTACCTGACCTGACCTGGCTTACCTGACCTGACCTGACCTGACCTGGCTTACCTGACCTGACCTGACCTGGCTTACTTGACCTGACCTGGCTGACCTGACCTGACCTGACCTGACCTGACCTGACCTGACCTGACCTGGCTTACCTGACCTGACCTGACCTGACCTGACCTGACCTGACCTGACCTGACCTGGCTTACCTGACCTGACCTGGCTTACCTGACCTGACCTGACCTGACCTGGCTTACCTGCCCAATACTCGGTTATTTACAGGCAGACAGGATATAGCTGGGATGTGGGTGATATGTTACACACGCACGTTATCACATCGGACAACGTTATTCACCCCAAGGAATGTATGTTTATGACATTAGACGAGGGGGTGGCGAGTGGCCCAGTCATCTCAGGCGCCCCAATTTGCTGTACAGAGTTGCGTCCCTTGGGCACGTCAGAAAAATCTATGAATGTGGGTTCGAATCCCGTTCTTCCCGATACTGCTTCTTTGTGAGGTCGTTGAGGTGAAGAATCGTTGCAGACTGGATTAAAGCATGAAACTTTGCATAACTCTTTGGGATATCATTCTTAACAATAATTTAGGGCGGTGCCCGACCCACGTGACCTAGTTTTCGAAAAGTCGAAGACGACGTCCAAGATGGCGTCCATTTACCTGTAGAACTACCAAATCTGTCCATTACAAACAAAAAGAAGAGTTTTTTTTATGAATCAAACCACATTTATGCATCAAAGAGCCTGTTATACAGTCATTTATGCAGTCCAGCCAGTTATAAAAGTTTGTCAGCACCATACCCGTGCTCGTGGGTTTCACCAAAAGAAGTAAACATCTGAGACTTCGATTCAGGCTTTCTTTCCACATGAAGCTGACACGCCTGCTATAACTGAAAAAAAGGTGTTAATAATAATTATAATAATAATAATAGATTTAATTTTTTTTGTTTAATTCCTTAGCAACCCACCATAGAGATAGATAAAATAAGTGAAGTTATGCACACGAAAACTGTCAACTCCGTGCCAAGACTGACAGTGCCAGTCAAAAGCATTCTATATCACAGTGTCATTGTATCTCTGTTCATCAAGTTTGTTTAATGTCATGATAGACTGCATGTTGTATTGTACAGGGTTGTAAAAACGTGGAATCTTGATGTAAAAAAGATGCTCCAACAACCATCAATCTAAAAAAGTAAACTATAAAAGAAATAATGCAATGATAGAATTACAACAAAACAAAAAAACAACAAAACAACAAAAACAAAAACAACAAAAACAACTAAAAAAATAACTAACTAAATATATAAATAACTAAAGAAATAACTAACTAGAAACTAACTAACTAAATAAATGACTAACTAACTAACTAACTAACTAACTAACTAACTAACTAACTAACCAACTAAAAACAACATCAAACTATTGTCTTTAAATTTTGCAATTAAGAAATGATAACTACTTCTTGAGAAGTTGATAGTGTATGTTAAGACACCCTTCTCCTGTCCACGGGTCGGGTGCCATTTCCAGTCTATGTCCAGGTCAACTGTTCATAAGTTTATCTCCTAATTCTAATTTTTGAGCGAGCAGAAAAAACAAAATTGGCCTGGGGTACTTGATTCAAACTAAGTGTCTGATGCAGCCAGTCATCCACATCTCATTACAATCAGATCCGAGTTTTGTTTGGTTTATAGCGAGAACTAAGTTCTGATTTTAATGAGACTAAATTAACCCTGGTCCACATTTAAAAAGTCAAACAATATGGACCCTTTAAATGGCCATAAAGTATATCTTTTAATGTCCATAATGTTAAAAAAATGTTATGATAATGTCATGGCGGAATGTAGACAACATAGCAACCAACTCGACTCCATAGTAACTATCACATCCACCCACTCGACTCACGTCAGTGCTATAAGTGATCCTAGCAAACATTGTGAGTGAGTGAGTATGGTTTTACGCCGCTTTTAGCAATAGCTCAGCACTATCAGGACGCTCATTGTATCCATGTGGGGAATCGAACCCGGATCTTCGGCGTGACGAGCTAACGCTTTAACCACTTGGCTACCCACCGCCCGCCGGCATTGTGAGGAATCCATATTTGAATAACTAGTTGCACTAGTTCTCGTGACTATCACAATAAGCACCACATTCAGTGTGGCGGCAATGTGATCCAAACATGATTCTTGTTCGTATCCAATTCTATATATAATCTAAAAGATTAAAAGCTGTTTCTTAAAAACAGCCGTCATGATATTTTTGTACGAAATATATGCGGAGGGGTCCGTCGGTATGTGGTTTAGAGTCAAATAGTGAAATATCCCTACTCCATGGTTTCAGGCAGTTTTATCGCCCTGATTAGGGTTCTAGGTTTGTCAGCCCCATCCCAGTGGGGTTAAGACCGAGGTTAAGACCATCTAAGACCTGCCTCACTTCGGGCCCCCCCCCCCAAAAAAAACAAACAAACAACAAATAACAAAAAAACAAACAAAAAAAAACAAAAAAAAACACACAACAAAAACACACAAAACAAATTAAAAAAACCCAAATTAAAACAAACAAAAAAACCATTGTTGAATCCGGCGAAACAGTGGAAGCATTTCAATGGCACCATCTTCAGAGAGAACGAATACAACACAAACCTCATGAGGTATTATGTAGGGAACGGAAAAAGCCGATTAGACCCGAATGAGAAATGGCTTATTACATGCCGGTATTTCACAACCATTAGGCCAGTACGTGTGTACGTTATTACGTGTTTCATCGGCCTTTTTTATGATCGTAACGACAAGCAAAACACAAACCTGTTGTTTGATGAAACGCGGGAGGCGATATTTCATGACCTAAATGCGTCCCCCTCTCACGAGCTATGTGTCTGTAACGTTAATTCTAGCCCCGGGCGAGACTGCATGAATATTATATCTTGCAACGCCTGTTGAGATTTATCAAAAGTGACACACGAGACAAAATGGATATAGATCCCATTAAACTACCTCGAGGGAGATCCGCCCTAAGGCCACATCAAGAACGTTCTTGTTTCTTTTAAAAAAAGCGTTGTGACATTTTAGTTTTATATTCCATAATTGTACTAAATGAAAACAATGACATACAGCCGGACCTGACCTCGAAATCCGTTAATTCGAATGTACCGATATCTCGAACCTTGTCTATAGTCCCCACCGCCTCCCAATATAAATACATCTAAATTTGACCGCTTATCTCGCATTCGAGATAAGAATAGAGTTTCGAACCTTTAATGCGATTATTTGCTGATTTGTGGTTAACGCGTTCGCTCGTCACGCCGAAAGCCCGGGTTCTATTCCCTTCCTGCCGTCAAATTGTTGGAATATTGCTAAAATCGGCGTAGAGCCATACATCCCACTCACTCACTCACTCACTCACTCGCCGTATTGTACATATCATATGTTAGGAATACAAATTGTACTGTGGGAGCCTTTGTCGAGTCCAATGTCCAATGTCGAGTCCAATTTTTTAATTTTTTTTAGGATCATATATGTTTTGTAGGGTCGGTCCGTGGCGAGAATCAAGGATTTCTTTACGTGGCCTGACCCCTGACATCCGTGAGCATGTAGAGTGTGTTTACAAATAACACGTGATCTTGTTGTAGCGGAGCGGGAAGATGCTACCCTATAGCAGGGGTCCGTACGGCTATGTTGTACCCGTCCATTATCCGGGTCCTGCGATATGCACACAGGTAAATAACCCATCATCATCATCATCAGCAGCAGCAGCAGCAGCTCCCATCAATCTTTCTCCCGTGGATAGGAGTGGTTGTTACAGTAAGGTGGTCATGTGTGAATGTAATATTGTCCTAGTTGTGCTGACCCTGCTGAGGCTAGTGCATTACGTCAGTCTCCATGCACTGATCAGTTACAGTGAAACCTCGTTCATCCGCTCATGATGTCAATCACTGGACTGTCTGGTCCAGATTCGATTATTTACAGACCGCCGTCATATAGCTGGAATATTAAGTAAGACGAGTTCTATGGATGAACAACTTCTTAATTACAATTAGTGCGACGTTTCGGTGCTAGATAAAGGTGTTAGGATCTACACCGAAACGTCGCACTAATTGTAATAAAGAAGTTGTTCATCCATAGAACTCGTCTTACTTCATCACACCAACTTCTAAATGCCACAGTGACTGAAAGAAGCTGGAATATTGCTGAGCGCGGCTTTAAACAAGAAAGAAAGAAAGAAATCACCCGGAGGGCACCGACCAGTGCAGTTGCCCCATGAGTAATAGTCCGGATGAAAGAATTATCGTAATGATGCATGTAATATGTTCCTTGGAGTAAGTGTCCAGTTGGCTTTGTCCGGATTAACGAGGGTCGGAGTAAGGAGGTTTCGCTGAATGTGAGTAAATCGATTGTAGTGTTTGTTTGTTTGTTAGTGGTTTAACGCCCCACTCAGCTATATGATGGCGGTCTTTAGTAATCGTCCAAGTGATTGAGATCATGAGCACCGATCTCCGCAATTGGGATACAATGACATGCATCAACCACGTCAGCGATCCCGTTACGACAAGCATGGGTAGCTGAAGACCAATTCTAACCCTGATCTTCACGAGATGAAATTGGTGTGTGAGTGAGTGATTCGATAGTGAGTAAAGCACACAGCATATTTGCAGATTGGTTATTCATTAGTAGAACATCACATTGCTACCTAAACTACGTAAGAAATATTTTAAGAATTCAATAGTTTTGTTCATGTTTATATTTCGACTTTTAAGATAAAGTTTTAATAAATTGTCTTTCAGCTGTCAACCAGTTCACCTGCTGTCTTCTATGGTCTTATGGTTATATCATACGTCGTTCTTCGATAAAAGGATATCGTAATTCCTGGATCAATGGATTTGTCATTCTTCCTTTGAATTACATTGATTGTTTGATTTCAACCGAACCCGCACTCAGGAATATTCCAGTGGTCTGTAAAGAATCGAGTATGGACAAGACAATCCAGTGATCGATATTATGAACATCGATCCGCGATTGGGATATGAAGACATGCAATCATCCAGTGTGTTTTGAATGTGCCAACCCAATTCTGCTAACTCAATTATCGCGAGACCCGTGAAGATCGGGCGTAGAATAGGTCTTCAGCGAGGCTATGATGCTTGTCGTCAGAGGCGACTAATGGGGTCGGGTGGTCAGGCTCGCTGACTTGTTTGATGCATGTCATCGTATCCCAATCGATGCTCATGATATCAATCACTGGAATGTCTGGCCCAGACTCGATTATTGACAGACCGCCGTCATATCGCTGGGCTATTGCTGAGTCCGTCGGTAAACAACAAACAAACAAACAATTATCATGATGCAAATAAACCTTGCAGTTAACGATCACCGTAATTACATTGAACTTACAGTACAACGTTTTCAATCAGGGTACTAAATGCAATATCTTGCTGTAGGCTAACATTTAGCCTGGAGCATAGCTTGTATAGAAGGCGTGATGTTCTTTGGCCCCTGTACATAATGTCATCTGATTTTTCGCATCTCTTTAAACATGGACATATATTCTTTGAAGATGATTGATGCGCCAGATGTACGTCTATCTGTTGACATACATTGACGTTTGTTCTCCGTGGCCTGCATTTTTCTTACTATCCCCCTGGAGATCATCTGAGAGGAGATGGTACGTATCGGCGTGGAAGATACACGACTTTATTTGTGTGTGTTTGTGTGTGTGTTTGTGTGTCTGGGTTTGTGTATTTGTGTGGGTGTAAGTGGTATTTTGGTGTGGTGATGTCTTTGCTCTCCCCTTGTTCTCTGTGGCCTGTGGCCTATATTTCTCTTACTACCCTCGAGAGATCAGCCGGGGCATGGTAACCACAAGGATTTGTAGTGTTTGTGTGTGTGTGTGTGTGTGTGTGTGAGAGAGAGAGAGAGCGAGAGAGAGGAGAGAAAGAGAGAGAGAGGTAGAGGAGAGAGCGAGCAAGAGAGAGAGAGAGTGAGAAAGAGAGTGTGAGAGAGAAAGAGAGAGTTAGAGAGAGCGAGAGCTAGAGAGAAAGAGTGAGAGAGGGAGAAATAGACAGACAGACAGTAGTGCGACTGACAATAGTACATTTCCATAGTTATTCAAGGGTTGATTAAGTGAGTCACAGGTGGTCTGTGGTAGTGGAGCGGTTTGTTGGAACTGGCGCCATGTTTCATTAAGATTTACCTTCTATGATCTGTGGTCTGTCATTCCCATGTCAATGCTCGCTGGGGGCTCTGGGTTTTGTGTGGAGACTTGATATTCTTTCAGCTAAACCATATATTTTTATCAAATCAAAATATGAGCCTAAATATGTTTTTTTTTGCAGCACTCTGTAGCAATATGTTTTCAAGAATTTTCGGGGACACGTTTCTTTTTCTGTTAAGCAGCCCCCTCCCATCATAAATCAAACGTACTGCTTTCAATGGATGGATTTGGCGTATTATTAATATTTACATTTACATATACATTGAAATCTTCAAGATAGCCAGTATTTTCACAGTATCACACGGTCGGTTCCTTATGCACTGCATACACCACAGTCATTTATATAATTTGAATGTTTAATGTTAATAATGGTAAAGCCTGTGTTCTGGACAATGACTCTGTTATTGTCTTTCAGACTTGCCATCCGGTGACATTTGTACGTCAAGAGCCACTGGAACCTCCTGTAGACTACAACCGAGACTGTACGAGAGGAAGGCTTGGGCTGTGTGTCCTTATTGTGCTGGGAGTCATGTCGATTCTCATGGGCATCTCAATCATTGTCATGGGCTTCCTGGTGTCTACTGGAGGTATGTGGTCTCAGCTCTAGCTTCCTAGTGTCTACTGGAGGTAGGTGTGTCATCTCTAGCTTCCTGGTGTCTACTGGAGGTAGGTGGTCTCAGCTTCAACTTCCTGGTGTCTACTGGAGGTAGGTCGTCTCAGCTCTAGCTTCCTGGTGTCTACTGGAGGTATGTGGTCTCAGCTCTAGCTTCCTGGTGTCTACTGGAGGTAGGGGTGTCAGCTCTAGCTTCCTGGTGTCTACTGGAGGTAGGTGGTCTCAGCTCTAGCTTCCTGGTGTCTACTGGAGGTATGTGGTCTCAGCTCCAACTTCCTGGTGTCTACTGGAGGTGGTGTGTCATCTCTAGCTTCCTGGTGTCTACTGGAGGTATATGTGTCAGCTTTGGCTTCCTGGTGTCTACTGGAGGTAGGTGGTCTCAGCTCCAACTTCCTGGTGTCTACTGGAGGTAGGTGTGTCAGCTCTAGCTTCCTGGTGTCTACTGGAGGTATGTGGTGTCAGCTCTAGCTTCCTGGTGTCTCCTGGAGGTAGGTGTGTCAGCTCTAGCTTCCTGGTGTCTCCTGGAGGTAGGTGTGTCAGCTCTAGCTTCCTGGTGTCTCCTGGAGGTAGGTGTGTCAGCTCTAGCTTCCTGGTGTCTCCTGGAGGTAGGTGTGTCAGCTCTAGCTTCCTTGTGTCTACTGGAGATAGGTGTGTCAGCTCTAGCTTCCTGGTGTCTACTGGAGGTAGGTGTGTCAGCTCTAGCTTCCTGGTGTCTACTGGAGGTATGTGGTCTCAGCTCTAGCTTCCTGGTGTCTACTGGAGGTAGGTGTGTCAGCTCTGGCTTCCTGGTGTCTACTGGAGGTAGGTGGTCTCAGCTCCAACTTCCTGGTGTCTACTGGAGGTGGTGTGTCATCTCTAGCTTCCTGGTGTCTACTGAAGGTATGTGTGTCAGCTCTGGCTTCCTGGTGTCTACTGGAGGTAGGTGGTCTCAGCTCGAAGTTCCTGGTGTCTACTGGAGGTATGTGTGTCAGCTGTGGCTTCCTGGTGTCTACTGGAGGTATGTGTGTCAGCTGTGGCTTCCTGGTGTCTACTGGAGGTAGGTGTGTCAGCTGTGGCTTCCTGGTGTCTACTGGAGGTAGGTGTGTCAGCTCTAGCTCCCTGGTGTCTACTGGAGGTAGGTGTGTCAGCTCTAGCTTCCTGGTGTCCACTGGAGGTATGTGGTCTCAGCTCTAGCTTCCTGGTGTCTACTGGAGGTATGTGGTCTCAGCTCTAGCTTCCTGGTGTCTACTGGAGGTAGGTGGTCTCAGCTCTAGCTTCCTGGTGTCTACTGGAGGTAGGTGGTCTCAGCTCTGGCTTCCTGGTGTCTAATGGAGGTAGGTGTGTCAGCTGTGGCTTCCTGGTGTCTACTGGAGGTAGGTGTGTCAGCTCTTGCTTCCTGGTGTCAACTGGAGGTATGTGGTCTCAGCTCTAGCTTCCTGGTGTCTACTGGAGGTAGGTGGTCTCAGCTCTGGCTTCTTGGTGTCTACTGGAGGTATGTGTGTCAGCTGTGGCTTCCTGGTGTCCACTGGAGGTAGGTGTGTCAGCTGTGGCTTCCTGGTGTCTACTGGAGGTAGGTGTGTCAGCTCTAGCTTCCTGGTGTCTACTGGAGGTAGGTGTGTCAGCTCTAGCTTCCCGGTGTCTACTGGAGGTAGGTGTGTCAGATCTAGCTTCCTGGTGTCTACTGGAGGTATGTGGTCTCAGCTCTAGCTTCCTGGTGTCTACTGGAGGTATGTGGTCTCAGCTCTGGCTTCCTGGTGTCTACTGGAGGTAGGTGGTCTCAGCTCTAGCTTCCTGGTGTCTACTGGAGGTATGTGTGTCAGCTCTAGCTTCCTGGTGTCTACTGGAGGTAGGTGTGTCAGCTCTAGCTTCCTGGTGTCTACTGGAGGTAGGTGTGTCAGCTCTAGCTTCCCGGTGTCTACTGGAGGTAGGTGTGTCGGATCTAGCTTCCTGGTGTCTACTGGAGGTATGTGGTCTCAGCTCTAGCTTCCTGGTGTCTACTGGAGGTATGTGGTCTCAGCTCTGGCTTCCTGGTGTCTACTGGAGGTAGGTGTGTCAGCTCTAGCTTCCTGGTGTCTACTGGAGGTAGGTGTGTCAGCTTTGGCTTCCTGGTGTCTACTGGAGGTATGTGTGTCAGCTCTAGCTTCCTGGTGTCTACTGGAGGTAGGTGTGTCAGCTCAGCTTCCTGGTGTGTACTGGAGGTATGTGTGTCAGCTCTAGCTTCCTGGTGTCTACTGGAGGTATGTGTGTCAGCTCTGGCTTCCTGGTGTCTACTGGAGGTAGGTGTGTCAGCTCTAGCTTCCTGGTGTCTACTGGAGGTAGGTGTGTCAGCTTTGGCTTCCTGGTGTCTACTGGAGGTATGTGTGTCAGCTCTAGCTTCCTGGTGTCTACTGGAGGTAGGTGTGTCAGCTCTAGCTTCCTGGTGTGTACTGGAGGTATGTGTGTCAGCTCTAGCTTCCTGGTGTCTACTGGAGGTATGTGTGTCAGCTCTGGCTTCCTGGTGTCTACTGGAGGTAGGTGTGTCAGCTCTAGCTTCCTGGTGTCTACTGGAGGTAGGTGTGTCAGCTTTGGCTTCCTGGTGTCTACTGGAGGTATGTGTGTCAGCTCTAGCTTCCTGGTGTCTACTGGAGGTAGGTGTGTCAGCTCTAGCTTCCTGGTGTGTACTGGAGGTATGTGGTCTCAGCTCTAGCTTCCTGGTGTCTACTGGAGGTATGTGGTCTCAGCTCTAGCTTCCTGGTGTCTACTAGGGGTATGTAGTCTCAGCTCTAGCGTCCTGGTGTGTACTGGGGGTATGTTTGTCAGCTCTAGCTTCCTGGTGTCTACTGGAGGTATGTGGTGTCAGCTCTGGCTTCCTGGTGTGTACTGGAGGTATGTGTGTCAGCTCTAGCTTCCTGGTGTCTACTGGAGGTATGTGTGTCAGCACTAGCTTCCTGGTGTCTACTGGAGGTAGGTGTGTCATCTCTAGCTTCCTGGTGTCTACTGAAGGTATGTGGTCTCAGCTTCAGCGCCCTGGTGACTACTAGACTACTGACTACTAGAATTAAAATACAGTTTAAAGTGGTGTGAAACAAACCTCGGCACTCACTCTGTATTCGTATATGTCATATAAGCAAATCATATCATATCATTTGTTCACTTAATTTCCATTTATCATGTCTTGAAACGAATTGAAGCACTCGCTATTGTTAATTATAAAAGATACTTGTGATATTACAACTGACCCGAAGCAAAATGGCAATACAGATTTAATAAATCATGTCAACGAAAACATTTTAAGGAATATACACACATATGCTCAGAAGACAAAACGGTTTGAGTAGCAATGTTAATGCACACACGTTTCTTGATTTCACTTTCTGTCATTTTATGTATTATTTGGAATTAAGCACACAAGTAAATTTATGGGAGAGGGGGTTCTAAGTTGTGATAACGTGTGCCCAATCGTCTCCATGAAAATAAAATATGTTTAACGTAAACTCATATGTCGAGGTAATGTCTCAGCACACACGTATCATACAACCGATAAATATCGGGGGCGGTGGGGGTAGCCTGGAGGTTAAAGCGTTCGCTCGTCACGCCGAAGACCCGGGGTCGATTCCCGACATGGGTACAACCTGTGAGCCCATTTCTGGTGTCCCCCGCCGTGATTGCTGGAATATTGCTAAAAGCGGCGTAAAACCAAACTCACTCATTCACGACACGTATCGACGAATGTTTGCTTAGTGTTGAATGCTACCTCTTCCAGCCGCGTGAATGGCAAGGCTCGACCAATGACAGGACACGGCGGGATTACATGGATATGTCTGCTGCAGATATGTTGATTAGCTGATCTATGGCGATACAGGACGGATATGTCGCCCCGTTGTGGATATGTCGGTGTTGACGAAGATGGCGCTAGAGACACGAGGAGGGAGCTGTTTGTGTGCTTGGTCCTGTGTTCAATCTTGAACGATGTGCATTTACGTGTACAGTACTCTCAATTACAATAAACATACATGTACCTATCTAGAAACACGCTGTTGTGTTCGGTTGTGATTGAAGTAAGAACGACAACTCGTGAGAGTACATTTTCCGGATTTACAGATCAACTGTTTTACATAAAAAACCCTTCTTCTCCTTGCACTGTTTACTCGACATTATAGCATATTTTGTACCCGACCATGTGGATCATTGTTAAAGATACAAATCCCTGGATTGTCTGGTCCAGAATCAATTGTTTGCTGCGTTAGTTACCAAACAAACCTTACTTTTTTAATGAAATTATGAGTGGCGTGTTCTACCTGTAGAGCAGGTCATTTTCCCCTTCCGCGAACACCAGTGATCCATTTATTTAATTTACATAAATATTTTGCCATTTACGCCCCACGGAAGTTTCAGATGTTGGTATGTCCTAAGACAAATCTCATCCCCAACTAGCCCTGTAATGATTTGCCAGTCCCTGACGCGTTACTATTCGCTGTGCAAAGTTCCGTTCAGACCACAGTGGCATTGCATGGGGCTGTCCACCCGTGCTACACATAGTCATTTGGGTATAACTGATCGGAGTTTTTGTTCAAGGCGGTGTTAAACACAATTCACTCACACTTTTTTAGATCAATCTGCATCTGTTTGTTTTGTGTTTGTGTTTATGGCCGCGCTCAGCAATATGGCTCTGGTCTGTAAATATTCACGTCAGTCATGAGCATCGGTTATAAGCCAAGTTATCGAGCCTGACCACCCGATCAAGTAAGTCGCCTTTTACGACAAGCATGGGTTGCTGAACCCGAATCTTAATTACATCATCTGTGATCTGTGATGTGATTGATAAACAGCATCATACAGAACCCATTCATAACAAAACCATTTGATAAAATAAAACAAAAATACCGACAAAGAGGGTGTCACTCTTAAAGACTGTGTAGCTTTGACTAAATAGCTGGAGTGCAAATGTAAGGCAACGCAATTTCCCGTTATGCTACAAACTACTTTTATAATTCAAAACTACTTTTGACCCGTGAAGATCCGGGGTAGAATAGGTCTTCAGCAGCCCATGCTTGCCGTATACGGCAACTATGCTTGTCGTAAAAGGCGACTAACGGGATCGGGTGGTCAGGCTCGCTGACTTGGTTGACACATGTCATCGTATCCCAATTGCGTAGATTGCTTTAATTGCGATTCTCGTGATGTCAGTCACTGGCTTGTCTGTTCCAGACTCGATTATTTACAGGCCGCCGTCATATAGCTGGAATATTGCTGAGTGCGGCGTTAAACAACAAACAAACAAACAAACAAACAAACAAACAACATGCCGCATGGAACAATATAACAAATTAAATGAACCAACAATGGACATATGATGATCAAACATCACTATTCGTCGTCCTCGGACTTCCATTGCAATTATGAATGTAAACTTATTATCGCTACATTCATAATTCGAGACATCTGCATGCTTATAGAAAAACGAAGATATGATTTCAAAACACGAAATGCATGAAAGAGGTATCGAATAATGATACTTCGTCAATGGTTGGAACACGAGCACGGGTATGGTGCTGACAAACCTAGAAACATAATCCGGGCGAACCGGGATTCGAACCCACAATCATAGGTTGCTGGCGTGCCCAAGGTACGCAACTCTGCACAACGAATTGCGATGCCTTAGACGACTGGGCCACCCGTGCCCCCGGATTTTATGAAAAAAAACCATGTACATGTATAAAGATTTACTTTTGGCACAGACCCTCGTGCATAGTCCAAGTCAAGAAGGATACCTCGGTGATACCGTGTTGTGCTGAGCCCTAAGATGGGGCGGTCTCCATTCTGTTATTTATAATATATAAATACGTCAACGCCAGAGACTAACCAGTCTCGTCTACCTGTCGAAACAGATTCTGTTGGGCGAAACAGCGGTGACAATTATGTGAATGGCTCACTCAAAATCATTGATGACGCCAGGTGTTCGCGAAAAGAGTAAGCATTTCCCGCCTTACCAATCGCATCCACCAGTCACACAGTTTGCTTAAACCAATAAGCGGTTGTTTGTTTCCTGATGCGATTATATCTTACATAAACAAGCAAAGAAACATTTTGAAATAACTATTTTAATAACTATTATTTGAAACATCAATCTACAAAATTTGTCCTGAGGTTTCTAAACATTCTGAACCAACATTGAATTATTACCGCTGATTTCTTATATTATCTTTCAAAATTCATATTTAAAACAGACTGGCTCCAGTCTAACCGTGTCAAACTAGGTCATTGAAGCCCTGAGTGACTCAACCAGCGCTCAGGGAGGAAAACAACATCCTCCAAATTGTGTCTGGAGGAGATATGATCTTCACTCAACCTGTCTAGTGTTTTTTTTAATCTTTGTTAACAAACCGTACAATCCGTGTTTATACCTGTAAACAGGTGTCTGCTATCAGTTCAGGAAGTAAGTTCCCCATTTGTGTCAAACGTAGATTGTTGTTGTGTACTGCATGAGATACATTGTGTTACTATTGAGATTTATGGTTTAAGTGTACAACGTGAGATGGACGGTTTCGTGTATAATGTTATAATGAGATAGAGGTATTATGTCAAATTTAATAATGACATAGATGGTTACCTGTATCAAGACACAATAATAAGATTGAAATGTAATCCTGATATTACATGTTACATGTAAAATGTAACAATGAGATAGACTTTTAGATGTATAAATAATGTAATAATTAAATGGACTGTTACATGTAAAATGTAATAATGAGATAGACTGTTACGTGTAAAGTGTAATAATGATATAGGCAGTTACATGTAAACTGTAATAGTGAGAATGACGGTTCCGTGTGATAATGAGATAGAGGTTACATTTAAAATTTCATAATGGCACATATGATTACATGTTTAAAGTCATACTGAGATAGACGGTTACATATTTAATGTATTTAACGAGATGGAGTATATGGTTTATATGCATAATATAATAATGAGATAGAGGTTACATGTGGTTACATGTATAATGGAAGAATGAGCTGGACTATAATAATGAGCTAGACATGTAAAATGTAATATTGAGATAGATGGTTATGTGTATCATGTCATAACGAGATAGATGGTTACATGATTTTTTAAGAAATAAACGACGAGTGGGGATTGTTTATCCTACAACCATAAGAGGCGCATTCCCGAGTGGTTTCTCCTCCCTGCAGTGTTTTATTGACCACGAGTCGTTTATTCTTATATGAGATACCAACAATATTTACATCCTCTTTAAGGATGTTGCAAAAATGTACAAGCTTTAAAAATATTTACCTAAATTTAAATAATGATGACTCCCTGAAACAAATCCGACCAATGAAATGTCGGACAAGTCCATTTTACGAACATGTGGATTTAGATTGGTATTTCCCGCATATTCTTACATACCTCACGTCGATTATCTGTACTGTTGAACTGACAGATATACACATAAGTAAGTATCATTATTTATCATATAATGGGTAGGTTTCTCGGCAGGATAAAGCCAACGGATAAAAACGATATCCGTTGGGGTCATATGCGGACAGAGATGCAAATATCAAAGGTCAAGTAGGGACTACTTTCACAGTTTATAAACAAACATGGCGTCGCCCTCGTCATTCGGCGATCGAGTCAGAATTAACCATCGGGAATCCGGATAAACTACAGGGATAATTGCTATCATTATCAAAAGAACAGTCTAATATACTAAAAATCAGTGTCTAACTGTGACGTAGCTAAGGCATTTTATAAGTTTTGGCAACTTTGGAGATATAAATTTCGAAACCATTTTGCGAGGGCACGAGGCCTAGCCAAGCGGGATCAGTAGCCATATCTGTGCTTGTAGACCTCTGCGGCTTGAAACCTACTCCACAAATTAAAATGGTTGGATTTGGCCGAAATATGTTTGAATTGTTACCTTGTTTCGTTTTGTCGCTGCGTATACATCTGACTACACTTCTTAACGTTATGAGAGGATCGACCGACTGTCAACAACGTCTGACCGTGGCCGTGACGTCTCATAGACTAGGGTTAGAGTAGCTTCCCTTTGACAAAGGGCAGTTACTCTAGCGGACAGACCGATGGATTGCCGCGAAAGGCAAATAAAAACAATTGTTGTTTTGCGTATATGTTGCTTCGCCAGTGTATTAGAAACAGATTTCGGTCGGAACTATATTGGCTACGGTCACTGTCCGACTGACACATCACTTACCCTATGACGTAATAAATATTAATGCGCACATTCCAGGAAAACTGGCAATGTTTCGGTAATGTTTGTGAGAGAGGGAAAGCGATTTTGAAGCACAGAATTAAAGAATGACATTATATGATAAAGAGGTCATCACGCTTGTGTGTTTGGGGATGGTAAATATCCTGTATTAGGAATAAACACTATGTATCTACCTCGCCAAGGCTCGCTAAATACAATGTTTATTCCTAATGCAGGATATTTGCCATCCCCAAACACACAAGCGTGATAACCTCTATCTAGAAAGTTTATTACGGCTAATACTCTATCTACATGCGGCCAAGGGTACCTGTTACAAACGCAGAGCACCTTTCTACCAATAGACATGACCTTTCTTATATACATATTTATATCACGGTCATTGCCTTGTGTACACATATACAATTAGAGGTTCTTAGAAGTTGGATTAAGTTGGAGTAAGTAAGGAGTAGATATATGGATGAACAACTTCTTATTACAATTAGGAGCGACGTTTCGGTGCAGGTTCTTGTTAATTTCCCACGGCTGTCACAGCCTTCCAATTGTTGGTTTTCTTTAACTAGTTAGCATCTGTCATGTCTAATATGAAGCCTGTTTACAGTGCCGTACGTTATACAGATGGGGAAGGCTGACATTAATGATGTATGGAGAAAATCGCTTAACGAAAACATCAATCATGCTGAACAGGTACACATGTAGAAATCCGACAATCGCTGACAAATCGAAACGCATAAAACATCACCGTTACTCATGTTGTTCTAAACTACTCAATGACACCTATTCAAGGCGAGGTAATTTGACCAGGGGTTTAACGTCGCGTCCAAGATTACTAAAGTTATATATTTTATGTGTGTGAGTGTAAATGTGTGTCTGTTTGTACTAGTCCGGACTGATGCCGATTTTATAGTGTCATCCCACTGAGATACCATGCCGCAGTTTAACATGAATACCCCACTCAGACACAGTATGCTGACTCCGAACCGACCAGTCCTTGTTTTAGCCCCTTAATGCCGAGCGCCAGACAGGGTAACAACAAGTACCATCTTTTAACGTCTTTTGGCATGACGCGGCCGGGGACAAAGGAATGGTGACCTGAGTAACTGGGTCTCAGTAAGTCTTTGCTGTTTAAGGTGGTGCTGGTTTTCTGGTTTCTGGTGGCCTAATCTGTGCGCGAAGTGGCAGGTGAACGGTTTTATTGTGTCTGACCATGGCGTCTAATTTCTACACACAGAAACATGGTACTTCCTGCTCCGTGCTGCCTTACACGTGCTGTTGTCACGTCTCATTGGATCTTTCAATGCATCTTGCATGTTTGTACTAGTACATGAATACCCCACTCAGACACAGTATACTGTTTCCGAGCTGACCAGTCCTTTTTCCAACCCCTTTATGCCGAGCGTCAGGTAATGTAACAACAAGTACCATCTTTAACGCCTTTTGGAACGATCGAACCTCGGACCCTCTACTCTACCACCAGACCACGGAGGCGGTTCGACACCATTCAAAGACCTGCTGGACATAAAAGAAGAAATACTTCGAGTCATCTTAGTTCGAGACAAGGAGTTTAGCGATAATTAGATCAAAGTGTGCATCAGGATTGTGAGTTGCGGATCTGGTGAATAAATGTTTAAACCATCTCCATATATCCCTCATATAGCTATTATCGTTCTTCAAGTCAATACCGATTGAAATAATAATAAACGTTAACTTCAATAAAAGTCACAAACAAAATTAATGTCACAGATTAGCGAGGATGTTCTTACGTCGCTATTAGCAGCGGCTCTGTAGAATTATGACACGGAATACCAAGAAAGGATGGGGAAACGTGAGGTCATATGATCTACAATATAAGACATCAACAGCAATAAGAATTAATAAACAGTATGTTATGTTTGATTAATCCCAGGCTACCCCACACTGACTTCTGTTGTGTAATGTGCGTGGTATAATGTTCTACGCCCATCCCCGGATTGGAACTACGGTTAAATATGTATCCATGTTATCAGTAATTGATGCAAGAATTTCAAACGTGTAAACACGGGATAAGTACCCCCTGGATGTAAGTCTGAGTGATGATGGATGTAGTTGTCAGCAGCCATCTGAGTTATACGTTTAGTACTAACACCTATAGACACAGGCAAGTTTTATGACCCCAGTGTCTTGTGTCCAGCATACAGATGGGATTACCATGGTGATGGTACAACACTCCATCACACGTGGACATTTCACCCTGTCTGTTTACATGCAGGCATGCGTCTATTAAACAATGCATTGCTCATGTTCTCACTGCTGATGATAACGATAAATGGTATTCCGCTGTATGGGATGACAGAAATAAACCAAATGGGAATAAATTACGTACTTATAGAATTTATCAAAGTTTTTATGTCTATTTTTATGTCAAGAATATTAAGTTAAGGTATCATAGAAAATCTTTGCCTCTTTTAGATGCGGTAATCTACCACTGCATGCTGAGACCGGCCGATACGCCGAGCCTCCCACACCTTTGTCTGAAAGAATATGTAAATATTGTACTCGAAAGAACAAAATGCGAGCCCCCCCTCCCCCCTCCCCCCTCAACACACACACTTACATGTATGCTGAAGATGAATGTCATTTCTTAATCGGATGTAACTTTTTTTATGATTTACGCTTTTTCAGAATGTTTAGAATTATTAAAAGATATTAATAGAGATTTTCTAAAATTAGGTAGCTTAGATAAATTGATTTTTATTACGCAAGAGGAATCACTGCAATATATTTTAGATACGTCTATATTATATGTTTAAAAGAAGACAAAACTATCAAATGTAATTATTATTATTATTGTAATATTTAAAAAGTAAAACATCATTTTAATTTTTATTAGTATTGTATATTTAAAAAAGAGAGTTTTTTGGTGTTTTTTTTCACAATGAACATATGTATTTTAATGTGTCTCATAAGCCTAATAAGGCTTGATGTACAAGCTTTTATTCTTATGATGTCAAATGTTTTACCATGGCCGCTTGTGCATGTGATACAAATAAACATTTCTCTCTCTCTCTCTCTCTCTCTCTCTCTCTCTCTCTCTCTCTCTCTCTCTCTCTGCGTCTGTTCGCTGAATACATGACATGACCATTATCAAATTGGATTTTTGCTCATTCGTTCCCACTTGCTCCTCTCCGTAAACTATAAGAAGACCATTCGGATCGCCCCGGAATGACACAAGACAGAGATGGGAGGGGTGTGCGTAAATCACACACAAAAAACACCCCGACAGCTGTACGCATTTGTATGATAGACGGTGTGTCCAATGTTCAGGTATGCGTGACACTGAATATAAGCCTCTGTGACAGTTGACACAACGATGTCCTTGCTGGTCAGGGAGTTCGGACACAAGTGGACTAGGAGCGGTTATCCAAGCAACAATGAGCAGACATTGTTTTTAACAAACCTTTAACTATTATTTAACAATAACTTATTTAATACGTTTGTTCTTAACCTTAACACATTCTTTCTTTTTTCTTACCTTTTAACACTGAAGTGTTTTACTTTCAACGACTGAAAGATTGTGTTGCTTGACCCAAATAAAATATTGGTTAAAAGGATTTTTTTGAGGTGTCAATGCAATACAGTAAACTACGGTTATAACGAACTCAACGGGACCACTAACTTTAGTTTGTTATAACCGTAGTTCGTTATAAGCATATATACATCAAAACTATAGCAAATAGTCAGGACAAAAAATCGGTTCGTTATAACCGTCAGTTCGTTATAAGCGTGTTTGTTATAAACGTACTTTACTGTGGATTCATTTTCCACCTATTGTGACTACTGTCACAAATCCCCGGCTGAAAGCAACATTCACTATACATAACTATATATCCATATAGAAAATAGCGATATTCGTAAATCGTATCCTCTATTAATTTCCTGATAAAACACATGTGTTCTATTACAAAGGCACATTATCATATGGAACCACAGAAACCGGAATCGATATCCAACGACATGATTTAACAGCTTCATCGCAATGGTGTTTTGACGACTCGGCTTACAGCTTCCTCTTCTTTGCATCAGATGATGCGACAACAGAAACAACGTTTATTCCGCTATCGCTGAAATCTCAGACAAATTTATCAAAAAGAGATCCATTTCATCCGTGGACAATTCCCTAAAGAAACATGGTCAGTGATATTTGAAAATACAGCATGGAATGATGCTTAACATTTTCCCAAGTGAACATAACAATTAAATTCACGTTCATGATATATGTACCTTTTTTCAAAATTGCATCTAATCGAAAATAAATTTCATATGAATTTAAATAGACACAACAAGGTGTAACATATAACATCAATCAAACATGCATAAGCGTCCTAAGGAGTCCAATTACCCTCCACGGAGAACCACATTTCCCATTACAGGTGAAGGGTATCATTCCGGCCATAAAAGTGTCTCGCTATTTTTTGTCCACGTTTCCTGTCAGCCTTCGTTAAAACTGTGCACCGCTGCTTCAACGCATCAAACAACTAATCTGAGTCATCGCTCAAGAAAGACATTGTTTTTTATGAAAAGAATGCACATAAGGTATTGATGTATACGCTGTCACGGATTGTCAGATCAAATCCGATGGTGACGTCAAACCGAAAAAAAACAATATCTGGTTCGTAATTGGAGTGCGGCAAGGAGGGTTCCTGAACGTGGGTTTGTTACATGGACATGTAGCCACGAAGAAAGCAGTACATTAGAATTCATCTGACGTGTGTGCTACACAAGGCGACATGGACCGCGGGTTATCTTTGGCAGAGACGTATGTGTCGGTCACCTAAAGTTAACAAGATGGACTAAGAAGGATGTTTATTATTACCAGAGGAAATACATGACACAAGTGTGGAAATATGCCGCCGGGGATTTGAATGTTTTATAAAATACACAATTATACAAGATGGAAACACCTCGCTGGATTCGTTTCTTTAGTAATGAGGATTTTCGTGATTACCAGCAACAAGCACAGGTGTACCGGGGGAAGGTAGGCGAAGCCATCTTACTTTCAGATCAAGGTATTTAGAGACAAGACAAGATATTCGAACTTTGTGACGAGTAACATACATGAGAGCGTAATTACATGGAAAGTAATACGTTTTTTTCTGAAATGTGAAAGTTTTTTTTTATAATGTACAGATTACAAGAATATTTTTTACAGACAATACAATTTACTCATGCATGAACAATATAAGAATATGCTGATGGGTGTGACGTGTTTATGTTAAAATGACACTCGCTTGCACAATGTGTTACATCTCGCTGTTGCTGACATCCACTATGGTCGCCCCCTAGCTCTGAACGTATTCACTGTCATCGCCGGTACAGTGGAACTTACACCGCACTCTCCTCCCCTAACTATCTTCTTACTTACCTGACCGCCTCCGTGGTCTAATGGTAGAGCGTCCGCCCGAAGAGCGGAAGGTCCGGGGTTCGATCCCCGGCCGCGTCATACCAAAAGACGTTAAAAGATGGTACTTGTTGTTACCCTGTCTGGCGCTCGGCATTAAAGGGCTAATAAATCGGCATTAGTCCGGACTAATACAAGCAGCCACACACACACGTACATGCACGTCGCTATATAAATGCATGTACCCGACGTTAAACCTCATTTCACCTAACTCACCTACCTACCTACCTACCTACCTACGTCTTAAGGGATCAAGTCTACCCTCTACATAATAAAATTTCTTACACACCTTTGGGTGAGAAACCCATTTCAGATAACTGGTATCAAACATATGTGTGAGATCGAAGTCCAGGCCCGTGATTGGCTACACCATAGTGATGACCTGAGTTCAGAGGATTAGTCTTCAACACTAACTTCGAAGTCGAATAAAATTCAAAATACATCACGCAAAACAATTCACTTTACAGTTTTGAATTGAATTCCCCCTTCTGTTTATCATTTACTGTCATGTGGGGCAAAGCAAAAATTACTGAAGGTGTCAATGAACACGCCATTTTGTAAAAGTCGGTCACCGGTAGTGATGCCATACGGAAGTAAACATTGTTGTACATATTTGGTAATTTCTTTGAGGTGTGAACTTTTAAGTCGGCACCCAGCGTGTTCTTTGCTTTTGTCTAGTTTGCATTATCATCATCGCCTTGATAATCCACAGATATGGCGGAAACCTTTTTGTGTAGGGTCACATTATTTATGAGTAGTAAGCAGTACATAGGATGACGTCACTTATGACAGTGGTGTTATGTATTAATTCGCTACTGCGATCATGAGAATAGACAAAATGCATCGAATTCGATGCTAAAAAGGTGCGATTTTAGCGTGTGTAAGAAACAGATTACTGCTCTCGTGTCTGTCAGATACCACTGATCTTACAACTCGTTGTAGCTTTCGCTCGTTAGATACATTTTGAAACAACTCGTAAGATCAATGGTATCTGACAGACACTCGTGTAGTAATCTCTATGTATGTCTTGTCTAATTTCCGTCTACCTATTGGTATGTCTTCCCATCAAGTATATCATCTGTCTACTTAACGGCATGTCATCTGTCTAGATTTGTCACGCGATGGGGAGAGACCGTAATGGGTATCAGCTGAGAGCCGTCAATTCTTTTGGCGAGAAATCCAGTGAACCAGCTCAGTCAGAATACAAATCATATTGCACAGAGCCCCACAGGGTTGGGAACGAACAACAACCTGCGCTCAGTAAGGCACACGTGGACCGGGGTCATGAACACCAACCAAAGTCACACAAAGATGAGGGTGATGAACACCTGCAACCGTCACACAAAGACGGAAGACCTGCAAGCAGAACCTCTTCCCAGATGGAGTGGGAACGTGATCGCCATTCTGCGACCCACAAGAAGGGTCGAAGGGAACGCCAAACAACGTCATGCAAAGAGGGGAAACAAGAACGTTCCACATCCCTCCACAAAGAGAGGGGACATCAACGCCATTCCACGTCCCTCAAGAACGGCGGACAAGAACGACCTCTAACGACCGTTACAGTGAGCAAGGGAGATAAGTCAAGTTGCCAAGGGCTGGACCACAGTTCGAACGAAACGTCAGGCAACTCCACCTTGGAGCTTATCAACTTTAAAAACGCTGGAAGAAATCCTGTAGTGCTATCCTGCCTCTTGTTACTTGTCGTGTTGATCGTAGGAGCGACAGTAATCGTCATATATTATATTCTCAACCAAAAACAAGGTAACGTATTTCGAATGTTGTTTACAGTACAGAATAAATATACCGTATGCTATAGCAAACGTATAACGTGTTCACGGGAGTAACTGTTTCACCCCATAATGACGTTTTAAATATTAAGTTCATTTATATTTTGGTTATATCTTTATTTATTTCTTTTATTCACATTAATGAATAACACATAATGCCACTATAGTTTTGAGACTTGGAGCAGCAAATTATACAGATAACATTGTCTTTTCTTTATCAAATAACCTGCGTATTTCAGGCCGAATTCTACATTTTTACTCTATCTTTCGTGGCTTAATTTGGTCAGGTGGCTCTTTGAGATGAATCTGTCGTTACACGAAAAATCGTTTGTAACTTAATTACGTCCATTGTATGTTTATATCACGAATGAACAAATGAGGCACATGGAAGCAAAATATTTGTGTCAATATAATACGTATTCAGTTATGAGGAAACTATGAATCATATCCATGTATGTATGACACATATGCACATACTTCTGTCATGTTGTCTATCACATTCCGTGGCCGAAAATGTTTTATGAATCTAAAAGCAAGTTATAAAATACATAGATGAAATAACGTTATGGAACTGAGACTAATAATTTTCTCTAAAGAAATAGTTTCCGTAACTATCGCTAGAAACACACAAATGACATGCTGTAACAGGTTCACATTGTCACTGAACGAAAAGCTATATTTCCAAGAATGGAAATAACAAAGAGAATACCATTGTAAAGTTGGTGTGACTGACCGCTTATTCAAATCATTGTTTTTAATTTGAATGTTTTTTACTCAATTTGATTACACTGGAAAATATTAGTTTTTATTATCACGTGATTACGCTAGTGGGATTTCAGTGGATTTGGGACGTTCTGTGTCTCTTCAAATGATGTAGTCTGAGAAATATTAATGATGACTGTTTCAACGTGTAATCTGTATGTGTTGTGAGGTGGTTTCAGGCTGCATATTATTAGTAATAAAGCGTTTTATGTGCAATTGTAACAATGATTAAAGGTAGGATTTCAAATCTACCTTCGAGATGGAAATTGTATTTCTATGTATTTTCTTCACTGTCACTAGGGCTGCCACAAATGACACCCGAAGTTGAGAAGTTGCAAGGAACACGTGAGTCTATATAATATCTATTTCACACGTAAATGTCAATGTAAACTGCCGGGCAAAAGAAATTATACACCCATGTTTGATAGTGGCTAAAAATGAAACAAATAAGAAATGGTTATTCGATGGTATGTATTTGATACGGGTATCATAGTTGTGTTTTGGACCTTAGGTTTGGAGTGTTTCGGCAACGGGTTTCAGCCTAGTAACGTTTACAAAATGTTTGTAATGTTTTGGTCAAATCCATTTTCAAGTGTTTCGTTTGTTGCTTTGCAGTTTAGATTAAGAGGCAAATATACATTAAAATCAAGGCTTAGGTTATGTTCGCGTTTGTACCTGAAAGCCATGTGACATATTTCTCATCCACGTGCTGGTAATTTAAAACATGCTGTATATAGGATACAATTTCAAGGCAATCTTTACATTTAGGTTAAATATCCAGTTCTAATACTAGTATTAGTGGGAGATTTTTCTTAGTCTAAACTATGCCGTCATTATTGGCAACAGATTTTTGTAAAATTATCAATCGTTCCTGCTTGCCACGGAAACAGAATTGCCTGATAACCTGGTCATTTGTAAATAAGCTCCTGTTGAGAAATATGATTCAATAGCCTAATTGAAGATTGTCATCCCGTTTTCTCTCAGTTACACTGCTAAAACCATTGATTTATCTTTTGACAAACCTGTTTAAAAAAGATAAAGCGATCAATTCTATTAGTGTTATACAAAGTTGTAAAACTAATAGCCAATGTGATTTCTGATGTAAATAATATAAATATATATTGTCATAACATTGTCTTTATTAATCACTTGTGTAATATATTGTCATGATGTTGAAATTAATATACTCTTGTATTAACATATTGTCAAATATGCATTATCCAGGTCTTATTTAGCTTTATACTCCTTACTGAATTTACATATTGTCAAGTATTGTCTTTACGTAACTTTTGGTATGAATAGTGCTTGATTATATGCTCTGTTAAAGTCCTTAAAACACAGCAGAACTATGTTGTATTCACACAAGCTGAAATTTCCCACCCTCTATATCTCCTGGGCTAGTATTTCGATAAATTTACACTTATACCAGGATCTATTCCCCTGGTTCTTGCGGCCGACGATTACCCGCCCGAGATTTTCATTAACATTTTACCGACCAATCAAACGTCGAGAAAAGGGAAAGGGAAAATATAAGGGAGGTAACTCGTTTTACCCCAAACCCCAAGCCACGTCGGTTTTGATGGACAGGAAGACATCCCTTCCATCAAAAGGTTATTTGGGGTCTTTCTTTTGCGTGTCAAACACTTTTCAATGTTGAATTTCTCGTAGCGTAGCCAAACAAATAAGCAAACGGAAATCAAGGGCGGGTAATTTGAGATTGCGAGAACCACGGGAGAGGATCCAGGGTTAGTTTAGGTTTAGCCAAATGCGAGCCCTAGAGATACAGAGGATGCCAATATACTATCAATGCTTAAAAGCAACAAAATATCAAAAACGTCTTTACATAATCTTTGGTTTAAAGGAGATTTACAGTAAACAATACATTTAGGATTAAATCATTTGTTAAACTTATAAAAAATACCTATCTTCAAGGAAAAATTCTAAAGGAAATATTAGTGACAAAAAAGGCTAAAACATACTCGTATTCCAGAAACTACGGAGAGTTAATTAGCAGGATGTCATCACGTGATCTGACGTCATAGTGGAGAGCTGATTTGCGGACGATCACCGTTTCTGTATAGTGTGTGGTAGATTACGAGCGTTCGACCTGGCGTCACCAGACAATGCCATCGATGAAAACGTTGGATTTTCGACCTTACACATATTCACCATGTCAAGATCTATCGAGTGTAGACGATCAGTCTGATGTGAATAAGGGAAGACTATGGAACAAAAACGTTTAACGCTATTGTGACATTTCTAAATAAAATGGATGTGTATCAATACATAAAAAATGCGAGAAAATTGTTCTTGTGTAAAATGTACTAGGTGTAGGTTGACGCTTACCATTGTCATAACATTGCTCACTGTGTTGTCTTCATGCCAATCAATTAGCCTAGTCCTCGGGCTAAAGCTAAAGTTGTTTTCTATACAAATGAATGTTATCTGTTAATTGGATTGTCTAATGATGGTTGATTCAATTTGTGTAAATAGTTGTAATAGTATACATTGATCAATAGAGGGCTATTAGTGGCAGACATTTAGCCAACTGCATGCACAGTGACTCTACTCGTCTTGTCAAAAAACATCCATCATTATAACATGGAGTACCATATATTAGAGACACAATCGAAGAATGACAAAAACATAGATAATTTATTTACAACAAACAAATTAAACTAAAACTGGCACTATTACACTAAAATACATATTACGTTGTAATTTCTCTAAAAATATACACTTCATCTAACCTAAAACAGTTTTTGTCTTACAATAACTTATCCTAGATTTAGATACAGAACATGACTAAAATTATCATCGATGAGGATCCTGAGGCGAGATTCATGGGTAAACCTCCATTCTTTTTGAAATTCTGATTATTAATAATCGATGATAAACATATATCCAATAAAGCTGACACACAAATACCTTTTCCACATTGACATTTATCGTGAAATTATTCCCGAGGCAAATACATGTACTTGATATTTGTATTTCTCATTTTCCATGACTAAGACCTCTTCATTGATATCATCTATCCTGTTTTGATATAAATAAAGGTATATATAATTACGTGATGGTGAGTATAAACCTGCTTTCTTTAATTCTTTTTAAAATTAAACATAATTTCAACGCTTTCAGATACTGTGTATATAGACGATTCTCAACTTCCACTAAATACGACCTGAAAATGTAGAAAACTAACTATGAATACTAAATTTGTTTCGTTAACAAGTTGTTTTAGTTTGTGTGGATCTCTCTCAAAGACAGATGCCTCAAGATGCAAGGAAAACGGCACATCCAGTCGGTTTCAATTTTCCCCTTTGCTGACATCACTATATCTAAACTTTCGCACTCGCTAAATCGGCTTTTTCGATTGGAAATTCCTAAGAAATGACACTTGGTACATTTGTTTGATGAACTGGTATAGTCCCTCCGCAACACAATACCCAATTTAGCGTCTTTAATACAACGTGACCAGCGGAAAATTGTCATTCACACCAACATGTCAACGTGTCGTATTTGAAAATTAAGTATGTGAATTATGGTTTGTGGATACTCACTCACTCACTCACTCACTCACTCACTCACTCACTCACTCACCCCCTAAATCATCTATCAAACAATCCTCCATTCACTCCATCATTCACGCACTCTGAGTCTGAGTTTGGTGACCTCCATTAACTTGATATATGACGATGCACCTATGGTCCAGATATTATCTTTATCGGCACAATGATACAGAATAGGAACTCCGCTTGTGTCGAACTACGGATAACTCCCTACACATATATATATACATATATATCTGTGGGCCCGAGGACTTCGAATTTGGGGAGTCTTCACTGTACTGTTCCCAGTGTGTCGGATCCCACGTACTAATTTTGCGTTGACGTTGTGGCCGTCCTGTTTACTCTAATTTTCACTAAATCTGACTATTCGTTGGGTGTGTCCCATTGCATGTCTTCCTTGTTTCAGATGTGATAAGGGCAAACGTCAGAATGAAGATTCTCAACAAGTCCTACAAGCCTGCCATGAACCAATCTGTCTCTGCAAAGTTCGCGTCCATAGCAGAGCCATTCGCAACAGAGGTAAAGAAGATCCGGGTAGAACCCATGCTTGCCATAAAGGCGACTATGCTTGTCATAAAAGGCGACCATGCTTGTCGTAAGAGGCGACTATGCATGTCGTAAGAGGAGACTATGGTTCGAAATGTGTCTATGTTCACGAGCTTGGATGAGATGGTTAAGTGAATGTTCACCTCATACTGCAGTTTGGCTACATCCTCCCAGGGAGCTGAGAATAAAATGCTAATGCACACTGACCCATCGGCCATGGAAATAATGCAGCGTTAATGCGCATGCTTCAAAATAATGAATTTGGGGCATTATGAAGATACACATTACATATTATTCGGTAATGAATGACAACCCATCTTGGAGACCGACCATTTAATAATCTTTGATTAATGTGGACCAATTTAGCCGAAGTGATTTAAATGGTGAAGTAGTGTTTAAATTGAGATTAGGCCCAACTCACTCACACAAGCCAAGGCTAGGGCACATTGATCACATGCACACAGTGTTGGCTGTTTTGGCGGACTACGGTTACAGCATACAGCATTACTGCTCTGATGTTTCTCAATGTCATTCAAACATATGCTGGAATCTCTTTTGCATCGTTGTATGTATCGTAAGAGCATTTTTTTTGGAATTATTCAGACTATATTTACTTTACTAGGAGAAAACAATAACATGCGTAAGAACAAAATACATCAAGTAGCAATCACAAAGTTGACCAGGTCAGTATTATCCTCACTGTGAAATATCTCAGCATCTTATCCGACCTGTGAAGAACTTAAGTCCATATTATCACCGTGTTATTTGGATCAAGGTCAAGGTCAAGGTTCGGGTAATCCAAAAAGCATACCACCAGGTCCCACCTGCACAAAGCGATCTTAGCGCTAAGACGCTCGTAACTCCCATACTTTAACATAGGCTTACGATAGTATTAGCGCTAAGATCGCTTTGTGCAAGTGGGCCCAGGTGTACAACACGTTGCTCTTAACAGTGTAATGCACGGGAATCTATCAAACCGTATCTTGATTGGAATTACAACTTACGGAACAAGATGTAATTCAAATATGATCGATTGCCGTATGTTAATAATTCTATTAGCATGCAGACTTTTTTAAAGATTGGCTTTGGCAAAATTTAAGAAAAAATAACTTAGTAATACCCCTCTACAATCCATGTCTCTTTCGAGTTCATTTGAAGAAGCAGTAAAATCTCTAATTTGAAGTAGAATGTGACAAGAAATTCATCGTGAGTGAGTATGGTTTTAAGCCGGTTTTAGCAATATTCCAGAAATATTATCTGTATAATATAGAAACATTTTCACTTTTTCAGCTCGACGAAATCTTCTTATTATCCGTTTTCGGTAAAATTTATTACGGAGCCACAGTGCAGAGTTTGAGGTAGGTATTAAATACATGTTTATGTATAAAGAGTGGGTGAGTATGGTATTACGCCACTTTTAGCAATATTCCAGCAATATCACGGCGGGTGACATCAGAAATGGGCTTCACACAGTGTTGTGATTGTACCTATGTGGGGAATCGAACCCGGGCTTCCGGCGTGACGAGCGAACGCAGTAACCACCCCACCGCCCCTGGACTTGCTGTGATATGTCATGGCTATACACGTTAACGTTTTTATGATAGTTTTGGGAATTGTTTCGAAGTGAAATTTTACCCCTACCTCCATTCAAAATTGGTTAGGATAGAAACAAGGTTGTAAACATACTTATTATGAATAATCCAAAACAGGATGTGTAAACCACATATTCCACACGTATAGTGATAACGAAATAATGTAGATGTGCCTGCCCTTGTGTCGCTGATGACAGGTGCTTTGTTAACCGAACTCTGTAAAACAAATCAGCATCGATCAATCCTAATTGATGTGTCATACAAGATGAACAAAGATCATTTTGCGTATGACGTATTTAATAGGTTAGTAAGCGTGCGCCAATACGATCCATTATAAATTAACTACCGCGATATAATCGCATCACACGACAAAGACGCAATAACGCAACGGATCAACGGACTTTCACATTTTGTCATCTGTCATACCAGATGTGTATACTGTACTACCCAACGTTCATAGAGGTAATCAGATCAGTGCCATTCTTCCTAAATATACGCATGTGTTATGTGTGTTATGGTAATAAAGATGAAACTTTCCCTATCAAAAGTGGAGCAGTTGTTATACAGAGCACGATACAAGCTAGCTGAGTATACCCGTGAAGATCCGGGGTAGAATAGGTCTTCAGCAACCCATTCTTGCAGTAAAAGGCCACTATGCTTGTCGTAAGAGGCGACTAACAGGATAGGATGGTCAGGTTCGCTGACTTGGTTGATGCATGTCATCGTATCCCAAGTGCGTGGATCAATGCCTATGATGTCAATCACTGGATTGTCTTGCCTAGATGGATTATTTACAGACCGCCGTCATATAGCTGGAATGTTACTGAATGCGGCGTAAAACAACAAACAAACAAACAAACTTAAGGCAACAATGTACTATAACACTTTTACATGAAACTTTTGCCTTAATGGCGTCTTTGGTTCCAGTCCAGGCAGTATCCAGACCGACACGGATCTCATCCTACTGGACACGGGACTTGTAAAAGATGGGGAGATCATCCGGCGCACCATCTCCGACTCGGCGAAGACCGTGGCTTACCAGGATGTGACGGCCTTTGCTATTGGAGACTTCATCGTGTGCGCAGACTGCATCACCGTGGACTTGTACAACATCATTCTGGACGCGCTGCCCACAAAGCCGGAATATTCCACTGCAAGAGGTGAGAACTATGGATGGCGTCCGTATCACGTCTTGTTCATTTTGGTATTGGTACCTGCACCGTTAAGGGGCGGACCATTAGTACCAAGAAAACTTGAGATTAATAATTTGGTAACAGGTTTCATTAAAATAAAGAACCGGATTTCCTGCTTCAAACGAAATATAGCTAAAATATTTGTTTGTCTCATAGTTTGTGTTTCCGATCAGATATCGGTAATGGCTGCCACGGCTGACATATTGGAAATCCTTTTGTGCATTTCTGAATCAGTTCATATGCATCTCAAAATGTAATAAATGACTATCAGGTCATAATTATTCTTTCCACAAAATTTAATTCGAGTGAAACTACAATTCTGATATAATTCCTGAAACAAATGAGTTTTGAAATTGAAATCTTGTGTTTCTGGTCAGAGCCAGAAATTCTAACGTAAGTGTGTTCTGATGATAACATGACCCAACAGCATTCCTATTGTGAATTTCTTTTGTCTCCATCTATGAGCTATTCATTACTGTAAATATGGTAGAAGGTCGGATTGGCGTATCGTGGCATAGGATGTAGGCATATGATCGTGGTGGCACGTGGTCCTGTGCACAGCGTGCAGGAGTCAAATTAGGTGAAGTTAAGCAACGTTGGTCACGGAGAGTCCTTGGATGGGTCAACTCCTGAGGGTTTCTGGGGCTTCAGGGCTGCCCCACACTGAAGCACCTTAAGCAAGTGACTTTCGTTCGAAATTGCCACTGTTCATCCTGCAGTGGGTGAGTGAGTGCGTATGGTTTTACAACGCTTTTAGCAATATTCCAGCAATATCACGGCGGGGGACACCATAAATGGGCTTCACACATTGTATCCATGTCGGGAATCGAACCCGGGTCTTCGGCGTGACGAGTGAACGCTTTAACCACTAGGCTACCCGACCACCCCTCATCCTGCAGTGGATGGGTACCCGGTAGGATGGTGAATGGAATTTAGCGCATTATGAATGTACAGATTACTATTATCTTAAAACTGTGCTTTGATTTAAAACAAAAAACAAAAACAACTTTGACGTAAACAATTTTAGGGACACAAAACATGTCATGCGTCACCCAGGTACTTTTGTCATGAAAAGATATGAATTTTATGACACCTTATCGAAAACATTTTTCGGCGATATATTATTGTGTCAATAAGTTAGACAAATTTAAACATTTTGTCCAACATAGGCACATTCATTTGAGTTCATTAACTAAGTTTTCATTAAGTTTTTTCTAAACATCGCATGTTGCAGCTAGTGGCCCTGTCAGTCTGCACGGCAGGGACTGTAGTTCCTTGTGTCCTGCATCAGGATCCGCAGATTTCGAATCTCCTGTCGAGTCGAGAGTTCGTTCCACATTGCTATGTGATACAAATGTATACAGTTCGAAGTACCGTTGGTATGCGCCAAACTATCTGGCAAAACAAAGTATACACTTGAAAATTGGATTTGACCAAAACCTTACAAACGTTAGCAAAACATTACCAGACTGCAACACTGCAAACTTAAGGTCCAAAACACAACGAGGAAACGGATATCAAACACAGCACTATCGAATAACCATTTCTTGTTTGTTTTATTTTTACCCCCCATCAAACATTGATGAATACGTTCTTTGGTCCGGCAGTGGACATAATTACGGCAGAACGTTTTTTCATTTGATGTTCAACATTCCCATCGTCAGTCTATGAAACGTCCGGCTACTCGTGACGTCACAGTTTGTTTTTACAGATTTAACCTAATTTCAGCCTAACCTCATTCCGTTTGCTATCGTGAAGTTACGTGATGCAGTAATCCCCCACAGACCTGGGTTCCTGCCGATATTGAACCATATCTGCTTGGTTGATGTGAAGCGAGGATTTTTTATGGCGATCTATTTCGATTTATCTATATCCACCGACGGCCCTTTTCAGATTTCTTATTCTCCTCAGGTCGTCGTAGAAAGTGATACAGTTTGGGACCTGACAATGTTAAAATAAGAAATGAACTGTAATATGAAACTAGGATATGTTCCTTAAACAGGCAGCGCCTGAACCCGATTTTGACCTTCAAAAGCAATATAAATAACACCCACCTGCCATTTTACTTCGCGGAATTGTCATACTTTCGTTTACAATCAGGGTGCGCAGTGCTATAAGCATCTCTATGCGTAATATTTATGTAACTGGGTCTCACCTGGGTAACTTGTCTTCTACGATATGGCTGTGCACTGTCGTGATGGTGATTTCGCACATTCTGATAGAAATTTAAAAATGAGATGTTTTCTATGTGTAGAACAATAGTGAGTGAATTCTGGGTTGACGTTGCTTTAAACAGTATTTTATTTACGCCATTATGATGACGTGTTAGCTCAAAGGAAACCATCGATCGATATCCAAAGGTTTGAAGCCCTAAAGTAACGTATTTGTAATAAATACCAGTTTAAACGTACAGGTATGTGAACAAAACCCCTTGACGAAATAAGAGCAGGATAGAACCGTGAAGTTCCGGAGTAGAATAAGTCTTCAGTAACCCATGCTGGCTGTAAAAGGCGACTATGCTTGTCGTAAGAGGCGACTAACAGGATCGGGTGGTCAGGCTCGCTGACTTGGTTGATGCATGTCATCGTTTCCCAATTGCGTGGATCGATGCAGATGATGTCAATCACTGGATCACTTGTCCACACTCGATTATTTACAGACCGCCGTCATTATAGCTGGAATATTGTGCATGATACTGATAGTATAGTCTGTGCAACAAAAGTGACATTCGTAATTTTTTGGATGAAATTAAGTCATTTTCCAAATCTTTAACATCTAAAAATCCCACATTATTTTATGGTAAGCTTGGCTATGTTCCTCCTCAACTCTTTCTTTTCGCTAAATAATTTATTTGGCATGGAAATCTTTTACACAGTACATGCACTAATTTGCCCGGTCTGAGAATATACGGGTGTTGCTTAACTAATTTCCATGTATATATATATACCTTCCGTTCAACAAATCCTTTAGATGTGACATTTATTAACATAAAGGAATGTTTTCTGTAGTTATCAAGTTGTTTTCTTTTCCAGGGACGACAGCTGTTGCCGATGTGTCTGCCGCCAACACCACCCCTGAAAAAGGTAATGTCATGCTATATTTACACTTTTAAGTATACTCCTACCAAAAAAGCCAAACCGTATATGTGGTTTTAAGAGATCCATTCTGTGAAAGCTCCAAGGTTTTAATTCAATTCGTGGGGCATGTGAAACGGCGTTCATCAAATGTTAACGGAGAAATCTTTGCATGAAACGGTTGGACCGTGGTGTCCACGACTGGCATAAATGACGGTACGACACCCCTGCCCCGTGGAGCCAAGAACGCTGCGGATGACGTCTTGTGGATTGGCAGCCCAGTCGAACTGAAGAGCTCGGCGCAAATGCTGCAGATTCCCTGGTTAAAGGATGCCTGGATGACGTTGGCGTAAACGTCTGTCTCGTGCACCCAATAGGAGCTCAATTGGAATGAATCCAGTGCCACTGACGGTCACGGCAGTATGTTTAGAAACCAGCGCAGATGTGTGGTGTGTGGGGACGGGCACTGTCAGACGCCTGGTTGTTGTAGGGACGGGACAACGCGAGGTCATAAGATCTCGTCACAATAACACCGGTTACACTACCCTGGAAAATATTGGTAATACCTATGCGTTTCCTTCTACGGAGAGTATATTGTAGCACTCTGTTAAAATCAGTTGTCAACCATCTTCGATGTATCTTGTGAAAGAATGTCATGTTGATATGCAGAACACGTCACATATCAGAAACCTTATCCCTGGTACAAACATTGACATTTTCATTTTCTTTCTCACGTTCTTCCGTTCAGAAACTTCAAGTCAAAACCCGTTGACGAAGACACGCATTACACACGAGGCGACGGCGACAACGAAACCATCAGGCGCAACACCAACAACGACGACTACGTCAGTCACGACGCATCGGGCATTCTGTAAGTTAGAAGACTAATTAACTCACTTTAGAAATAATTCCCCTTCTGAATCAGAAATATACAGGATGATGTATTTCCTCCTCCTTCATCTGTAATGGAAGCGAACTATCGACGTGGCCATGGTGAACATGTATTAGTCCTGTGACAGTGCTATGTGTGTGTGTGACAGTGGCCATAGTGTTGGTATATGAGTATAAGTATGTGACAGTGGTATAAGTATGTGACAGTGATATAAGAACGTGACTGTGGCATAAGAACGTGACAGTGGTATACGTATGTGACAGTGGCATAAGTATGTGACAGTGCTATGTGTGTGTGTGTGTGTGTGTGTGTGTGTGTGTGTGTGTGTGTGTGTGTGTGTGTGTGTGTGACAGGGGTATAAGTATGTGACAGTGGTATAAGTATGTGACAGTGGTATAAGTATGTGACAGTGGTATATGTATGTGACAGTTGTATAAGAACGTGACAGTGGTATAAATATGTGACAGTGGTATAAGAACGTGACAGTGGTGTAAGTATGTGACAGTTGTATAAGAACGTGACAGTGGTGTAAGAACGTGACAGTGGTATAAGTATGTGACAGTGATATAAGAACGTGACAGTGGTATAAATATCTGACAGTGGTATAAATATGTGACAGTGGTATAAGAATGTGACAGTGGTATAAGTATGTGACAGTGGCATAAGAACGTGACTGAGGTATAAGTATGTGACAGTGGTATGAGAACGTGACAGTGGTATCAGTATGTGACAGTGGTATAAGAACGTGACAGTGGTATAAGTATGTGACAGTGGCATAAGTATGTGACAGTGGTATGAGAACGTGACAGTGGTCTCAGTATGTGACAGTGGTGTAAGAACGTGACAGTGGTATAAGTATGTGACAGTGATATAAGAACGTGGCAGTGGTATAAATATCTGACAGTGGTATAATATGTGACAGTGGTATAATAACGTGACAGTGGTATGAGTATGTGACAGTGATATAATAACGTGACTGTGGTATAAGTATGTAACAGTGGCATAAGAACGTGACAGTGGTATACGTATGTGAAAGTGGTATGAGAACGTGACAGTGGTCTCAGTATGTGACAGTGGTATAAGAACGTGACAGTGGTATAAGTATGTGAAAGTGGCATAAGTATGTGACAGTGGTATAAGAACGTGACAGTGGTATAAGTATTTGACAGTGGTATAAGAACGTGACTCTGGTATAAGTATGTGACAATGGCATAAGTATGTGACAGTGGCATAAGTATGTGACGGGGGTATATGAATGTGACAGTGGTATAAGAACGTGACAGTGGTGTAAGTATGTGACAGTGGTGTAAGTATGTGACAGTTGTATAAGAACGTGGCAGTGGTGTAAGAACTTGACAGTGGTATAAGTATGTGACAGTGATATAAGAACGTGACAGTGGTATAAGAACTTGATAGTGGTATAAGTATGTGACAGTGATATAAGAACGTGACAGTGGTATAAGAATGTGACAGTGGTATAAGTATGTGACAATGGCATAAGTATGTGACAGTGATATAAGAACGTGACTGTGGTATAAGTATGTAACAGTGGCATAAAAACGTGACAGTGGTCTCAGTATGTGACAGTGGTATGAGAACGTGACAGTGGTCTCAGTATGTGACAGTGGTATAAGAACGTGACAGTGGTATAAGTATTTGACAGTGGTATAAGAACGTGACTCTGGTATAAGTATGTGACAATGGCATAAGTATGTGACAGTGGCATAAGTATGTGACGGGGGTATATGAATGTGACAGTGGTATAAGAACGTGACAGTGGTGTAAGTATGTGACAGTGGTGTAAGTATGTGACAGTTGTATAAGAACGTGGCAGTGGTGTAAGAACTTGACAGTGGTATAAGTATGTGACAGTGATATAAGAACGTGACAGTGGTATAAGAATGTGACAGTGGTATAAGTATGTGACAATGGCATAAGTATGTGACAGTGATATAAGAACGTGACTGTGGTATAAGTATGTAACAGTGGCATAAAAACGTGACAGTGGTCTCAGTATGTGACAGTGGTATGAGAACGTGACAGTGGTCTCAGTATGTGACAGTGGTATAAGAACGTGACAGTGGTATACGTATGTGACAGTGGAATGAGAACGTGACAGTGGTCTCAGTATGTGACAGTGGTGTAAGAACGTGACAGTGGTATAAGTATGTGACAGTGATATAAGAACGTGACAGTGGTATGAATATCTGACAGTGGTATAATATGTGACAGTGGTATAAGAACGTGACAGTGGTATAAGTATGTGACAGTGATATAATAACGTGACTGTGGTATAAGTATGTAACAGTGACATAAGAACGTGACAGTGGTTTACGTATGTGACAGTGGTATAAGTATGTAACAGTGGTATAAGAACGTGACAGTGGTGTAAGTATGTGACAGTGGTATGAGAACGTGACAGTGGTCTCAGTATGTGACAGTGGTATAAGAACGTGACAGTGGTATAAGTATGTGAAAGTGGCATAAGTATGTGACAGTTGTATAAGAACGTGACAGTGGTATAAGTATTTGACAGTGGTATAAGAACGTGACAGTGGTATAAGTATTTGACAGTGGTATAAGAACGTGACTCTGGTATAAGTATGTGACAGTGGCATAAGTATGTGACAGTGGTATAAGAACGTGACAGTGGTATAAGTATGTGACAATGGCATAAGTATGTGACAGTGGCATAAGTATGTGACAGTGGCATAAGTATGTGACAGTGGTATAAGAATGTGACAGTGGTACAAGTACGTTACACGCAAACCCGCGGCCTTTGCTATATTCAAGTTCAATGATCTTGGACACGACGTTAAACCCCATTTCACAAGGTTGTTGTGATGTAGCTTTGAAGTTGCCGCCGATGGCGTAAACCACGTAACACCTGGCGCGTTGTCAACAACGTTAGATATCTTGCGTAGCAAACTTCCCCTGGGGCCATGACATCATTCCATTGTCTCATTCCAGCACCAACAACAACTACCGACATCTCAGCGACATCCAGCAAACCGGCTTCTTCACCATCGACCGCCATCACCACGGATGCATCTTCACCAAACGTGATAACAACATCTGTGTCAACATCATCATCTGCAGGAACGACAACTACCGCGCGTGTTGTAACGACGACAGCTACCCCAAGTACACTTTCACCTAGTACATTCATTCATAATATATACTATTCCACTTTCAATAGGGATGTGTGTTTTCTTCATATGTTACACAAAACAGATTTTCCTAATATGTCAAGTGACATATCTTATTACCCCTATCAAATATTGAGTAGTATATAACAGGTATTACAAGCAAACCAAGAAAGGTTTCAGCGAACATATGTGTATGTATAATTACAGATAATAGTTATGAGATCATATATTCGTAGTTTTATGACTGTCCCAGCAGAACAGTGATTAGTTGAGGAGAGTTATGTCCCTTAGTTGTGCGAGGATCCGATCATCGTGGATCGTACTTATCGTGTCAAAAGAAACAAACGTTCATGGAACGAGTCATTTGCGGCCTCGTCGCCATCAGTTTGAAATAAATTTTGCGGGTGACATATCCTTACTGTAATATACCTTGACTGATAGCACTTCCTTTAATTAGCCGTCAACATATGTTAAAATATTTGGAATTCGTGTTATTAGTATTATTATTTAATGTTATTTTCACGCTTTCATTGAGGGCGGGGCGGTCGGGTAGCCTAGTGGTTAAAGCGTTCGCTCGTCACGCCGAAGACCCGGGTTCGATTCCCGACATGGGTACGATGTGTGAAGCCCATTTCTGGTGTTCCCCGCCGTGATATTGCTGGAATATTGCTAAAAGCGGCGTAAAACCTCACTCATTCACGCTTTCATTGAGAGCCTGATCAACCCATGCATGCCGTACCCAGAACACGTAATCCGGTTTAGCATTGATTATCAAGCAGCAATCGCTGGTGGAAAGAGGCGACTAGAAGGATCGGGGTGGTCTGGTTCGATGGCTTGGACGATTTCGTGTCAACGTACCCCGACGGCGTGGAAAGATGCACATGATATCAATTATTCGTTCACCTGGCCCAGACTCGAATAGTTACACCGCCATCATATAGCTTAAATACGGAGTGCGCCGCAAAAGAAAAAAACCCTTACCTTTGTACAAAATACGAAGAGCAAATAATTTATCAATATATGATTCAATAATTGAACAAGTTTCTTTTATTTTCAGGTATCCATATGAGCAACACGAGGACATCCTTCGGTGCTGATGACGCTACACTGACATGCGCAGTGAGATTTGTTACCGCTTGGAACTACCTCCTGGTATTACACAATACACCGTCCGAGGCGGTCCCAACCATCACTCTCTACCCCAATGGGAGTTACACAATTACTAAAGAGGACATCAAATCCAATTTGAATGTCACGGTGGACGCCAAAGATGAGGGGGTAGTTTTGACCTTGACATTCAAGAAGGTCGCGTGCAGTGACGAAGGGAACTACGCATGTACGTTGTTCACTTCCGAGAACACGTACGCTGCGCATGGGCTGTTAGAGATCGTAAGTAAGTATCGTGAGCATCGTACGTAAGAGGGAGTGAGTGAGTGAGTGTTGTTTAACGCCACACTTATATTCCAGCTATATGACGGCGGTCTGTCAATAATCGAGTCTGGACCAGACAGTCCAGTGATTGACATCATGAGCATCGATCCATGCAATTGGAATACGATGACATGCATCAACCTATTCAGCCAGCCTGACCTCCCGATCCCGTTAGTCGCCTCTTACGACAAGCATTCAGGATATCGTGATAAGAATAAAGACACTCTGGGAACACTTGACTGATTGTTAGTTTTGTCATTAACTGGTAGACATTTGATGGGTTGCAGAAGACCTATTCTACCCCGGATCTTCCCGGGTGAGTGAGTAAGTGAGTGAGTGAGTGAGTGAATGAGTTGGTTTTGATGGGTTAGTGTGTGAAAACATGGTGTTGGATTTACTTTAATTATTCAATGTACAGGAACTGGAAATTGGTAGAGCCTACCCCTATAACTATACTTTACCGATTGTAACACTGCATTTTTCTCCTTGCAGACATACCCACACGGCCGCATCTTAGTCTCCCGGTTGAGTTGATCGCAAACCGTAAAATCAAAGAACCAATCACGTGCGTGGGGAATGTGGGTTACCCAGAAGGCTTTCTGTATCTCCAAATGAAGTCCAAGTCGTCACCTCATTTCACCACACTTCCGGCTCACGTGACCTACGACCGCCGGGAATGTCACGTGACAGCCACAGCCCAGCTGATTGGTTTCTCCCCTACGTTAGAAGCCAATGGAACTGTTATTCGCTGTATGATAGAAAACAGTCGTCTGCTGCCACGCGGTCATGACGTATCCACCGCAGCCGTCATGGCGGTACTGCCAGGTAATATACGTCATATCATTTCTGACATGTCTGATGTTTGTCCGAGGGCTGTTTAATCCTACTGAGAATAGACCAGTTTGTTGGACGTAGACATAAATCTACATAGTATTACCGATTTCACTTTGTCAGAACGTTGTGGCAACGTTAGGTTTACGTTGTCGCAACGTTGTAGGCTGACGTTGTGATACGTCATTTTCACGTTCTCACATGTTATGGTAACGCTGAAGTTACGTTGCGGGAACGTTGTATCTTATGTTGTGGGAACGTTGTATTTTACGTTGTGGGAACGTTGTACTTTACGTCGTGGGAATGTCGTATTTTACGTTGTGGGAATGTTGCATTTAACGTCGTGGGAATGTTGCATTTAACGTCGTGGGAATGTTGCATTTTACGTCGTGGGAATGTTGTATTTTACGTTGTGGGAATGTTGCATTATGGGAACGTTGTATTGTACGTTGTGACAATATTATATGCAACATTCTTCTGAGGACTACCATGGCCGTTGTCACAACAATGTGAACTAATGTTGTGTTAGAAAGTTGAAATGCGATGTGAAAACGTGATCTGATTGTCCATATACCGTAATGCCTGTGATATACGCGGAGGCAGCTTTGTGGAAGAAGTGAGGTGCGTGCGTGCGTGCGTGCGTGCGTGCGTGCGTGCGTGCGTGCGTGCGTGTGTGTATGTTGGTGTTGGGTGGGGTAGGGAAGGGGGTATATTATAGTAACAAAATGCAAGATGAATGCAAATTATGTATTTTGGAAACACCTGGCAAGGAGCTAAGACAGAAATCAGTTCAAAAACGGCCTGTTCTAACTCAGAATCCCGAATGAGTGAAACACATGGCTATTCTGCCTCGAAATCCCGAAGGGGTGAAACGTATGTGGAACTGGGGACCTCGTCTACCTCAGGATTGCGAGAAGCGTCACGTATGGAATACTGGGGACCTATTCTCCGGGTTCCCTAAGTGCAGACACCTATTGGGTCCCATAGATCTATTCTACCCCGAAAAACTCGTATGCGATACTGGGAACCCACAATACCGAAGAAATGACAAGATTGGGAACTGGGGACTTATTCCCTCCTTGAATCAATCCCCATGTACAGTCCGTTTGCTGCAATATGGTACCGATGAAATGCAAAATAAATATAAACCCAAAAGCACCATTTCGTTTTAAATGGCATGAAAGTTATTCATTTGTCCATACAACTCGTCACTATAATTTCAGATATTGTCATGAAGTAGAGAAAAAGTTGTTTAACAAAGTTACTCTCATTGTCATTGCCTGTTGTTACAAGGGGGTCTACACTGTAAACTGAACAGCCTTACATTCGCTCTTGAAATTGGCGCGTGTTCGGCCAACCCACGACTGTCTTTTCTGTAATAAAATCCTGTCAAATGAAAAGTCTAAATCAGAAGCGTATCTTTCTGTAGTAGTTATTAAACGGAATATACAATGGGAATCTGTAAAATATTCTCAAAGCAATGTTAGTGATGTTCTTGGTATTGCTATTCAGCTTATTTCAAATGCAAATAAGAAAATAATCAGAACGAGCTCAATATATCATTACAATACGGTACATGATGAAATTCACAGATGATTTGAAAACCTTGGTATTTCACGTTTATGATTACTGCAAGTCGGAGGGGGTGCATAGACAAAGTTGAGGCCAGAATTCATAATGTAATAAAGGTGTTTCAGTCAACTATCAGTCAAATTATGATTTCAGTTGACAGTAACAGTGACAGTGACAATGAAAATATTTCAGAATAGAAGTTTTGAGACGACCCCTGTGTTCCGCGATGCCCTTCAGCTGTTATGTTTATTGCGCAGGCCCCTTTGTAACAACAGGCAGTGAGGTGAAATGGGGTTGAAGTACCAACAATTACATGATAGTTCGTTGAACAACATTTTCAATGACAATGTCTGAACTTATGGTGACGAGTTGGTATGGACAAATAAATAATTTCCATGCCATTTAAAACGAATTATTGCTTTCGTATTTATATCTATTTTGCATTTCATCGATACGATTTTAAAGCAAACGGACTACTCACACACAGCGGTACCGAGGAATTAGGTTAAAATGGAATTAATAAATTGAATGTCATTGTATCCAAACTGCGTGGATCGATGCTCATGATATCAATCACCAGATTGGCTGGTCCAGGCTCGATTGTTGAAAGACCGTGGTCATACAGCTGAAATATTGCTGAATGTTAAACAACAAACAAACAAATAGAATGACTACCCATCGGAAACACGCATGTTGTGCAGGGACCTATATTCAGTCCTACAATTAGTCAGCGCGGAGCAACACGAATGAGTATACTAGGAACCGTCTCTGCCCCTAAATACACACGGGTGAACACCCATTGACTACAGGGAACTTTTTTGTCCAAGAAGCCCTATGAGATATATACACATTCTTTCTTCATGAAAGTGACACAACTCGTTGACTCGGAATTCTCAACGCGCATGTGTAATCAATATCTGGCGAGAACTACAATGTAGTTCCCTATGACTATCAGAGCTTGGGGAGGACGGAAAGAGGCGATGTAATCTGACTGTCTAACTCCATCAACTGAGTCAATGGGTATGTGTATTTTGACAATTGAATCCTTCCGCGGTGATGTTTGTTCGTACATTCAATCTATCACAGGTTGGATATGAGTGTTTGAAAAAGGGAATGATATAGAAAATGACTTTGCTTGAGTGGAGACAGTTTTACTATATCGACTGTATGTACAGTTTGACGTATTGGAAGGGCGTCATGGAATTTAAACGCTCAAGTCGCAGCCGATTGTGAGAAATAAAGTCCAGATGGACGGGTTGAAGGGGCGCTTTAACTGACTTACACCACGTGGGCCACGAACGTGCAGCCGATTGCGCAAAGATGCAAAACCGTAAACCGAGGCTCTCTCCCCTTTCGTCCGAATCGAATCGTCCGACCTCGGCGTGGAACACGTGCAGGTTTAATTGAGAAAAACGGTCTCACCCCTTTCGTCAGCAGCCCATTTATAAGAAACCATAAAATCTGACTGACTTACACCACGTGGGCCACGAACGTGCTGCGGATTGTGCGAGGATGCAAAACCGTGAAGCGAGGCTCGCTCCCCTTTCGTCCGAATCGAATCGTCCGACCTCAGCGTGGGGCACGTGCTGGGTTATTTGGAGAAACATGGTCTCACGCCACTCGTCAGTAGGAAATTTTGTCAGATACCATAAAATCACAAATGAAACAGTTTAAGTACATGTCTCAATGACGTGTCTAGATCTCCAGTGAACACATTATATCATAATCTTGTTCTTGCTGTAGTGGTGATGCTAAAGATATACCTAGCGCCTGTCTCTCTGTGATGTCAACTTTCTGCCACCCTGTCATTTTTTTTACCAAAATCCAGACATCTCTGGCAAAATGTGCACAATTAAATACAAACACGTAAATTGAAAAACCCCTCAATATTTTCGTTTGAAGTTGAGTTGAGAAAATTTAAGTTGTGTTCATGATCAAATGGTTCATTAAATATAAACGGGTAGAAAATGAAACAATCTTTTATCCTATTGTTTTTTTACGTGCAGTGTAAAGCTAGTTTTTATCCGAGATGATTAATTATTTCACTTATTAGTCCAAACGCCTGTATTTCTTTGATCTTAATTATACACAGAGAGCGAGTTTATTTAAGAGCCACCCATTCTGGGTTATGAGAGACACATTAAAACATAAATATAACATGTTATTAAGATGAAAAGGTAATGTAAAAAGAATTCATACCATCTCATAAAAATATACCTATGTTTAAATATAACAGTCTTTTACGGTTCAGCCATTTTTAGCTTCAGCTCTTACACTTGTATTGAATACACCTAACTGGCAGCATAAGTTGTATACTCCCCATGAAGCTGAGAACTAGTGATAGAGAAGGTTTGATGGGAAAATATTTACCACGTGAGGACAGAACAGGTACTTCCTGTAATAGGAATTATTAGGTACATGAGTATAATATTTCTTAATATGACATATTTTCACAATTTACGAAAAACATCATTGTGTAAACATGTTTAGGGCTGCGCTACTCTGCTTCGTGTGTCACCACAAGTACTTGTAGGTAATATTTCACATCTAAATGACACGTGAAGCGAAATAGAAGTTGTTTATTGTTGTTGTTGAAAATATACTTAACGTATCGTCTCCTGTCAATTCATTATCCTCTATTTACAGACCGCGGTCAAATAGCTCGAATATTGCCGAGTGTGGCGTTAAACAACAAAGAAACAAATTAGAAGCACACATATAAACGATGTATGAGGGGATAGCTAATTATGGCCTAATTGTTACGGGCGTGGTAATATCACTAAGGCGATAGGCTAATATATATCTGTGCACGCTCATTCATTGAACGGGGTAATGACATGCGATTTAGCCTTGCCCCCAGTGTCGCCGTAGACGCATGATATACCGAGTCAGTTACTTGACCACAGATGACAGTAAGCCTCATTATCTGTATTTAGTAAGTGGCTTGTTGTTATTGTTCATCTTATCATCAATAATACATCATGTGCTAAACACGAGATTATTGACAATATGTCGTCAATATTTCCTCGTTAAATCGCCGTAGTCCAATTATATGCATTATCATACACGGCAGACGATGACTTCCTCATCAGCAGCCAGAACATCTTCCCATCTCGTCTCTCTTCAAAAGATGATTCAGGGGCAGTGGGGTAGCCTGGTGGTTAAAGCGTTCGCTCATCACGCCGAAGACCCGGGTTCGATTCCCACATTTCTGGTGTCCCCCGCCGTGATATTGCTTGAATGTTGCAAAAATGCGGCGTAAATCCAAACTCATTCACTTACTCACTCACTCAAAAGACCATACTTTCATATTTAACTGATATTATTATGCATGTTAATCTCTCCTAGAAACGACCTGTAAAAAGGTATACCTGTCAGGTATAAGTTTAACTGCAACACCCCAATACTTTAAATTACACAATTTAAGGACTTCTTTAACAGACATGCCGGTAGGTACACTGCAGATAGCAACACAATATGACCAAACATCTGCTCGACCAGCTGTTGCCAAAGTGATGCTGCAGTTATCCACCAACTGATACAACCAACATTTGATTTTGGTGAATGTCTTGTATTTTTTGGAAGTATTAGGTGCTATTTTATTTATGGGGCGGTCGGGTAGCCTAGTGGTTAAAGCGTTCACTCGTCACGCCGAAGACCCGGGTTCGATTCCCGACATGGGTACAATGTGTGAAGCCCATTTCTGGTGTCCCCCGCAGTGATATTGCAGGAATAATGCTAAAATCGGCGTAAAACCATACTCACTCACTCACTCACTCACTATTTTATTTATAGCAGGTCATAACGTTATCTTGAAGAAGCGCTCGTACAATTTCCGACATCGCAATCATAATCTTCACATACTTTGTCCGCACCCAGTGTAATTAAATTTAGACCTTGTACTCCGATACGATACGTCACGGCATAAAGAGTTGAGAGAACTTCCTCAGACCGTAGCGTCACGTGAACTCTGAGTGAACTTTGGCCGTCTGATCGACAAGAAAAATTCGCGGGTTATTTAGCCAATCAGCTGCCAGCTTACTAAAACAGTTCGGGTTCCCTGTTCCTCCTCTTTGATGCGGGAATTTTGACTTGTACAAATACAAGACTCACTCAGAAGACAAATATCCTTCAATCGTACTCCCTTCTGATGTATGAAATATCCACAACAATATAATGGCGTCGATGTACTATCTACTTTCGGAACTTATCGTTCTAGTTCGTTTTGGAGATACAGAAATCCGATACGAATGCTTCTCTCTCTCGTATCGAGGATTTAGCCTACACGCTGATTTTCTGATTAGAAAGTACACCTGACGCGACCACCTCGCGGGATGTCCTTAGATCCCCGCGTTAGAGAGGTGTCGTATCGGAGAACAAGATCAGTAAAAGATACTGAAGAAGACGATCGCGATGATGAAAGGAAGAAAATGACGATGTTGAGGAATAAGGAGGAGGAGGAGGATAAGAAGCAGAGTGATGATATTGAGGATGTGGGAATGTATTTACGCTGCTTCAACAATGCACCATCAATGGATGCAGCTTCAAACACTATTAACTATCATAAACTAGTCTGTGAAAGGCATTTAGAAGTGATACACATAAGGAAGAGAATTTATGGATGTCAACTTCTTTATTATGAGGAACAAAACGTTTCGGAGTATATGCTTACTTCTTCATCAGGTAGTTTTTGTTACGTTGTGTTCTTCGTAAAAAAGAAGGTGACATCCATCTATTCTCTTCCTTATCATAAACAAGTTATACATACCTAATCAGTTTTCTCTGGAAGTTGGAGCACGTGTGATCAAAGGTGAGGTGAGGTGAAATTGGGTTTAACGTCGCGTCCAAGATTATTGCACTTATATAGCGACGTGCATGCACGTGTATGTGTGTGTGTGGCTGCTTGTACTAGTCCGGACTGATGCCGATTTATAGTGCTAGCTCACTGAGATACCATGCCGCAGTTTAACATGAATACCCCACTCAGACACAGTATACTGACTCCGAGCCGACCAGTCCTTGTTTTAGCCCCTTAATGCCGAGCGCCAGACAGGGTAACACCAAGTACAATCTTTTAACGTCTTTTTGTATGACGCGGCCCGGGATAGAACCCTCGACCTTCCGCTCTCCGGGCGGACGCTCTACCACAAGACCACGGAGGCGGTCTCTGTGATCAAAGCGTGGTGTGCATGTGACCAATGAACGTGATGTACTTGACACATGTCTTGATGGAGGATGTATCTACGTCTTTATCTGTATCCTTCTCATACGAGGATGAATACTTACAGAATCACGGTAATAAGTTTACTTCGTCGTTCAATATATACTGATGAACAGAAATAAGTGAAACCCACATCTCATGTCTGCCTAGCGGGTAAAGCTTTGACGCATCGCTCCTCAGATACAGATTCGGTTCCCAAAAATGGATAAATCAGCCAAACGATCTATAAACAAATCATTTAATGAATGAATCAACCAATGGTTTAATTATTTCTGCCCCGGGGTCGATGGCAACCATCAATCAGTCAGTCACTAATTCGTTGATTAACCATACGGTCATTTCACTGAACGTTCAATCAACCGACAGGCCGTCAACGCACCATCAATCACTCAGCCAATCGTTTAATCACTCCCTCAGCCAATCGTTCAATCACTCCCTCAACTAATCGTTCAATCACTCCATCAACCAATCATTGAACGACCCAACCAATCTTTCTGTCAATCACTCAGCCAATCGTTCAATCACTCCCTCAACTAATCGTTCAATCACTCGCTCAACCAATCGTTCAACCACTCACACCACCAATCGTTTAAAAATCAACTAATTGTTCTATCAACCAATCATTCAATCAATCCCAACTTTTCATTCTATTAACCCATCATTCAATCCATCATTCAACCGATCGCTCAATCATCCAAAAATCATTCAACCAATCGTTCCACTAACCTATGACTTCTTCTCGCTCCAGATGACATCTGTGGTCTGACGGTCAACGGCAGCTTACGCCACCCGTACTCCTGCAGCAAGTCCATCGTGTGCACCAACTCTGACCCATCTGTTGGACAATGTCCAGACGAGCTCTGTTTTGATCCAAGCAGTGGACAGTGCGGCCAAGTTGGTAAGCTCGTGTCATCGTTCACAAACACATGCTTTGGCGGTTTCCCGCCTGTGCTGGGAGGTGTTAAATGTTTGATATGTTTGTTTGATGTCCAGCAAGCAACATTTCAGCGACATAACGGCGGACAGTCTGGCAATCCGCATGATGATATTATGAACAACGATCCCCGTCCTCGGGGCACGGTGACACGCAGTGAACCAATTAACCGAACCGACCACACGAGCCAGTTGGTGGCCTCTTACTACTTATGTTGCTTGGAGCCTATTAGAACTCGGAATCCCCGCGGGGAGATTTATAGGAGTGCAATTATTTGAATTTGTTTCCAGTTTCATTGTATAGAGCAAAAACAAAAACATTTTACAGCATTTCTTCAATTTTCATTTTTATTGATGATTTTAATTATAGCCTACATGTAATGTAAAAAGAAATGCGTTCCCGTTCTTACTCATATTCCGTGTTCAACGTCGGGGACTCAAAATATTTTTCCTTTTTATCCAGTATTCAAACTATTCCAGTACTACTACTACTACCACTACTACTACTACTACTACTACTACTACAATTACCACTAAATGTATTCTTATACTAACACCTACAATGCCTACTATATATGTACATGAGCCGTGTTAAGTTATATGATCAACTGTTTTCCATTATACGATTATATACTGAACCGCAAACGAAACGTCACCATGGATAGATATATGAGAAACCTTATTTGTCGAAAAACTGTAAACATACTTTGAGACATATTAAAAAGATAAAACTGGGCAAAACTGATCATCAAGGTTGAAATTAAAGCGTCAAATGTTCTTAAAGCGAAACACAGCACTAGTCTCTGAGAAAATGGCATCACAAGTCAGTATCTCGTGTGTCCGCCATGTGCATTGATGAATGCAACGTCGATACATGGAATGGATAAGGCGGTTGATGAAGGCCACAGGCACTTGTGCCGACACTCTGAGGAACGCCTGATGCAGTTCAGCTGCAGTTGTCGGCCTTGGTCGGACGTCATTCAGCCGTCTTTGAATCGCGTCCCACAGGTGCTCAGTGGGATTTAAATCGGGACTTAGGGCAGACCAATGCATGGCTCTGATGCCATTCTGCTGGGGGAAGTCTCTTGTTGCTCTCGCAGTGTGGGCACGGGCGTTATCATACTGAAACCCGTGGTTGCGGCGACGTGCCAAATGAGGTATGGCGTGTGGTCTCAAGGCTTCATCAATGTACCGAGCTGCTGTGACACCATTGCCTCTCCCTGGACCGATGTTCTGGAAGACCACAGGGCCGACCCTCTGTGCAAGACCAATTCCATCCCGCACCATGATGCTTGGACCACCCAACGAGTCTCTCTCAACAACACAAGCATCCGAATAACGTTTCCCACGGCGTCGCCAGACTCTCTCTCTGCCATCTGCTGTTGAGATACAGTAACGGCTCACGTCTGAGAAGAGGACTCTTCTCCACTGCTGGTGGCGCCAATGCTGGTGCTGTGTTGCCCACTGAAGACGGTCCCGGCGATGACGTGGTGTCAGAACGGGGGACCTGTGACAATGGAGGCGTCTCCTTGTCAATCGTCGACGCATGGTGTCCGCACTAATGTGTCGCTGGTTCGTCCCCATGGTCTGTCGAGCAATAACAAAGCGATAGCGATCTTAAAGATGCTGTCGGACAATCTGACGATCCTGACGTCGGGTGGTCCTGACATGGTTGGTCATGTGTAGTGTTGGTGGTCTGGTACCATTGCTGGGGCCTGTATATGGTCCTTACGTGGACTTGAAATGCATTGTCTACTTGCAGTGCGGTTTGTCCAGTTTGCAATCGTCCAAGGGTTTTGTGTTGCTGATTTCTTGTCAGTCTTGGCATGTTGTAGCAATTCAATAACGAATAAATGTTATCCGATCTGGGTGGACTTTTATAGGGCAAGAAATCGGGGAACGCATGTGCATTTCAATTTGCACGGAACTCTCGTGCATCGGGTTACCATGGCCGTTGACGCGATGCGTTTGGGCGATCGGTTTCATTGTCATCAACTTTCATTTTTCCTGACAAGGTAATGTTAAATTTTAGAAACTTTGACAAAAATTACCGAGATTTTAATAACACCTTATCATGCAATGTTACTTGGGGTGACGGTTCTTTTGCGGTTCAGTATATTAGTGAAATTAGAAACATCAAACACGTGTTGTATTTTGTATAAAAAGCATTTAATTCTAAAGCCATCGTGAACTTGACGGCCGAGGTCGACTGGGACTGTTTGATGGTGTATTGTCTTGCCCTGCGGAGTGGATCGTTCCCCTGGCTTCGAAACACTGGCCTATCCGAAGACGATACATTGCGTGATGTAGCCGAAACTCTGCGTGCCACAGCTCATCCCAACTTTCATTCACTAACATATTAAATTCTGTTTCACATCGCAGCCCTGTCGCTGCGCACGTCAACGGGCTCCCTGAACGAAGGCCTCACCGCCATCGCGTGCCGGCTGCTTCACCGGGGAACATGGGACATCCTGTCAGTGAAGAGGCAGACGACATCCGGTTACGAATATGACATCATGCACGTGCACAGCAACGGAAGTGTCGCCTGGATTGATAGCAACCTCGAGTCTCGTGCTCTCAGTGAAGTGTTTATCTCCAAATACGAAGCAGAAATCCTGATATGGATTTCAATCCTCAAGTGTGCTGACGGAGGACGTTATATTTGTGGGGCGTCTGGTATCCAGAACCTCACACAAGCACAGTCAACACTGAGCGTCATCTGTAAGTTCATTATGATTCTCTAACCTGATAACCGTGCGGGACAATATTCATGGCGCTTCGTCTCTCAACACTGGCTTGTAAGCTTTGACCAAATGTCAACAAAAAACGTTACTACTGTACGATCTTATTATCATGTAAGTAATACTATATCTAATAACGCTAGGAGCGTGCCTTTCCTGGTCCGCTTGACACAAGTTCCTTGTAAAAGATACAGTGTTATTTCACAAGTTCGAGATGTATTCATTTCTGGCGTGTTAGGTGAAGTAAAATGGGGTTTAACGTCTCGTCCAAGGTTATTGCACTTATACAGCGACGTCCATGCATATATAGTGCCAGCCCACTGCGATACCATGCCGTAGTTTAACCCCACTCAGGCACAGTATACCGACCCAGAGACGACCAGTCCTTGTTTTAACCCCTCAATGCCGAGCACCACACAGGGTATCAACAAGTAGCATCTTTTAATGTCTTTTGGTATGACACGGCCGGGGATCGAACCCCGGATCTCCCGATCTTCGGGCGAACGCTCAACCACTTGACCACGGAGGCGGTCTTTTCGTGTTAGGAACTTGGACATGTGATTGAGATGAAAAGGGGTTAAACGTCGTTATTTCCTTTATAGACGCAAAATAGCTGGACACCTTATATAGTAACTGCTGTGTTGTTATAAATTGCTGGGCAAAAGAAAGTATGCACTTGAAAATTCAATTTGAATGGTTTTTTCACAAACGTTCTTAAAACGTCACTAAGTTGAATACAGTCGCCAAAACTACGACATCTTTATCAGGTGGTGAGGTGAGTTGAAATGGGGTTTAACGTCGTGTTCAAGGTTATTGCACTTATATGGCGACGTGCATGTACATGAGTATGTGTGTGTGTGTGTGTGTGTGTGTGTGTGTGTGTGTGTGTGTGTACTACTCAGTTCAAATGCCGCTTTTATAGTGCTAGCCCACAGAGACACCATGCCTCAGACACAATATACTGACTACGAGCCAGCCAGTTCCTGTTTTGTCTACTATAATTATAAAGCGAGCGTCAGGCATAGTAACAACAAGTACCATCGTGTAACTTCTTTTGGTGGGACGCGGTCGGGGATCGAACCCTCTTTCACTCTCCGGGCAGACGCTCTATCTACTGTACCACGGGGAAGCATTCCACAAAGTAGATAACAACTTTATAGTTCAACGTTGGGCTCACTATTCCAGCTATATCAATAGGCCTTTACAAAATCCCAATAAACCGGTGATTGATATTATGAACAGCATCTCGCGCCGCCATGTTACGATAACACGCAACCTTTCCTCCGTCGCTATATGCAAAAAAACCCAGAAGTTATCCATAAAGTTGTACGTTTTCTCACTTATTCACCAACTTCTAGAATGCCAATCAAAAGTTAAATGTAATGATAATAGCCGTCTTCGTCGATATTAGATGATGCAGATGGTGATGAAGGTGATAATAACAACATCGCCAGTTACCGTCATCATCGCCGACACAATAACGGTGGTAATTATACAATATCACATTACGTCCAAATAATCCTTTATCAGTCAGATGGAGATCCCATGAAGATTTCGGGTCAGAATTAGTCTTCATGAACCCATGCTTGTCGTAAGAGGCGACTGACGGGATCGGGTGGTCAGGCTCGCTGACTTGGTTGATGCATGTCATCGTTTCCCAATTGCGCAGATCGATGATTCTGATGTCAATCACTGGATTGTCTAGTCCAGACTCGATTATTTACAGACCGCGGTCATGTAGCTGGAGTGTGGCGTTAAACGACATACTAACAAACAATTAAGTGATGACAGGCAACACCGCTTTATGTATTTTGCATTTTGTGATGATAGCGGTTGGTTATCTTTCGTTCTGGGAGGATATATGGCAGTAACCTAGCATGAAAGGTTTTCCTTTTGCATATTACATATACAAAAGAAAGTTGTATCAGCTTCAACTGAATGATCAAACAATAACAGGGATGACAATCATCATCATCATCATCATCATTATCATCATTATCAGCAGCAGCAGCAAAATGGTTATAGTTTTCCTGTTTAAACTGCCAAAACTAATATAGTTTTTTGTCTTATATACTCACCGCCAAAAGAAACGCGAACCATAGATACATATCGAGAAGTATGTACGTTAAGAAGAGATGTTTCCAATGTGTACCAATTACTGATAAAACTAACAATCAGTCAAGTGTTACCACCGAATGTCTTTATTCTTATCACGAAATTTATCACGTGATTTCCAAACTTTACACGCTGATCCTGCACGAGACAAATGGTGCATCTCGAGTCATGGATCTATGACGTCACATGTGATGCGTTCATTAGCGTCGGTTCACAACATACCAGTATGTTCGTTTGTGAATCAAACCAATCTAATATCTCTTGAATGTGAGTAATTCTTTATATATTAACCAACATATATGGTTTTCATGTTTCTTTTATCGGTGAGTATATTATGGGCGGTGGGTAACCTAGTGGTTAAAGCGTTCGCTCGTCACGCCGAAGACACGGGTTCGATTCCCGACATTGGTACAATGTGTGAAACCCATTTCTTGTGTACCCTCGTCGTTATATAGCGGGACTATTGCCCAAAGAAGCGGCGTAAAATATACTTACTCACTCTTACATTTGTATATTAGTTTTGTTCCTCTCTCATATCCTCTCCTTACAGGGGCGATTGGGTAGCCTAGTGGTTAAAGCGTTCGCTCGTCACGCTGAAGGCCTGGGTTCGCATCCCACATGGGCAAAATAATTGAATGTGTGAAGCCCAATTTCTGGTGTCGAGATATTGCTGTAATATAACTAAAAGCGGCGTAAAACCATACTCACTCGATCTCCCCTCTTACACCCCTCAAGTCGAAACCCAGCCTCTGATTTCATCGGCCCCATGCAAGAGTGTAACCCAATAACTCACGATCTATGCATGATATCGGCGACTCAGACAGTTGGCTGTAATGCTATCAGCGTCGTAAGACGAACTTTATTACCTATCCTGTACGTGACCTGTGACTGTTATGGGAAATCGCATAAATCCTCCCACACTGTGTTGTTGCATTCAATGGGGAGATGTGAAGAAATCAATTAAATCTCTCATATTCACCACTGGTTGTGCGCTTGTCTGCATTCAGCGTATTTAACCTTTTCTAAGACAGGTATTTTGTAAGATCTGTGCGATTTAACCTCACTGTCCAAATACAAAAACGTTCCGCTTTGTATGATGTTGTGCTTGGCGTCAGACGGATGAAGACGAATTACAAAGCATTGTTTGAGAAACACGTATTAAAACGAGGTGGGGGTGTGTAGAGGGGGGAGGGGGGTGTTGGGTGTAGGGTGTGGGTGTGGCAGAGCGCGGGTAGCCTGTCGTGTACGGCTCCGCTCATTTGCGTGGGAGAATTCCATGGTCGTGGGTTCGAATCCCGGTTCGCCCTGATTACGTCTTTGGTTTGTCAGCACCATACCCGTGCTCGTAGGTTTTACCAAAGTGGTCGGCGTCTGAGACCTGCATCACTTCGGGCTTTCCTCCCACATTAAGCTGACACGCCGTGATGTAACTGGAATACTGTTCACGGCGACGTAATATGCAGACGTTTCACAATAACATGTGTAAAAGCAAACACAAATATGGACAAAATTTGTGTTTGATATTTGGGATCTCATAAATATTTAATATAAAGGATAGACTTATTTAGAATACGGATGGGGCCATTTTCAACTAATTTAAACATGAGCACATTTTAAATTTTCAATCACTAACGAGACGATTGGACTGGGGGGTTTGGGTTCATGCCCCCCAGATTTAAAAAAAAACTTAGATGCCCTTATAATTAAACGCTATTTGCTGCATTTTCGGACCGCTTATATCAGATTTTATTTGTAACAAGTATTATTTATTTATTTATTATAATTTTGTGTTGGTAATATGTTTCACCAACACCTTTACGACTTTCATTCAAGAAATATCTATGATGACAACTGAAATTTGAACATAAAAACAAATCGTTTATAGTTGACGCAAGCCGACCTATCTACACCATCTATCCTAAAGCGCGTAAAGATTCCGATTTTCAAGTTCGACAGTAAATATCATGTTCGACCGTGTAGAGTTTGAATAAATAATTTACTGCATAGCTGGTAAATGGAGGTTCAATTATAAAAAAAATCTCCTTTTTCAGGTGTGAAAAATATGCTTTTTTTTCTTAGGTGTAAGCCATTGGTTTTCTGCTACAATGGTTGTTTCGCCCCTGTTGAATTATCAAGAATGATGTAGTCGGCCATCTCATGTTTTCAGCTAAACCGGAAGAGCCTATTTTGACGGTTCCTGTTCAGGTGGTAGAGAATGACCTCTCCCAACATGAAATCACGTGCAAGGCAGAAGTTGGCTTCCCTGCTGGTGGGCTTGTTCTCAAGTTTCGCCTCAAGAATGAGACTGACTTTCAACGTGTTGACTTCGATAGTACGGAAACCACGACACGCGCCTGCCGTACCCAGATGGAGGGGAAGTACGTGATGACAGGCAACACCACCCTGAATGAAACCTTGGTCATGTGTGAGGTGGAATCTAGTTTGACCAAGGCCAAGGCGGTCACTGAAATGTTGTTCATTATACCGGGTAAGCTTTTGTGAGGTGTGACCGCCTTCGTGGTTTAGTGGTAGAGCGTCCACCTGGAAAGCGGAAGGTCCGGGGTTCGATCCCCGGCCTCGTCATACCAAAAGACGTTAAAAGATGGTACTTTTTGTTACCCTGTCTGGCGCTCGACATTAAGAGGCTAAAACTAGGACTGGTCGGCTCGGAGTCCGTATACTGTGTCTGAGTCGGGTTTTCATGTTAAACTTCGGCATGGTATATCGGTGTGCTAGCACTATAAATCGGCATTATACAATAATCTTGGACGCGACGTTAAACTCGAGGCGAGGCGAGACGAGACGAGACGTCGCGCACAAGATTATTGCACTTATATGGAGATGTGTGTGTGGCTGCTTGTACTAGCTAGCCAAGGCTAATGGCGGTTCTGTAGTGCTAGCCCACTGAGATACCGCACTATGACATGATACCCCCGTTCAGACACAGTATACTGACTCAACGCTGACGAGTCCTCGTTTTTATCCCCTTGATGTCTAGCTTCAGGCAGGGTAACAACAAGTGCCATATTTTAACGTCTTTTGGTATGACGCTGGGAATCAAACCCCCGACCTTCCGCTCTCAGTGCAGACGCTCCATCCACTAGACCACAGAGGCGGTACTGATCCATGACTGACAGGCGTTTATCAGGCAATGCAAGAACATCACAAGCGAAAAACATATCGGTCTCGTGGCGACCATGTTCTTTGACTGCCATTCAGGGATTTGAACCACGGACGTTTGATTCTATATAGGAGCTTAATAATTGACTCATTCTATTGGGATGGGCTATTGTAGATTTGACCTTGTTAGTGTCCTACAAAATCAAGTAATTTCCTAAATAAGGTCAGATTAACTATTGCTGACGTACGGTTCTTAGATAAGATAGACAAGGAAAAAGACACATTCTTATGTACTTAATATATTCAGATTATTTTGTGTATTTCAGAGAACTACTGCGGTAATGAGAACAATACGTCTCTAGAACATCCGTTTGACTGTCGGTACTACATCCAGTGCCCTGGCGGAGGGATTTATGTGTCGATGTGTAGTGTAGGACTTTGTTTTAACCCTGTTAACAAACAGTGTGATTTGCCGGAACCCACGGAAGAGAAAGGTAAAGTATATATCTCCTTGTAAAACAATAAGGATATGAATTCCTCAGAGTCATCTTCAACATAAATATGTGTGAGTGAGGTTTGTTTTACGCTGCCATCAGCAATATTCCCGGTATTTGACGGCGGGTGGACCAAAAATGAACATCACACTTTGCACCTTTGTAGGGAATCGAAGCCAAACCCTCTTGCCTACCGCTCGCCCCTGAAATCTGCAGAACAGCCGATTGCTTTAGGGAGTCTCATCTCATACATTGCCTTAAAGTGATATATTCATGTATTACACAGGAAATATATAACATCAACGCCAGAGAATGAATTTTCCGACGAAACGGAAGCCTTTGGGTGTAAAAAGCAAAATAGCGGTGAAAAGTATGTGAATGGATCATTTAAGATTAGTGGTGACACCAGGGGCGGTATTCATAAAAAACTAAGATTTTTCTTAAGTCCAAACATAAGTTTAAGAAAACTGACTTAGCTAACTTTGAGACTTAAGTTGATATTCATAAAGATGCTAAGTCCGAAACCTAGCCAAGTCTCCAAAGAAAAACTAAGTTTGTTTCAAGACTTAAGTTGTTTTTCAGACTTATGATCTTTTATGAATACTGTCCCAGGTAAGCATGTCATTCACACAATTTGCATAAATAGATATGTGTTTGTTGCCTGGCACTGTACATCAGAACAAACCAGACAATCAAGTGATGGACAGAAATCCAGGCACACGAAGTCCAAAATTAAGGAATGCATGCCCCTATGGAGCAACCGTTCACGTGAACCTTCACACAGGAGAGCACGCCTCACAGTTCCGTGCTTGTCACTCTGTTCTAAGATGGCCGTCCCCATGGCAACGCCACCCGCCATCTTGGTCAGACGTTGCGCATCATTATCGACAGACAAGAAGCGTGCAGGGATTCCTGGTTAGAATAGGTCCCAAGCAACCTATGCTGGTCACAGGGGTGACGTTAATGGACGTGTGGAGGGTCACGGTGACTTAGGTTATCGCTTTTCGTCGTACCCCTAAAATGGGTTTCACGCACATACATTAGGTCAAAAAACAACACTGAACGAGAACGAGGCTGGAGATTTGGACATTTCCCTGCCCTATTTTCATCAGATATAATTAATCATTTGACTTTTTCATACAATATCCCCAGTGTATTATACGTCCTCGTACAAGTAAGGCATATTCTGTGAAAGAAGTTAAAACATGTTTCTCCAACAATGCTTTGTAATTCGTCTTCGGCTGTCTGACTACTTCCGTGGAGATTGGTTAATTGGCACGGAAAATTTCGAAATTTGTCCGATTGTCAAGGCAGATACTGATTATCAATCGTCCATCATGGGAAATCTTCATAGTGGCACAAGCAAATGCGTGCACCACCCTGATGCACTGAAAATGTGTTATTTTTTAATAATTTGTAAGCAAGTCATTAGTCACAATGGAAGACGTCTATCTCTGTCCATTCACAATGTTCGTGTCCTTATTTTCCTTGTTGCCCTCTCTCCCCCACACCCAAGCTCCCCAATCAGTTTTTGTCAGCCCAAAAGGAAAGAAGAGGTACTACTGCCATTGATCGAAGTAGGGGCATTGATTGGAAACGAGCTTCAACAACTCCGCGACAATCGTGTCTACTCAGGTGTTTCCGTATCAATTGGATTCTACCAAATTAACTGGTTCTTTCGTTTGAAATTAAATGCACCGTCGGGTCGTCACAATCGCTGGAACAGGAATCAGTCGAGTCAAGCCTGTTTCTGCAGCCAGAAGTTACAAGACTGCCTCTATTGTTCACAACACCCGGTACAAAAATGTTGTGTTTCGTTATTTACACATCCGCCCACCCTAAAAAAATGTAAGTTTAATTTTTGTACCGATACACCAAACATTAGTTTGATCTGGTGTAAACGCAATTCATTTTTACTATTTGTCACTTTGTACAAAAAATATTGAGAATTTGAAATCATATTTATACCAAAACAAAACAACATCTAAACTTTTTTAAGGTCTATTGTCAAGTACATTGCGACCACCTACCAACGAGTTTTAAAAATATAATCCGTAGACCAACTAATAAAAAAGACCTTAGTACGGAACGCTCATTGCTCTTATCATAATTCGTTCCTTTCCCATTGTCTGAATTTCTGAACAGAATATTCTTTCACTTCGACACACCACCGCGTTACACTATCGATCAATCACTGGTCACTTGTCGGTCACTCGCAGTCATTCGCTCGCCACTCGCGCGACATGCGCTACTCACCCGTGACGGACGTGTTTTCACGTGTTATAGAACCTTGTGACATCCGTCAATGGCCCTTGCCACCGACGCGATCTATGCGCTCACGACGAGTGTCACCGGAGCATACTTAGCAGCCATAGTGTATTTGTTTTCATTGTCGTTCTGCCTGATAGTTATTGATTATATAAGATTATATTAGACTCTTTCAAACGGCTGTTAAGATTGTTGTTCTTAAAGAAGAACCTTGGTCAACAAATTAGAGCCTTATTCCCTTCTGATATATTGTTATGGATATAATGATATAATGTTGACAAAACAGTTAACCCATCTGTTTTTTATAAATAAAAGCGACAAATCCTTTTCGATATTTATAAGAAATCTCTGCAAAAGCAGACTGAGTCAATTGTATCATGGGCATGTTGTTATGAATCACTATAAAAAGTGATGATACCAGGTGTTCGCGAAACACCCGTACAAACACATACAAAGGCAAGTCAACTATTCACCTGAAAAAAGCATGGGACCATATGGTACAAGTCAAAATATGGTATTGCATCAGACATCACTCTTGTCACTGATCCGTCACATGTGTAAATGTTCTCCACTTGTCTACCATAAAACCCTTTGAAATCTTTACTGGGGCATTGAATGTTGTAAAACATTGAAATGTTGAATGTTGAATGTTGAAAAACTTCATCTTGGTGTCACGCACACGATTTTACATAAATTTCCTCTTAAAAGTCGAAAAGTTTTCTTTTTCAATTATAATTTAGTCTTTGGTCATGTCAAAAGCCCAACACGCGGAAATGAAAGAAAGAATCAAGCTACTTGTAAGCCATTTGAACATGTCTGATAAGTTTCCTTCCAAAAGTTCATACGGTATTACCATGAGTGCAGCAACGTTTGCATTTGACATTTACAGTTGGCCCATCAGGCTCGATACTCGACCGCGTCCTTTACTTGGTCTGTCAATAACGCCCGAGCCAAGACCCTCGCTTTAAGAACAACAGAGTTTCATAGCATGTGATTACTATTGCCTCGTGTGAAGTCACATTCGATTCCATGTGCTCTGACAAAAACAACGGTATGACGACGAATTACAATTATGAACAAAACTGAGTTTGATAATCCAATCAAATATAGTCATCGATTCAAGCTATAGATGTGTATTTCTTCCAACTAAAAAATATACTATTTACATAAAATACGAATTAAAACTTTACAAAGGGAAGCAATCTACAACTTTAATGCATACGTATTATTCAAATGGTCCGAATGCGAGGGAGGTTTAATTACATTGCAAAAAAAGACGGGAACTTTTAATTTTCGTTTCTTGGGCTTAAACTTGTCTGTGAATTAAGTACAATGGATTGGTAAATCTCCAAGCAAGCATCTCTGACAGGGCACAACGAGAAGATCTATACTCCCACAGTGCTCTGGGGTTTTAATGACACATGCATTGGCCCTGGGGCTTGAGTGAATACGGAGTTTTTATTAAGGAGATAAAAAGTCTTACATGGTCTGAAGGACTCCCCGCTTCCCAGACTGTTGCACTGTGGGAATGAGATTCCAGTTGAGTTTAGATTAGGATTTTCGGGTTTCTCGAAAACTGAAGTAACTCATCAATAATCCGTTCTTTGATCAGGGGTCGCGAGCCACGGAGAGAGGTTTGGTTCGATTTTTGATTTTTTGTGTCCTTGAGGATATTAATATTCGATAACTCCTATAGAACTGTAACTCCGAGAAGAGTCGGAAACTTCAATATCTTCTTACAATTACATACTGTGTGTGCTTCTTAATGTGTGCTTGTTATTCATTATAACAAGGCGGCTTGGTGAACGTTTGGTCAGTTAAAGGCATCAGAATGTGTTTCTTTCCGAGATGACAATGAAGCAGTGCGTTAGCCCAGTGGATGAAGCGTACGCTAATCGCGGAAGAGACCGGGTTTAATACCGCACAGACATACAAAATGTGTGAAGCCCATTTTTGATGTGTCTACCGGCAACACCCGCCACACTTTTATATAAAATGTAGGTCAAGAGTTTCGAATTAGCTCCAAATCTGTATCATCAACAAATCATTTTGCTTCGCAGTATTTCTTCTAAATGGCTTCACGTCTTATGATTAATTACCTTTTGTTGCAATGCGGGACATGGTGTGGCTATGAATGACATGCTAAGTTATAAGTTGGACCCGTCACGACGGCTCGGGGAACATAAGCTAACATAGAGGCTAGATCAACCCGGGTTCCCTTCCAGGCCTCATTTGTCTTACCGCACACCTAAATCTATTGTAGGTATGTCTTTCGCCTGCATGCTTTGAAGTGGTAAGAATACCACAGTTAGGCATTTATAGCGACAGACAAAGGAGAGTTATTCCCCCTAGATCTGTGTTAAAAATGTCGTAAATATCCGGAGAATGGCGTCTTTTATTTGAAACACAAAATTGTGGGTGGTATTTTGCAAATTTAATGCAACAGTTCGCCCATTCGAGCGGGGAACATAAGAAATGTACGGTTTGTACTAGTCCGACATTGTGCCCGTTCTATATCGGTAACCCCCTGATATGACATGCCGCAGTCAACATGTATACCCCATTTCCACAAAGCCTTATCTCTTGTTTTGTCCCCCTTCATGCTTAGCGCCAGGCAGTGTAACAACAAGTAACATCTTTTCACGTCCTTTCAACTAGACATAGGTTCTGCAGTCGCAGAAAATAACGTCATAACATAATTTTGACATCTATATGCATACCTTCTGGTCTTAAGTTATTTTTGCCATTGTTTTAACGCCTTCTTTCTGGACAGACGCATTAAATTGTTCTTAGTCAGTATCCTTCTGTACTTCTCAGTCTCCCAGCTTCGCGTTATTGGGATGGTACGTTATCTAACTTTCCTACTGCTGAGATGCACTAATAACATTTTCCCTAAATTAACTTGTGTCCGGAAAAAAATTCCACATTTACTTGCGACCGGAACCAGATTCCACATTTATTTGTGACCGGAACCAGATTCCACATTTATCGGAACTACTTCCCGAAAAAAAATCCCTTGACCTCGCGTCAGTGCACGTACATTTAAAAATATGTCCTCATAGTTGTTGTTTGTTTGTTTGTTGCTTAACGCCGCACACACCAATATTCCAGCTATATGACGGCGGTCTGTAAATAATCGAGTCTGGACTAGACAACCAAGTGATTGACATCATGCGCATCATTCCGCGCAATTGGGATACGATGACATGCATCAACCAAGTCAGCGAGTCTAACCACCCGATCCCGTTAGTCGCCTATTGCGACAACATAGTCGTCTTTTACGGCAAGCATGGGTTGCTGAAGACCTGTTCTACCCCGGATCTTCACGGGTCTGTCCTAATAGTATCGGGCATTTATGTATCGGATTGTAAAATACGAGAGCCGACGAAGCAATGGGTGATCTTTTTCAATTTATCTTCCCTTCGCTAACCCGCTAGGTGCGTTGACCCGGTCCAACCTTAAACTGATAGCGCCTTTGTTATGCGCGATACGAGAGGTACGTGTTACATCCCACCTATAGACAGTTACCCAGTATAGGCTTGACCTCTGTCGCCAACGTTCACACCAGGGGAATGGACAGTATATCTTTTCTTTTTGCCAAGGATCTATCTGTTGTTCTGTCCTGAAATATGTATTCGGTCATTCAATGAGGGACGACCACGACTGCTTATGTTAACTGCTTATGTAATAGTAAACTACTGGATAGCTGTTCGTGGCGAGGCGTTGCGATCAGCTGATAGTTTATTCCAGGTCGCTTCGTTGACGTTTTGCAATCGGTACTAAAGGTGTTGCCATTGATATTTGAATGTCACACTTTTAAAAATGAAGTATACTTATATTGTATACCTACTCATATCTATGTTGTATTATCCCCGAACAGGCTACATGCATGCATCGGTGCAGAACGCAAAATGTGAAGGTCGTATGCAACGTGCAGTTAGTAAATGTTTAGACAGCATCAGAAATATATATCAGGTATAATATACCTGATATAGGTGATAAAACTTTTCAAGAAATTGTAAAAGAAACAATCACTGGCAAATTATGTCATCAACTACATATCATAATACAATGTTTACAATACATGAACGGAAATCACTGCACCGACATTGAGATATTTGTAAGGGTTAATTGGTGCATGGTGTATAAAAACATTCTATGGATGAATGGTGGCTGTTTGATGCCAAGATCTACCATGATTACATTTCAGTCGTGGTAGTAAAAGATAACATCTTATAAATTAAAAACAATGTATCCATACTACTACATTCACTGTCTACAATCGTGATTGTATAATTGTGCTATCTACACCCAGTTGACTTTGACAATGATCAGATTATTGTAATAGACAAGGCCCATTTTTAATTTCCTTAGGAATTGTCATTTAGGTTTCCTTCTTTTAAACTTCTGTTTTAAATTCTCACACAACCAAATTAGTTTTATTATTCTTTTGTCTCTTTACATCAATACATATCTGCATTGCACAATGTGATAATTTTATTTGATATCTTTGTATACTTATGCATTTGTAACAGAATAAGATTTCACATGCATGACTTTTATGCAGCCATTTTATAATAAAGTATAATATGTTGTATGTAAAAACAAAAAACAAATAAATGCATTAAGCCATATCTACATGGAATGATTGTGGGTTTAAATTTGCAGATATGTCATGATAAATATATTTGATTATAAAATATTTAAAATTATATTTGTTACATCATAATAATATTCAATAGACTTAATACCACATTTGTCTTAAAGTACTGTTGAAAGAAAGTCAGAATATTAACACATGTAGCTGCAGCAGGATAGTTCATCAGTTGTAAGGGTAACTTGTCAACATATGTTACCAACTCAAGAAGATAGGAATGTCGTAATTAACAGCTGTTTATGTATCTTACACTTCTTGTGGGGTAGGGGGCGGTCGGGTAGCCTAGTGGTTAAAGCGTTCGCTCGTCACGCCGAAGACCCGGGTTCGATTCCCGACATGGGTACAATGTGTGAAGCCCATTTCTGGTGTCCCCCGCCGTGATATTGCTGGAATATTGCTAAAAGCGGCGTAAAACTATACTCACTCACTCACTCTTGTGGGGTAGTCAGTATGAATGGCTGTTTGTTGGCACAAATCTCTGTAATTTACGTCTATTCTAAGAGCCTGAGTGTGATCATTATATAAGACATGGATAAATACATAAGCACGTGTGATGACCCAAGGCCCTACATCATGGCACACAGTTTACAAGGGGCAGGATAATACGGGTAAATGTTTAGTTTCTTACTATAATAACCATTATGTGTATTGCAGCTGAGTAACTGATTGGTTGATAGATGCATGGTAGATTTTCATTTGGTATATTTCTAAAATATATTGTCAAATTAAAAAATGAATAAATGAGAAGAATGTAGATATAAAAATAAGATCAGTTGTGTTATTCTGAAGGTTATTTCTTCTTCAGTCATTAGTGAGTGAGTGAGTGAGTGAGTGAGTGAGGTTTTACGCCGCTTTTAGCAATATTCCAGCAATATCACGGCGGGGGACACCAGAAATGGGCTTCACACATTGTACCCATGTCGGGAATCGAACCTGGGTCTTCGGCGTGACGAGCGAACGCTTTAACCATTAGGCTACCCGACCGCCCTCAGTCATTAGTAAAGTTACGGATGTACAATAATTATAGATAACACAAAGGCGGATAAATAAAATGATTTTGCATTATTTCATCGATATGATATGTTAGCCCAGACTCACAGAATGTATCGCTCTTTTCTGACGTAGACCTTGCCGTGGCAATATACCGTTTTTCATGGCCTTCTCCCTGCTCTTCCATCGTTGTAATTCGTGTTTTAGTTGAAGACTGAACAAATGTTGATATTTTAAACTAATAATCACAACAAAACATGTCCTCGTTAAAAATGCTAGTTAAAAATTCACACTCGTAAACGGTCATTTTTTAATCGAGGTGCAAAAGGGTCACGCTTTAGCTTGGCTCCGTCTCCACATTTCATTACTTGTCGCAGCGCACATTAATCTGGGAACCAGACCGAAAGTGACAGGTTGGATCATTGCTAATTTCATTTCAAAAGGAGAGTTATTGCCCTTTGGAACAAAACTATCGCTCATTTAACAAACCGTTGAAGGAGAACATTGTATTGTTGTAAGATTGATAACACCACGAATTGTATTTACGGCAGCCAGAACGGCTTGCCAACCGCATACAGTTTTGTCGCATGGTAACCTCAGAGTTACTTCGTGTAACTCTGGAATGTATGTTTACAGAGGAAAACGAGTTTTTGCAGATGTTATAGGGTATGAGAATTTAGACTAAATCTGTTTCTTGTCAACATCAGTCAAAAGTGACCGGTACTGTGACGCTCCAGCCAATACAACCGCATACAGTTTCGTCTGACGGTAATTTCCGAAGTCCTTCATGCAAATATGGACAGCAAAATAAAGCGCGATCTGGAATATAAGTTTACAGATGTAAATGAGTTTTTTTTCTAGATGTTAAAAGGCTTATTATAAATCCAAATCTTCTTCTCGTCCATGTCAGTCAAAACAGACCAGCACTTTGACGGAACAGTCAATTTGATTAAATGCCGTAAACAACGAACCGGTGTTTCGATGAATGACACCCCACACCTCTTGCTTCGATTCAGGGGCGGTCGGGTAGCCTAGTGGTTAAAGCGTTCGCTGGTCACGACGATGACCCGGGTTCGATTCCCGACATGGCTGCTATGTGTGAAGCCCTGTTCTCGTGTCCCCCGCCATGATATTGCTGGAATGTTGCTAAAAGCGGTGTAAAACCATACTCACTCACTCAGCTTGCGCCATAGGGAGGTAACTTTATCCTTTAATAAATACAATATAACCATTAAATATTTATTTCAGATACATGTGATCAATGTTTATGTTTTGGTTATCCCTTTAACACTGCTACAATGTATCTTGTGTCTTCACCTGTACAACGAGCTTGGAAATGAAATGAATTTTGTTCTTTCAGATGACCCCTCCCATCCCTGCTACCCTAATCGACATGGGGAGTACCTGCCCCACCCCTTCATCTGCAACAAGTACTACTGGTGTGTGGGGGGTCGGGAGGAAGTGCAACACTGCCAGCAGGGTACCCTCTATCTCGGGGAGGGCCAGTGCACATTCGACGTGGAGGAGTCGCACTGTTACAACGCTCGCAATACAACTCTACCTGCTGTGTGATAGACGTGTGTAGGGGACGCGTGAAGGTCCGGGGTAGAATATGTCTGCTATAAGAGGCGACTATGCTTGTCGGAAGAGGCAACTAACGGGATCGTGTGGTCAGGCTCGCTGATTAGATTATTTACATAACGCCGCCATATAGCTGAAATATTGCTGAGTGCGGCGTTAAACAACACACACACTCTAACCCGGTTCCACACGGGTCCGACATAAAAAGGAATTTACTGAGCATGTGCCATTCAAAATGAGATGTGACAGACTAAAGTGAGACTGACGTGAGATGTAACAGACTAACGTGAGATGTAAAATACTAACGTGAGATGTATCAGGCTAACGTGAGATGTATCAGGCTAACGTGAGATGTATCAGACTAACGTGAGATGTAAAAGACTAACGTGAAATGTAACAGACTAACGTGAGATGTGACAGACTAACGTGAGATGTGACAGACTAACGTGAGATGTGACAGACTAACGTGAGATGTGACAGACTAACGTGAGCTGTGAAGACTAACGTGAAATGTAACAGACTAACCAGAGATGTAACAGACTAACGTAAGATGTAAAGACTAACGTGAGATGTGAAGACTAACGTGAGATGTAACAGACTAACGTGAAATGTAACAGACTAACGTGAGATGTGACAGACTAACGTGAGATGTGACAGACTAACGTGAGATGTGACAGACTAACGTGAGATGTGACAGACTAACGTGAGCTGTGAAGACTAACGTGAAATGTAACAGACTAACCTGAGATGTAACAGACTAACGTAAGATGTAAAGACTAACGTGAGATGTGAAGACTAACGTGAGATGTATCAGACTAACGTGAGATGTATCAGACTAACGTGAGATGTATCAGACTAACGTGAGATGTATCAGACTAACGTGAGATGTGAAGACAGGTATTTAAAGTGTTCCTATCTTATTGTCTGTGCACGGCAATTGTTGATCATATGTTGGTGTATGTGTTAAATACTAGCATGCTTATTGCTTTAATGAAGAACTTCACCTCATTGATAATATTCATGTAGTGAAGTGCTGTCCTGAAGGTCAGTTGTATGTAAGTATTTGTATTAACGTTATAATAGAACAGTTCTTGACACGCAGGCCCTGTTCTTGGTGTTCCGGCATTTTTACCTGTTGCGTTTGATTTTCGGGCCATTTAAACATCTCTGTCTTTTAAACCATCGTCATCTGCTGTTGAGACTAAAAAAGTTTGTTAGAACCAGAAACGTGTCCTCAGTGAATTAAATCTTCAAAATAGTTTGGAGAGGGACTATAATGATTGACAAATAATGAACATCAGTGGCAAAAGAGTCTATGTAATTATGTATGAGAAACTGTCCTCTGTGGTTGAGGTATAGAGGATGAATTTCACTGTTTTACTTGTATGTGATATTTGTTTTGCTAGAAGAATAAAATATCTATCAACGACATGCAGCACTAATATAAGTATGCATACATTTAAAGATACTTAGCACAGAGTATCTGTGTGTGTGTGTGTGTGTGTTTGTGTGTGTGTGTATGTGTGTGTGCGTGGCTTCTTGTACTACTCCGGACTTCTGCCGATTTATAGTGCTAGCACACTGAGATGAACATGAGTACTCCACTCAGACACAGAATACTGACGCCTAGCCAACCAGTCCTTGTTTTAGCCCTTTAATGCCGAAGGCCAGGTGACAACAAGTACCATCTTTTAACGTCTTTTGGGGATCAAACTCCGGACCTTCCGCTCTCCCACAAGACCACGGAGGCGGTGGCTTCATGCCGCAGTGATGAACATTTCTGACGTTTACCTCTTTGTTGAAACCAGCGAACATGATTATGGTGACAAATAATAACAGGCTCAACCGGGATTCGAACCCACGACCATACGTTTCTGTCACGCCTAAGGTGAGCATCTCTGGTCGACGAGTAGCAGTACCTTACACCCCTGGGTCGCCCCTGCACCCACTTAATGACAAACAAAACATATCCAGCTTGAAAAAAATAAAATCAATATTTTTTTTGTGATATTGATATAGAATAATTTGTTGAAGAATATGAATGCCAGAGTTCCACAAAATCCTCCAAGCGAAATGACCCCCATCGCTCCTAGCAACTGACACGGTGCCGCCTGCAGGTCCCCCACAGAGGTCGCCCCGAGGTATCTCTTTATTACCCGCATCACTGCGCGTGATGGATAGAGATTGGGCGGAGGCTTATTTCCCGAATAATCAGGCCTCAAGTTAACGAAAACCACACAGATCAACCACGTTCCTTGTGACACGTGGGACCAAGTCTTCCCAGCAGCCTCCGCGGTCTAGTGGATAGAGCGTCTGTCCAGAGAGCAGAAGGTCGGTGATCCAATCTCAACTACTCTGTTATGACAAAGCATAATAAAAGATGGTGATTGTTGTTACCCTGCCTGGGGCTCGACATTAAGGTGATGAAGAGATGAGAATATATAGTAATATTCTGAACGCATGTTTGAACCAATTCAGTTTTCAGAAATCAGTATGTTTGTTTGTGTAGAGTGAGTGAGTGAGTATGGTTTTACACCGCTTTTAGAAATATTCCAGCAATATCACAGCGGGGGACACCAGAAATGGGCTTCACACATTGTACCCATGTCGGGAATCGAACCCGGGTCTTCGGCGTGACGGGCTGACGCTTTAACCACTAGGCTACCCGACCGCCCCTTGTTTGTGTAGAAAACGGTGCCCATGTGTATATTCGAGGAATAAGTACGCTTGATTTGTTTCTCGAACTCGTTTCTACTGTTTAGTTGGTTTGTTAACTCGTTGTTTAACGCCGCGTTCAGCAATATTCCAGCTATATCACGGCGGTCTGTAAATAATCGAGTCAGGACCAGACAATCCAGTGATTGACATCACGGGCATCGATCCACGCCATTGGGACACGATGACATGCATCAACCAAGTCAGCGAGCCTGACCACCTGATCCCGTTAGTCGCCTCTTACGACATGCACAGTCGCCTTTTTAGGCAAGCATGACCTACTAAAACTGTAGTCCATTGATTGATACCATGAACATCGTTTGGAGATACGCTGACATGCATCAACCAAGTCAGCGAGACTGACCACCCGATCCTGTTAGTCGCTTCTTACGACAAGCATGGGTTGCGGAAGACCTATGCTACCCCGGATCTTCCCGGGTCTCGTGTTTTTTAATATTAGGACCCGTGTTCCCGAGATACGTTAAACACAATTAAATTGTATCTGAGGTTGTTTGAGATATAAAGCGTCATCGCAATATTGATGGTGTCGCAGTAATTGAAATATGCATTAGATGTGTCTGGGGTCGTATTTGCCTCAGAGTGACTTACATGGTGATACTTTGAAAAACAATAACAAGACAAACCCATCTGTATATATCCATACACATACATAAAAAAAACCGCAAGTGAATTTCACATAAGTCGGTTTTTATTAAAACAATGACTTAGGCTGGATGACATTTATATGTTATCATCGAATGCAATGAATATATTACTCGTACGTGCTCACAATTCATGTTGTTCACTCTCTATGTATTGTTATTACATTTTGTGACGATGATTTAGATAGCCAGGATTCATAAATATAAATTCGTATTTAATTACAACCAAATCATTGCAGAAATCACAAGACTTTCCATATCCTAATATAGTGCTGAATTCAAACATGTTGCACAATCACGCGTGTCACTCAAACTTCAACGCATCACGTTGACTATGGAGGCTACTCGTATTTACAAAGCGGGGTTTGGTGATTTGGGTAAAGACGTCAAGGCATCTCTATACATTGCCGGGCAAAAGAAAATATACACTCGAAAACATAACTTGACCAACAAATCACAAACGTTATCAAAACGCGACTTAGCTACAAGACTTAGCTATAAGATACAAAACTGTGATACCCGTATCGAATACATCACCATTGAATGACCACATCTTGTCTGTTTCATTTTCTAGCCATCATCAAACATGGGCGTATACTTTCTTTTGCCCGGCAGTGTATTATATTGTCACTGACTGAACTTCATATGATATTTGACGAGCGCCACTTTGGTGCCATTCACGATTCAATATATTACTGGTGAAGCTCCGGGGTGGACCAAGTCTTCAGCAACCCATGCTTGCCATAAAAGGCGACTATGCTTGACGTAAGAGGCGACTAACGGGATCGAGTGGTTAGGTTCGCTGACTTGGTTTACGCGTGTCATCGATCCCAATTGCGTGGATCGATAAAGCTGGAATATAGATGAGAGCGGCGTAAAACAACCAACCAACCAACCAATATATTACTGCGCAACACTCAAGACGAATATCAGTCAGTAGTGTGACGCACTTCCGGCTGATGGTTTAAACCAAGTAACGAATACGTCACTTCACCCAGAACGGTTACAGTGTCTGTTTAACCTCACCTAACGTTGCCTATAACACTACTTTATCACGCATTTCTTACGATTATGGAAAGGGTGTTGTCGTTTTTAGTAACAGTTGGAAAATATTGTGAAAATATACTATTGCTTGATATTTTTGTTTATTATTGAAAATATCTGGGCATGCTTGGCTGTCTTTTCCTTCGATGGAACAATTTGTTTCTGCGACTCAATGGGTTGGCAAATGAGACATGAAACTCAGATATGACACTTGAAGCTTAGTCTGCGACACTTGAAGCTTAGTCTGCGACACAAGCTTAGTCTGCGACGTCCTTGGCTCATGGAGATTCGTATCTTCGAGAACATATAACGTCAACGCCAGAGAACCCTTCTTGATTATCCGACGAAATAGTTTCCATTAGGCAAAAGGGTAATAAAAGCTGTGAATATATACTTTATGAATCGATCACTGAAAATCAGTGACGACCCCAGCTGTTCGCGGTAAACATGACCTAATGGTAACACAAGCCACGCACACAATTTGCATTGAAAATAAATAAATTCATTCAAAATCTGTTCTTAAACAATCCTTGTAATTTGAAATTAATTTAAAATTAGCCATAAACATTTGAAATTAGACTTTCAGTATCATGTGTGATCACACAATGTGATGTTAAGTGATATTGGTTTGAGAACGCATCTGAAGTAATGTGCTGATAATGAAGAACTGAAATATGTGATTTTGAGAAGTGATGGATCTTTCTCGGTATCTCATGTATACATATTTGTAGGCAGGCGTATTCGCACTAAGGTCATCCAAGTTTAACTGTCAGTTCCGCGCCGGTGAGTGACGACATGTATATGTGGGCACTACGTCATTTCCGGTTCCCATGGGATACAATCCGCCTTCTCGATTCGCTGCACGAATTTAATTCCTATCACTTCCTGATAAACACAACCCGTGCCTCGCAAACAAGAACGATGTGCTTTTGAAGGCTCGGATAGATTTCCCTTTCTCGCCGACACCACACACCTAAATCTTTTAAACATTTTTATTTTTGAATTAGAGCACTCTCGAGACAGTCATCGCCATAATTGGTTTCATCATTCTCGGAAACGTATCAATGCAGATTGGAAAAAAATGGCGAGTAAATTTGTTGATAAAAGGAAACACGAGATGAGCCTTAGATCAATGTTTAATGATATTAAACCTGACAATAAATCGATCTTGAGGCAAATATTTGACGAGAAGACGTCTTAATTCTCTATGATGGAAGTCTGTTGATGAAACAAGAGGGATGAGACGTCAGTCTTAGGAATCGATGGACAGCCTCGGTACGATTGGCCAGCACTGATGAATCCCAGGACGGTTCAATTTTTGACAAGTCTATCAATCTGTGGAATGACGTTTGAATTAAAAAATGTGCTTAAAGAACAACAGGGAACTATTTCTCGTTTTATCGTCATTGACAAGTGCGTAGATAGCGCTTCGGGTGGAAAAGTATCTTGAATCAAAGGGAAAACGCACAGGACTATTTTTTGTGTTCTTCGTCACCGATTACATTGCGTTGGGATAATTTGAAGATTGGAACAAAGAGCAAATTGTTATATAAGGTGGAGAGTTGTGATTCTGTCTCTGATAACAAAAAACATCAAGCTGTTTCCCGTGTTCTGTTTTGATAAACATCGTGACTGGACATTTAATAGTGTTATCAGACGAGATTGACACATTATACGTCATCAAATTTATACTTCTCAAAAGAAGTCAAAGAATTTGATAATGTCTGTTTGCCCATCACTCATTCCTGCAACAATTTGTTAAATGTATTCTATGGCTGGGTAATTTTGTGTAAAAAATAATTGGTTCAAAGACGACTGACGTACGAAATGAGATTGTAGCCATATGACATCTACCATGTTTGCAATGTTGTAAATATTTTTTTATTGATGTTTAAAGATAAGATGGCCAAAATATCCTACAGCAGTTGTGTAATATGCGAATTTTGAAATCAAATTATATTTAAAAAAATAAAATAATGAAGAAGTATTCTTCGAATGCTGACTAAGGGCCAGTAAGTTAATATCTTTGATAGCATATCGCTTAAGATGTTGATAATTGAAAATCAAATCTATGATAAAATCTTCCCAACATGGGTACAATGTGTGAAGCCCATTTCTGATGCCGCCGCCGTGATATTTACTGGAATATTGCTAAAAGCGGCGTAAAACCATATTCATTCACTCGCTATGATAAACTGAGAGGAATGGTGTCTGTTGCTCCTCGGCTGCTTCGGCGACTTTTTTCAGCTTGTTAACGTTTTTATATTTTGTATTTTTTTAAATCAATTTCAGATTTCAAGCGCATACTTCCTTTAGCCCGGCAGTTTATAACAACACAGCAGTAACTGTACGTAATGCCCTGCTGTGTTGCACCTATGAGATTAATCGAACTAGGTTTGTCGGTTTAAGCGAAAGCTGCAGCCGTTGGGCTATCGTCGTAGACAGAGCCCCGTGGACGACGACACGACAATAAACAATTCCTTATTTATTTTCCCTGTTCCAAACAGCAATATGGGCACACACAGACTGATTATATGTCTGTCCTGGTAGGAGGCAGGATCAAAGAACCATTAAACAGACAACAGATATGCTGCACGATGACGCTGGCACCATCCCCTTGCTGAGAGCACGTGCAGCGTTTCCGAATATTCAATTAGGTGAACGTGTATCGATAAACAGTGATCATGCTTTATTTAATTGTTAAAAAAGCCCATTTATTCGACAATTTGTCATGAAATATTTGGCAGGACGATGTCTGTTTTAAAACATATCTACCATAGGTAACCCTGTACACAACAAACCGGAAGTTGCCAGTTGTATCTCCTGTTTCCTCAGAGAACATTTCGTACAATACATGTACATGCATCGTGGTAAGTAGATGCTAATTAAGAATTTACCAACACCATTTTGAATGTAAATTGTAACAATTGGGTTTTCTATAATACACAGATGTCATAGGTATCATGACATCACAGTATTTTGTGGCAATCGTGTCACATATGGGATAGCATTAGAGTATATCTTGAAAACAAGGTAAACAAACATTTTATGCTAATTAAGAATTTACCAACACCATTTTGAATGTAAATTGTAACAATTGGGTTTTCTATAATACACAGATGTCATAGGTATCATGACATCACAGTATTTTGTGGCAATCGTGTCACATATGGGATAGCATTAGAGTATATCTTGAAAACAAGGTAAACAAACATTTTATGCTAATTAAGAATTTACCAACACCATTTTGAATGTAAATTGTAACAATTGGGTTTTCTATAATACACAGATGTCATAGGTATCATGACATCACAGTATTTTGTGGCAATCGTGTCACATATGGGATAGCATTAGAGTATATCTTGAAAACAAGGTAAACAAACATTTTATGCTAATTAAGAATTTACCAACACCATTTTGAATGTAAATTGTAACAATTGGGTTTTCTATAATACACAGATGTCATAGGTATCATGACATCACAGTATTTTGTGGCAATCGTGTCACATATGGGATAGCATTAGAGTATATCTTGAAAACAAGGTAAACAAACATTTTATGCTAATTAAGAATTTACCAACACCATTTTGAATGTAAATTGTAACAATTGGGTTTTCTATAATACACAGATGTCATAGGTATCATGACATCACAGTATTTTGTGGCAATCGTGTCACATATGGGATAGCATTAGAGTATATCTTGAAAACAAGGTAAACAAACATTTTATGCTAATTAAGAATTTACCAACACCATTTTGAATGTAAATTGTAACAATTGGGTTTTCTATAATACACAGATGTCATAGGTATCATGACATCACAGTATTTTGTGGCAATCGTGTCACATATGGGATAGCATTAGAGTATATCTTGAAAACAAGGTAAACAAACATTTTATGCTAATTTAGAATTTATCAACACCATTTTGAATGTAAATTGTAACAATTGGGTTTTCTATAATACACAGGTAACATAGGTATCATGACATCACAGTATTTTGTGGCAATCGTGTCACATATGGGATAGCATTAGAGTATATCTTGAAAACAAGGTAGACAAACATTTTATGCTAATTAAGAATTTACCAACACCATTTTGAATGTACATTGTAACAATTGGGTTTTCTATAATACACAGGTAACATAGGTATCATGACATCACAGTATTTTGTGGCAATCGTGTCACATATGGGATAGCATTAGAGTATATCTTGAAAACAAGGTAAACAAACATTTTATGCTAATTTAGAATTTATCAACACCATTTTGAATGTAAATTGTAACAATTAGGTTTTCTATAATACACAGGTAACATAGGTATCATGACATCACAGTATTTTGTTGTAATCGTGTCACATATGGGATAGAATTAGAGTATATCTGGAAACAAGGTCAACAGACTGTCTTCTGCAAATGTAATATACTTGCAACCGTTATAACTATCCAAATTTGTAGAATTGAATGTTTTCGTGCACAGAAAAGGAGTAACTTACGCGTGTATGCCACGAGTTTTGAAATATCTGATGACAAATTCGTTTAATAGTAGTTGACCGATCTATTGTAGAAGCTTTTGCATCTCTGAGTTCAGACTGACGACAACTCCCGTATACATGTACAGTTTTATTTATGTCGTAATGAATTCATTTTTGTCTTAAATTAAAGGTGACTAGAGTCGAGACAGATTTATTTGTCATTCTTATTCTCAACTATTTGGTAATATTATCACAACCTTGAACTACATGCGAACATATCTACTACAATCATAGAAATATAGCGATAAAAGGTTACCACTAAAATGTTGTCATTTCCGTGTTCAATTAACTGCAATGTACGTAAAGAATAGAATGCATTAACAGCCTTCGAACTCTTCGAGGTGTACCTTCAGTGACAATATACAAGGTCAAGGCTTTCAAATGACCACCGTGACCTAGTTCTATTTCCTCGTGATCTACTGAGCAACCTTACGAAACATCGCAATTGGCAAACATCGCCCCTTTCCGATACTGAAACTTTTACCGTTTTTCATTTTTGCTTGTCTTATATATATAGTGAGTTACGTATTTATAAGTTTTATGCTAAATATATTAAAAGATACTGGTAAAAGGCTTTTGAAAATGTAGTTCTGACATGGTGACTGTAAACAAAAGCCTTCACTGGTTTGACCAGGGCTGGCATTAAACTACAAACGGTTACTGAATTTGCTGAAATGAGTATTAGTGATATATCACCGTTTATGATCACATACCGCGACCACGTTATCAGTTTTCTGCTACTTGTCCGTGTGACAAGGTGATCATGGCTGTCGACTGCAAGCAGAAATGTGTACATCACGTGACGGTCATGTGCTATAGAGAGGTCGAAGGGTCAAATATAGTCCCGGCTAACAATGGTTACGAATCACCTCCGAGGTATTTCGTCGTCCGATCGTGTTCAGAGTGGAAGCATCGGCGTGAACACCGCGTTTCGGTTCAGTAGGCGCTGCACGTGCAACGGAAGAATCCATTACTACAGAACAGGGGACAAAGGTCATGATTTACATGTATTCGTCGACTTGACGTCGACTTGACACATGCAAGGCATTTATTGTAAAGGATCAGCTGTCTTCGACTGCATGGACATAATCATGCATTTATTTGTCCCACGGACCTTATTGAAATGTCAAACTCCAAATGATGAAAACAGTAGGGCGGCAGCAAACGGAAACACAACCGACTGTCCCGCGAGCAAATCTTCCAAAAGGTTGCACGGATAATACAAATCCGCTGTTTTTTTGCATCAAATATGTCAATTGAGTGTTTAAGGGAGCTACAACCCAAGTGTTTTAAAAAACATAATAAAACCCTTGTTCTGCTGAAACGCTTCACAGATGCCTCGCATTGTAGAATAAAATAATGTACCCTCATCTTGCAGATTAAAGTGTCCAAAGACTACAGTTGATTATTTTGTTTTATTTATAAAGAATACTAACTGAGCAACTGTTTAGGTTGGAAAAAATAATTGAGCTCCTAAACATTAAATAAAATAAAGTGCTGATCAGAAAACAAAATTCACCCCTTCCCCGAAGAAAAGCAGAAAATGAAAATAAAACTAAATAAAAACTTAAAAAAATATAATGTTTTCTCCCTAACTTTCCTCTCATATAGACCACATGCTGCAAAGACATTTTTTTTTTTTTTTTTTTTTTTTTTTGCTGCACAGACATGTCTTTATCTGAATGACAAAACAGTGAGATGTTGGTCATGGCGATACGTAACGACCACCGTCCTCTTCCTCGTACTTGCTGATTGATGATGTTTTTTCATATGCTCCACTTTAAACGTGACGCCATATGGGAGCACACGTAACACACATACACGGAACAATCTATTCCCTGTTTATTTCATAATAGCTAATACACACAAAACATAATATCAAAGTAGTAAATTTAACAAAATATAACGTGCGCGCTCCTGGAGAGACAGAGTGAAAGTTAAAAGCATGTACATGATTGTGCAAGCGGAACATCAATCTTCCACGTTGATAATTCACTCTTTAATGTTTACAGGAGCGCATCTTGCAGTTAAATATGACCAACCTTTGATGTCGAGAGCCGCAAAAACACGAACTATAAAACAATGTGTACTACCTGCTTGCTTGATATGAAGTTATAGAGGGACTAGATTGCCTCTTTGCAACGCCTTTGAAGCGGAGTAATACATCACCTGGGTCTTGTCGTCAACTAAACGTGGTCAATACACTCCTTCCAATCAGATTGGGTTGTTAAATAAATGAAAGGACTTCTAATTCTAAGGGTTATGGCTCTGTTGTGCTTAAAATCATTGAAAGGACCTTGAGTGGTTTCAATAACGATCAATTTTACCGCCATTGACGAAAAGGGCCCATGCAGACTAAAAAGTTCGTGTTTGGCAGGATTTAAAACGAGCTCTTTGACGCAGTGACGATAACGCTGTTATGATCGGCGACACAGATGCTCATTGGCAATTTTAATGTCACACTGCAAATGTCTGATTTTGGTTCAGAGGTGTGTGAGGTACATAAATATGGTCGTCGCTGAAATCACAGAGGGAAGGGGCAGTGGGGTAGCCAGGTGTTTAACACGTTTCCTGGAGCGGAAGGTCAAGTTTCCGTGCCCCACATGACTACACAGTATTTTCCTTATTACTGGTATACCCTCTGTGAATAGACTATTGCTGAAACCTCCTTCACCACATCGCTTGCGTTACCTTCAAGGTAGTCATAACGAAACATCTTGGCTCAAGTGTTTATTTGAGTAGGTATTTTAAGTTATATCACAACATGACAGAGTCAAGATATATATTTCGGCCACTGCTTCAAAACACACATTAGGTTCTGTGAAGAGGTGTTTATAAAATAATGTTTTTTACAACACAGTGTTGAGGACTTCCAGTATACCAGGGGAAGAATGTTTGTTTGGTGAAACCAGAGGACCTCGTTGTTGTCTACTATTTCACATGAGCAACCCCCACATCCATCGTATTATTGACCCATTGCTTATTGTGGGAGGAAAACCAGAATTATTGTTGTCCAACGAGGTATGGTAAAACGTCGTTCAAGATTATAGCACTTATATATACTTACGTGCGTGCCCGTATGTGTATGTCTGTAGGTGCCTGTACTAGTCCTGACAGAGATACCCTACCGCAGCCTAACATATATACCCCACTCAGACACAATACACTGCCTCCGAGCCGAACAGTCCTTATTTTATCCCCTAAATATCGAGCGCCAGGCAGGGAAAGAAAGGACCACCTTGTACCGTCTTCTGGTATGACCGGATCGAACCTCCGACCTTCCGCTCCCCGACTCTCTATCCACTAGACCACAGAGATGGTCCGTAAGCCGAGACGGTTACCAATTTGGTGACACTCATGATCACCACTATGGTTCTGTCTGTGCATGGATTGCGATCGGGATGAATGTGGCACCAGGACCAACGACAACCGGATTCTAGTGTGGCGATGGGGGGTTACTCTGTATAGAACTGGGATATATTGGAGTCAGTATAACTTAAGACACACCGGGTCAAATTCCAACCACACGCATGATCAGCATGTAATTGCTTTGTCATTCAAAACTGGCCTCCTCGTAGCCAATGGAGGCCAGCATCTCAGGAGACATTACTACAATGAAATTGCACCATAATGTTTGCAGGCCAGTGTGACGTAATCGTTTCTATGACGTCACATCTAAATGACATCAGTAATCACTGTCAGTAACGCTAGTTATCTGTACTATGTACACTCAATACAATGATTATTATTGTTCAAAAGCTGTAAAAGTTCGACGAGTGATTTTGGATAATAATTATGTTATCACTCTCGTGTCTATAAAGTTACAGGGGTAGTGGTTAAAACGTTCGCTCGTCGCGCCGAAGACCGCCTTCGAATTCCGACATGGGCACAATGTGTGAAGCCAATTTCTGATGTCCCCCGCCGTGCTATTGCTGGAATATTGCTAAAAGCGGCGTAAAACCAAACTCACTCACTAAATCAAGACTCATTGATAAAAGTGGAAATATATCGGAAGACACTTGGGTAAGATTATACGTCTCTGCATTCCGATGTGAACGATGTGAGACGTTTTGTGTTGTAGTAATATGAATGGCTGCTGTGACTATATCGACCAGCGCTGGACGACAGACGTTACCATTGACATACACGAATATATGTTTACTCCTCCATCTGAAGTCTGGAGTCCAGTCTTTGGGATAAACATTGTAATTAGTTCCTTGTGTGAGACACAAGTGTTGTCCTTGTTTAATAAGGATAATCATCAGCTGCTTGATTGATAGGAATCCTAAACTTTAAGTTAGCAGACACAGAAAGTGTGGTGTTCAGTCTAAAGTATTTAGTAAGCCAGACTGCTTGTCCCTTGTCTCATTTAACTGAATTGGCGGTTGCATCTGATAATTAATATACACGAAGAAAAATTAAGAGGATGCTGAAATTTAAAATTAAAATTTCGATTGTTGACTGAGGAAGAAATCTGCCAAATCCACGAATTAGTACAAGCAATTTTTAGCTTGACTCTAAAACCTGAAGGAAAATCTCCCTTTTGTACCGGCTTCTAGAGCTCCTGAAAGATCCATACAAAGAACGATGTATTGCTGGGTCCAGCAAATGAACCACCAACTCGCCGTCTCAGTGATTGACCATAATCCTTAGTACAACCAAGCCAGGAATTTCTTTCTATTCACAGCTAACATTTGAGACAAGTGGAATTAATACCATGTGAATTCTTGAAAACACAAAGGAATTGCTGGGATGTTGCATTCTTAGATACGACCTAAGTTATATTAAGTCAAAACATTTGATTTTTCAATTTTTACACCACCATCTCACACTACAAACTTAAGGGTTTACCAGGATTGATTCATCGGGCATCTGTCACTATAGTGACCTTAGATATATAACTATGCATCTCTATCTTCAAAGTTTCAGTACAATGTGTCAGAAATTTGAAATGTACTGAGAAACAATATATGAAATGCTGGACAAAATGGCATACATCTGACAGTTGGGGATTGGAGATATTGGCAAGAAGTAAGCATCCCCATCAGCATCATTTGTGCTCCCCTTCTTGCTGATATTTTTCCTTTTGCATACCAGCCAGAACTGCTCTTCAGATTTGATAAATCAAAACAAGGGAATTTGGCCAAGAAGATTAATTTATGCTTCATGGATATCGATGATCTGATGTATTTCAATAATGTTGTAATAGCCACTTCCCTTCCACTGATTTACTCGCGAGAGAGACCACCGTGTCATACTTAGATCTACGCATAAAAAAATCAGAATGGCAATAATTATATAAAGTACATACAAGAATGTATGGCAAGAGGGATGACTCCAACTTTCCACTACTCGACTTGATGGGATGATGGATTGAGATAAAACAGAGCATGATCTTTCTGAGAACATTGAAAAAAGCTTCACACGACTCGTGGTAAAAAGTTCTTTAATCAAGTTTACAACATGCAATGCCTTTGTAGAGCTTTCAACATGTCTTATGGTAGACATGTGGAGAACTAAACTAATGTCAGATGCACCACGTGTTTCCGTGTTTTTTGTAGTCGAAAAATTGACCTGCCTCTGCAACTGCTTGTATCGGGTGCCACGGGTGGATCAAGTTACGCCCACCCACCGGTGACGAATGGTATCATCACTATTTAATAGTGAATCAAAAACACATGCCTATGATATCGTCAGAATCTTGCTTTAGTGCTTTCCTTTTCTCGAAGACCTTGCGTTATCACTGATTTTCAGTGATTCACTCAAACAATTTTCAAGCTATTTTCCCTTTTACGCCCTGTGGAATATGTTTCGTCGGAGAGTCGAGACTTTTTATGTTTATGATTATGAAAATGGTTATGTCGCTTTTATTTACAATGTGGTTTGAATGTTGAGAATCGAAATTAAGAGTGGCAGTAGCAGCAGTGGTTGACGGAAGAAGACATAGTCAGAAGTCAACAGTGGCTGGGGTACCCTCGGCGTCTGATGCTAAGGTGCAACCGTTTCAGTCAATGTCGACAGTGGTCTTCCTCTTCCTTTGCCCCGTGACCTTTGGTCGAGGCTTATTCTCAACGTAATTTGTTTTTCCAATCCAATCTCTTTTCATATGCATCTGGTTTGCACCGTCACTAAATCAAGGCCATTAACCAGACGCAGATAACATGATACACTCCGGGAGGTTACGTCTTAACATTTGCCTCCATGGTCTAATTGATAGAGCGCCTGTCCCGTGAGCGAAAGGACGGGTACGACCCCCTGGCCGCGTCATACCAAAAGACGTAACGGTTGAAATATGGTACTTGTTGTTATCCTGTCGCTCGGCATTGACGGGATAAAACAAGGAGACAGTATAATGTGTCTGAGTGGGATATCCATGTGAAGCTGCAGCGTGGTATAAAAGTCCTGACTAGTACAAGCAGCCAAACACACAAACGTACATGCAGGTCGCTATATTTGTGCAACAATCCTGCACGCGACGTTGAACGCCTCAATTTTAAGGCTTAAGGCTCTTACATCTGAAACAACGCAGATTGCCAGTTTTCGGTGGAAGGTGAATGAGTAGGTTCTACTTTGTTTCAGGCAATAGTTTAACAGGTCTTTGAAATGTTATGGGGGTGGTTCATTACGAAAAATGACAGGCTGTGGTTGTATTTGTTGAGGTGACATTTATTCCAGTCTGAATCACTTCCTCAATCAATCACCCTGTAATAAAATATAACATTATATACTGTACATAGAATAGCATTCATAGATACTGCTGCATATTATTTATATCCTAGTTTGAGCAGTCACATTAATCCATACATGCAACGCATACAGTTACACATCACTAGTTCATTGTAGATAACTTATATTATATACAATTTACAGAACTTTCAAATAGTAATACATATATTAAATGTCTTTTATCATAACTGAATATATCTATTACATACTACATAGTTAGTATAACACTAGTAGCCGTGTGGCGTCATAAATATATACTCATTATCTCTAAGAGTAGGAATATATATAAAATGCTACCACGTTGTGTTAAATTATAACACATAGTTAATACATATAAATTCATTCATAAGTGAGTGATAAAATAAAGGATTTATACATACCCTGTGAGTGACACCGGGGTGTGTCTATAAACCAACATCATATAGGATTATGGCATTCCTATAAAAAGAAACTATAACATTACTATCATGCCTGAATACATACATACATACATACATACATACATACATACATACATACATACATACATACATACATACACACAGAAACACACACACAACCATTTCCTTAAATTATAGAAAACCAACTTCTAATTCAATCCTTACATTCAAAACTCCCAATCAAATCATGCTCTCACACATACTTACATGTTAAACACTTTATACTGATAAAATAGAAGATATCTTGATTATTTGATATCATAGGTAAAGCATTTACAATATTTTACATTATTGATAACATATTTAAATGATAAGTTAGAATTCTATTTAGGAAAGATAATGTAAATAACTAACCTGAGCTATATGTAGTCCATGTCTTGTCTGTGCAGAGTTATAAGCAGAGTGAATAAAAAGTGTGCAAATGTTAGGGAGGAAAGCTGTAGTTAGATAATGTTAATCAGCTAGGAAGCTGAAAGCTATTGTATTGACAAGCTAGAGAGTTTGTGACAAAGGGACAGGAATAGACTAACCTGTACACCCTTCAATACAACGGACAACCGCTTGGACTCTTAACCCAAGCATATACATTTTGTACTACAACTAATGAAGATATATACAACTACTTGAAATGAAAAAAGCTAAAACTATATTCCTAAAAACTATATATACAATATCCTGTCACAGAGGGCCATTTGAAGTGATCACATAAGGAAGAGAATTTGTGGATGTCAACCTCTTCATTATGAGGAACACAACGTTTCGGGGCATATACTCTGAAACGTTGTGTTCCTCATAATAAAGAAGTTGACATCCATAAATGCTCTTCCTTAATAGTTCAACACACCCAGAATGGCTTCACACACAGTACCCATGAAATATCGTTCTATGGTTAAACCACGAGAGCACCTCATCCTTACCCAAATATCATCTGATGGTTTTCGGGACAAGGTGATCGAGTTGTCTGAAGCGAGTCTTTACACCAACTTACCATACCCAACACAACAGACACCCAAATGTGCGTCACAAATTATCAGCATTGTCCGTGTCATGACCAAACCAGTTAGCCATAAGACTACCCTAACTCTCTCCAAGTATTGAAGAAAGGGCAGATAACTTGGATGTAACAACTACCCAATTAAACCCACATCCCAGACATTTACACTCGAGTCTGAGTTACATTTGATTGTCCTGAAATCGCGTCTTTACACCTCCAGTTGATAGTTAAACGACTCGAACGCGTATGTTACTTTATCGAATTCCCATTCATCTCAGACTCGGGGAATTTTAACGTTCTGTTGTGCTGTAATCAATGAGACAGAACCCATCGATCTGATCGGATGTCATTGTGTGTATACTTGAACCGCAACACACTCGTGAGATGTGTTTTATAATTAAAAAAGTTCTTCCCCATGCTTAGCCCATATGGCTATGACGGTTAGTTCATCGATCAGACGATAGGGGGCGTCGTGGCAATATTCGAGAGCGCGTGAAGAGACAAAGCGTGTGTCGTCATTAGAATCCGAGTGCGTTTTATCATTTCGATTTGTGGGCAGCGAGGGTCGTTTGGCATGGCGGAAAGGTCATGTGACCTCCTCGTTCTATCCACTTCGCACCTCTCAACAAAGAAAGATATTTATCGAGAAATTGGTGTATTTATATACAGGTAAAAATCAATACAATGGGCCAGTGTTGTTAATGAAAATAAACGTGAAGGGTTTTGTAGTAGCAGTGAGTTTGTTGTCGGAACTCTTGGCGCTGTAGGGGATACGGTGCCTGTGTTCCCGATAATGCCCAGAACAATTCCATGTGTACAGACACGGGGTGTATCAGTACTGAAACACAGAGTCATACTTTACTTTTGTTCATTATGTTTAATTTCAGCATCCATAATATTTTTATTTTCAAATTTGATCGACTGGAGTTAAAAAAGTATGGAAACTAAAAACGAAACGTTAGGTTCTTGAGCAAACCAGCCCTTCAGAGGCAAAAGGGCTCCATGATTAAAGGCGTGACGTTTTCGACGAGTAAAATTGATCTTGATGCTTCTTTAACGTTGTTATAAAGGGTTTTGTGACATAGTGTTATATTGCTTACGGTATGTTTAACTTACATGAGTTCATCACTATGCACCGTCATACTATATTCGTTACCGTTTCATATGTAAACTGTGACGTGTACAATGGTGAATACTACAAACGTTACCGTTTCATATGTAAACCGTGACGTATACAATGGTGAATACTACAAACGTCACGGTTTCATATCTAAACAGTGCCGTATACAATGGTGAATGCTACAAACGTCACCGTTTCATATCTAAACAGTGCCGTATACAATGGTGAATGCTACAAACGTTACCGTTTCATATGTAAACAGTGCCGTATACAATGGTGAATGCTACAAACGTTACCGTTTCATATGTAAACAGTGCCGTATACAAAAGTGATTACTACAAACGTTACTGCTTCATATGTAAACCGTGACGTATACAATGGTGAATGCTACAAACGTTACTGTTTCATATGTAAACAGTGCCGTATACAATGGTGAATACTACAAACGTTACCGTTTCATATGTAAACTGTGACGTGTACAATGGTTAATGCTACAAACGTTACTGTTTCATATCTAAACAGTGCCGTATACAATGGTTAATGCTACAAACGTTACTGTTTTATATGTAAACAGTGCCGTATGCAATGGTGAATACTACAAACGTTACCGTTTCATATGTAAACAGTGCCGTATACAAAAGTGCTTACTACAAACGTTACTGTTTCATATGTAAACAGTGCCGTATACAATGGTGAATGCTACAAACGTTACCGTTTCATATGTAAACTGTGACGTATACAATGGTTAATGCTACAAACGTTACTGTTTCATATGTAAACAGTGCCGTATACAATGGTGAATGCTACAAACGTCACCGTTTCATATCTAAACAGTGCCGTATACAATGGTGAATACTACAAACGTTACTGTTTCATATGTAAACAGTGCCGTATACAATGGTGAATGCTACAAACGTTACCGTTTCATATGGAAACTGTGACGTATACAATGGTGAATACTACAAACGTAACCGTTTCATATGTAAACTTTGACGTATACAATGGTGAATACTACAAACGTCACCGTTTAATATGTAAACTGTGACATATACAATGGTGAATACTACAAACGTTACCGTTTCATATGTAAACAGTGCCGTATTCAATGGTGAATACTACAAACGTCACCGTTTCATATGTAAACTGTGACGTATACAATGGTGAATACTACAAACGTCGCCGTTTCATATGTAAACTGTGACGTATACAATGGTAAAGAGAGACGTCGAAAGTGGTTACGTGTAAAGTGGTGAAGTGTTACGTGTAAAGTTGTGAAGTGTTACATGTAAAGTGGTGAAGTGTTACATGTAAAGTGGTGAAGTGTTACATGTAAAGTGGTGAAGTGTTACATGTAAAGTGGTGAAGTGTTACATGTAAAGTGGTGATGTGATACATGTAAAGTGGTGAAGTGTTACATGTAAAGTTGTGAAACGTTACGTGTAAAGTGGTGAAGTGTTACATGTAAAGTGGTGAAGGGTTACATGTAAAGTGGTGAAGTGTTACGTGTAAAGTGGTGAAGTGTAATGTGTACAATGGTGAAGTGTTACATGTAAAGTGGTGAAGTGTTACATGTAAAGTGGTGAAGTGTTACATGTAAAGTGGTGAAGTGTTACATGTAAAGTGGTGAAGTGTTACATGTAAAGTGGTGAAGTGTCACATGTAAAGTTGGGAAGTGTTACATGTAAAGTGGTGAAGTGTCACATGTTAAGTTGTGAAGTGTTTCATGTGTAATGGTGATGTGCTACATGTAAAGTGGTGAAGTGTTACATGTATAGTGGTGAAGTGTAATGCGTACAATGGTGAAGTCTTACGTGTAAAGCGGTGAAGTGTTACATGTAAAGTAGTGAAGTGTTACGTGTAAAGTGGTGAAGTGTCATGTGTACAATGGTGAAGTGTTACATGTAAAGTGGTGAAGTGTTACATGTAAAGTTGTGAAGTGTTACATGAAAAGTGGTGAAGTGTTACATGTAAAGTGGTGAAGTGTTACGTGTAAAGTTGTGAAGTGTTACGTGTAAAGTGGTGAATTGCTACATGTATAGTTGTGAAGTGTTACGTGTAAAATGGTGAAGTGTCACATGTAAAGTGGTGAAGTGTTACGTGTAAAGTTGTGAAGTGTTACGTGTAAAGTGGTGAAGTGTTACATGTAAAGGGGTGAAGTGTTACGTGTAAAGCTGGGAAGTGTTACATGTAAAGTGGTGAAGTGTTACATGTAAAGTGGTGAAGTGTCACATGTAAAGTTTGAAAGTGTTACATGTATAGGGGTGATGTGTTACAGTCAAATTGGTGACGTTTTACATCCACATCAACAATGAAACACCACACGAGACCAGGTCAGTTACTTCAGGCATCTACAGTATTATTACAAGAGCAGTAGCATGCACAAGCGTTTCGGTGATGCAGTGTCAGTTTCATCATTGTTATGAGATTACTATATTTTTAGTGGTATGCAAGAAGGGCTAGAAGAGTTATGCCCCTTTGTAAACTGACAGTCTGTTCCATCTCACAAAATGTAGAATGTAGGATCATGTTTCCTTAGTAACGGAATGTATATATGTTCTTGATTGTATATCATGTACATGTGTTTAATGTTGTCATGGGAACGCCAATTAGGCTGAGAGGTCAGTTATGACTGTGGGATTAGAAAAAATACCACGTATTGAACTACTGTCATCGTTGTTGTTATTATTGACCGATGCCTTCCTACGAGGTGTAACAGGTAAGGTGTATGTACGACCCACATTTGATGAGGGAGCTGATGAAATGATACGGAAGGTGTAATGACGACAGACGTTTGTGGAATCTATATCGGGCGTGTAGATCAATATCTGGTGTGTCCACCATGTTGGGTGATACGTACGCAACACCTTGAAAGCATACTGTTGATTAACAAGCAGCCTTGCATTGCCGCCAATCCGTCTAAAGAGCTACCTCCAGGTTGGCCACTATGGCGGGTGTTGGGTCCCTGACGGACGTTCCCCGCCCATGAACAACCCACGCATGCTCTGTTAGGAGGTGTCAGGAGAGTTCCTGAAATTCGCTTTCCTGTTCTTGCAACGAACTGGAATCTCTATGGCAGCTCAACGTTCACCGACACTCGAATGGTCTTCCTTGATTTTTTAGACATTTAAACTGCCTTTGTTCCTCTTAGAATGTACTCGGTATATTTCAAATACGCGACGCCATTTGAATCTTCTGTTATTTGAAATTGAGAGTTGGGGCCCACACTTAGATTCCTGTGCTCGTCCCCAGCTTGAAGTGCACAGTTGAAGCCAATGAGATAGACCAGATCTAGAGTGTCTAGCAACTTTTGAGGCGCATCCTCGCCGGCTATACCCTTCTCCCACAGTCTGATCAACAGAAACAACATTTGTCTGCCTTTTCTCACTGCCAGTACCCTGCTTAGCTAATGACTTCATGCGAGCATCCAAAACGTTTCTCATTCCCTTGAAATAAGGTGACTCGTAAACGTTAATCTCGTTATCATGCCTTCGGAGGTAATAATGCAATGACGCAATCAGTTCCTATAACGTATTTCCCCGTTTTTGTTCACTCTTTTGGTTTCGTACTTCGACCAAGACGTGCATGAGATTTGTATTAAGATCTGTTTCACGATGCGAAAGAGCAGAAATGTCGCGGTTTAACACGACGTTATCACGTAACCCATGGGATTGTCTTTCCTTGACCCGCGCTTGGAAGACGTTGACGGCCTACCTACACTTGTTTTCTGTGTTCTGAGAAAAAGCGGAATTACAAAGACTTTGAAGATCATGCTCTGACACAGGATTGCTGTAAAGGTAAGGTATAGGACCTGCGTTATTTCCGGAAACACTATCTGCGTCATGAATATGATGTTATGAGTAGTAACAGGAACTGGTATGGGCTGGGGAATAGTTGCTTCCACTTGTTGAGATAGTTCCAGCAAATCTGTATCATTTCCAGAGAACTCACTCTTACCCAAATCAAAATACGGTTCAGCGACGTCAAGTGTTTCAATATCAGTATTAATAAGTCTGAGTTAAATTGTGGCTGTACGAGCTCGTAAATTGACTTTGTGTAATGAAATGAATATCGGAATCGGAATCTCCCATGTTCATCACGTACAAAGACTGAAAGCTAAATGAGAAGTCGCCCGTGCTTTTCCGCGCTCTTATTAGACGAGGCTTCCAACAGCTTTGCTCGAACTTTAGCGCGTTCATGCGCGCTGTTCCTATCGATTCAGCATAAACAAGAACGACCCTCCATTATATATGCACGTGCATATTAGGTGGCTATTAGTTTCACATGTAGTTTAAATGGGACTTTATTTTAAGTAGGATATGGTCCTTGAAGTCGTGATTATTATTGCACGTGGGGCAAGTTCTCGGCCTGACGGCCTCTTTTCGTAACTTTCGGACCATATCCTACACATATTAAAGTCTCGCGAGGCTTCATAACAGGGCCTGAGACCTTGTCTACTCGTGAACCCATTTTGCAAAGAACCATTCGGAATCCACTGTCATCTCAAGTGACTTGCCTCTCTCACCACACAAAACGGCTGCGACGAAGCCCATTTTGACACACACCGGGACGGGCGCTGTCTGGGTGACGCCCTCATAGCGCCCTTAACATGCTGAAGAGAGCTCATGATCGACATATGCCTGTCGTGGCGAAGTTTATGTATGACGTGCGGGTCGACATCAGGCTAGTCCAAATACAAATATTAATAATATTTATTTGCGGAACGTCTGTCTCCTGTTCCTGCTGTCCCCTGCTCAAAGGTGCTGAGGAAAGAACAGCTCTGACATGTGTTCAGTGGTATGGCTGCCTGAATCTGTACCATGTCTTACAGAAAGATGTTCTTGAATGCATGAGAGATGATCTGGAAGATTGTTTCACAGTACTGGTCCAGCTTTGGCAAAGGCTCGATCCCCAAAGGTGCTGGTTCGTGATTTTGCACGGATAGCATATACTGGCTACCTGATCTTAGAGACCCTGGTCCTTTATGAGCTCGCAGATATATATTTGGCTGCTATGAAAAGCGACACTAACATCTCCATAATTAGAAGACATACCTGCTTTTTTGTTTGCTGTTTAACGCAGCATATTCCAGCTATATGGCGGCGGTCTATTAATTATCGAATCTGGACCAGACAATCTAGTGACTGACATCACGGGTATCGATCCACGCAATTGGGATACGATGACATGCATCAACCAAGTCAGCCAGCCTGACCATCCGATCCCGTTAGTCGCCTCTTACGACAAGCATAGTCACCTTTTACGGCAAGCATGACTTGCCATTGTAAGACTATATCAGTGAGTTTGTGGGTGAGTTATAAATTTACATCGCGTCGGCAATATTGCAGCCATATCGCGATGAGAACAAGTTGATTGTAATAAAAGTCCTGTCGACAAAGAACAGTAAAACAGTAAAGTAAATATCACAGTTTAGATATAAAACAAACCTGATCTATATTAAAACAAAGAATTGTTCAGTCAGTTAATATAAATTAAAACCAGGCTATAGGCCAGTGGTAACTAAAGCTAGACCACCCAACTGGGGATCATGGGGACTTACAGTGCTTTTGCTTCCTGCATTATTCCCAGCAGGATGTATGCCATCACTTTGGTCACCAGTGGTTGTAGGTAATGCTAATCAATATTAAAAAAACGAACTACAATCACAAAAATAATCACTAGTCAATATTATATACTTCAGTATGGATGGACTCACTTGTATTGTTGGGGAACAATAATTTTAACCCCCTTTCTTTAACCCCCTCATCGGCACTGCCTCCAATAACATCCGTTGATGATATTATTACACTATTCTAAAATTAATCAAAATGTATCCAATAATTCAATGGCTCTTAAAAATGCAAGAATTAAACGAACAGTGATATTAGTAAAAAGATCCTTTATTGAAGTTGAATAAAAGTTATCCCTTGCGATAGAAAAGTCAATACAGTTAAGCAAGACATGAATGACAGTGAACCTTTCATCACAAGGGACACAGAATGGAGGATCATCGCCCTTCAATATATATTCATGTGTAAAACGTGTATGGCCAATGCGACATCGTCTGAGAATGACTTTGTCGCGTCTACAATAACAACCCAAGTGGGTGTAGCCTTCTTGGGTGTCCCATCGTTTCTGCATCAAATCTCTCCCATATTCCTAGATGTATGGTTTAAACTCACTGTAGGGAAGTGACAGGTAAGAGACGGATTTTTCAAGAGCTGCTTTAGCTGCAGCATCGGCTCGTGTGTTACCAGCAATACCAACATGACTTGGTAACAGCACAGAACGCTGTCGTATTGGCCAGTGGCAAGAGTATTGTATAATTCTAAAATATCACGAATTAGTGGATGATTTGAGTGGACATTTTTCAGTGCCTGTGACAAGGAATCAGAGGAAATGGTGACGTTGCTACATATATTCCAAGGCTGTTTGATTAGCCTTGTCCTCAGCAGTTAAGATAGAACTATTGTCCGGTAATCTGGAAGAAATACATTTTGATCCAGTGATGGTAGCACTGGCAACTTTGCCACCATCCTTGGATACATCAGTGAAAATGGAGCGATGAGAATCTAACTTTGATCTTAACTTGACCTATTCTTGCTGAAAGACTAACTGGTTTGTATCTGAATTTTTAAAATTAATACGTGTGAGGTCTACATGGGTGTTGATTAATTGTCAAGGAGGTGTGGACAGTAATCGGTACGCTGCAATAAAGTCAAGGTCAATATTTGCTGCTGTTACATGAGGATTAATTCTGATCCCCAGTGCTGGTACCGGCTTCGGTTTAGTATGGAATAATTCCTCGTATGGGAAAAAATGCAATCATATGCTGGATTGGACGGGTTTGATTTTAATAGATTTTTTGAACCTGGCAATCAAGTGATTGATATTATGTGCAACTATTATCGGAGTAGGATGACCCGTTATCAACCACGCGAATGACCCTGGCTACTACTTCTAGCAAGTGTTCTCCAACGACAAACATTGGTTGTTTGGGTTTTATTCAAACCAGGAAACCCCACTCTTTGCAACGTTTTCTAGAAACGTTCCCTCTGTAACCACATAGCCGAGGCCGCCAAGTCCCATCTGGTACGCGGGATTATTCTTTTCAATATTATTTTAGTAATTTTACTTCAAATGTCCCACTTTTAGGACCTAGGAACACGTACTATATTGCTTTCGTTTTGGATGGACTTTTTGCCTTTGTAAAGTGAATTCAGCAGGTCCTTTTGAGATTTGTGTAAAATAGTATTCGGGATTCAGGGGTGATGAGACTTGGGGTTGGGGTTGGGGTTGGGATGCACTGGTAGGGGGGAAGGTGATACCCTTATAGATGAGGCCATGTGGGATTTCGGGCCAGGAAAGGTTGCCAGCGCTTCATTATTGTCGGAAGAGCCGAGTAAAACGGGATTAGTTATTCCGGCTTTGTCACTTGGCTGATTGCGTGTCATCGATTACATAAATTACTACCATGCTTTCCGCCATTGGTTTGGGCCACAGAGACATAGCCTGATTAAAATGATTATGGCGTTGAACAATATTCATTCACTCACGAACAGGAAACTATTCCCCCCTAATCATATTGACATTGCTTAAAATGTGTTTGGTTTAAAGCTACTTTGAGACCCGTGAAGATCCGGGTTAGATTAGATCTTCAGGAACCCATGCTTGCCGTAAAAGGTGACTATGCATGTCGTAAGGTGCGACCAACGGGATCGAGTGGTCAGACTCGCTGACTTGGTTGATGCATGTCATCGCATCTCAATTGCGTGGATCGATGCCAATGATATCAATCACTGGATTGTCTGATTCAGACTCGATTATTGACAGACCTCCGTCATATAGCTGGATTATTGCTGAGTGTGGCGTTAAACAACAAACAAACAATAACGCCCTTTTGAACAATATTTCAGTTATATCACGGCCTGTCAACTTGTGAAGCCGGGCGTAAAGGAGGTTACCATGACACGCAATCACCCAAACCACCGAGTCTGGCCACACTCACCTTTACCTCTCCTCCTCGGACAAGTATATGTTATTGAGGGTCATTTCCATCCTCGATTTCCTATGAGTGAGTGAGTTTGGTTTAACACCGCTTTGAACAGTATTCCAGTTATATAACGCCGTGTCAAGCTTGATGTAGGAGGCAAGTCCGAAGTGATGTATGTCTCAGACATTTACCACTTTGGTGAAAACCACGAGTATGGTGCTGACAAACCTGGGACCATAATTAGATAAATAACCGGGATTCGAATCCACGATCATAGTTTGTGGTGTGCCCAAGGGAAGCAACTCTGAACAGCTAATTTCGGCGCCTTCGAGGACTGGGCCACCCGTGTTGCCTGGTTGTCCCATGGAAAGATGACGTATTGGACGTCTCAGCATCCCGAGCGTTGTTTGGATGATGAATGAGAACCGACGAAACTCCAGTGGTTTTCGCCGGAATGTTCGTGACGGCGTGTTTGTAATGTATGCACCAGGTTTAATAGGCACGGGATGTTCTACGTCAGATAGACGTGTCGGAAACTCGTCAAAGTTTCATGAGAATGATGTTTATTCGGGGATTTCATTCATCAAATACTCATGGAATCTAAGCGGGCGAACCCGTACACTACAGTTCTCGCCACTTGAAATGCAATCACGACATATCGCGATGGTTAATTACCGAAGACAGCTGCATGTGTGCTAATACTTATGAAGTGAAAATAAACCATTTCGCCCAACAATATAGTACTTACATTAATGACGAAAATTGCAAAGTGCGCTTTTGCATGAAATATCCATTTTGCTAGCGACGAACGTCGTCATTGAGTTTTGGTCACGTGGTTAAGATGGCCACACGTCGTCAGCACCGGATGACCTGTTGGACATAGTGCCCTCCCTGGGGTCACCACGGACAGGAATAAGGGGGTCAAAACCTAGCTTGAGGAGCCATAGATCAATTCCTGCGGTTTTCGGTAAGACATGAACATTCAAACCTTTGATGTCAGCATGAAGGATAGGGAAGCGTTGTTTCTCTTAACATGTGTGGCAACTGGAACCTGTACATTTATTCATGTCAATCAGTATATACATTCATGTCAATCAGACATATATATATATATATACTGATTGAAATAAATAAAGGGAACACCTGGTTTTAGACACAGTAAAATAATGGCTTCCCAGCCTTGTCTACCAACTACGCGGAAACAATGCACACAAACACATCTCAACTGATTCTGACGTGTTGAATGCGTATGCACGCTATTTCAAATGTACTGATAGTAAAGCTTAATTCCCTTTATGTTTCATTGTTACCTTGTTTGTTTCCATCAGTATATATAAACGCCCTTGCCTATGTTATTTACTGCGCTTAACGAGGCAGGTTTGTTGAGACTGGTTCAAACACAGTAGTGAGACATAATTGTCCGGTGATTAGTCAATATGTGAGACTAGTCAATATGCGAGACTAGTCAATATGTGAGACTAGTCAATATGGGAGACTAATCAATATGTGAGGCAAGTCAATATGTGAGACTAGTCAATATGTGAGACTAGTCGATATTGGAGACTAGTCAATATGTGAGGCAAGTCAATATGTGAGACTAGCCAATATGTGAGACAAGTCAATATGTGAGACTGGCCAATATTTGAGACTAGTCAATATGTGACACTAGTCGATAATTGAGACTAGCCAATATGTGAGACTAGTCAATATGTGAGACAAGTCAATATGTGAGACGAGACGATATGTAGGACTAGTCAATATGTGAGACTAGTCGATATGTGAGACTAGTCGATATGTGAGACTAGCCAACATGTGTGACTAGTCAATATGTGAGACTAGTCAATATGTGAGACTTGACGATATGTGAGACTAGTCAATATGTGAGACTAGTCAATATGTGAGACTAGTCAATATGTGAGACTACACGATATGTGAGACTAGTCAATATGTGAGACTAGTCAATATGTGAGACTAATCAAACTGTGAGACTAGTCAATATGTGAGACTAGTCAATATGTGGGACTAGTCAAAATGTGATACTAATCAAAATGTGAGACAAGTCAATATGTGAGACTAGTCAATATGTGAGACTAGCCAATATGTGAGACTAGTCAATCTGTGAGACTAGCAAATATGTGAGACTAATCCAAATGTGAGACTAGTCAATATGTGAGACAAGTCAATAAGTTAGAGGAATCAAAATGTGAGATTAGCCAATATATGAGACTAGTCAATATGTGAGACTAGTCAATCTGTGAGACTAGCAAATATGTGAGACTAATCCAAATGTGAGACTAGTCAACATGTGAGACAAGTCAATAAGTTAGAGGAATCAAAATGTGAGATTAGCCAATATTTTAGACTAGTCAATATGTGAGACTAGTCAATATGTGAGACTAGACGATTTGTGAGACCAGTCAATATGTGAGACTAGACGATATGTGAGACTAGCCAATATGTGAGACGAGACGATATGTAGGACTAGTCAATATGTGAGACTAATCAAAATGTGAGACTAGTCAATATGTGAGACTAGTCAATATGTGAGACTAATCAAAATGTGAGACTAGCCAATATGTCAGACAAGTCAATATGTGAGTCTAGCCAATATGTGAGACTAGCCAATACGTGAGACAAGTCGATATGTGAGACTAGCAAATATGTGAGACAAGTCGATATGTGAGACAAGTCGATATGTGAGACTAGCCAATACGTGAGACAAGTCGATATGTGAGACTAGCCAATACGTGAGACAAGTCGATATGTGAGACTAGCAAATATGTGAGACAAGTCGATATGTGAGACAAGTCGATATGTGAGACTAGCCAATACGTGAGACAAGTCGATATGTAAGACTAGCAAATATGTGAGACAAGTCGATATGTGAGACAAGTCGATATGTGAGACTAGCCGATACGTGAGACAAGTCGATATGTGAGACTAGCAAATATGTGAGACAAGTCGATATGTGAGACAAGTCGATATGTGAGACTAGCCAATATGTCAGACAAGTCGATATGTGAGACTAGCCAATATGTGAGACTAATCAAAATGTGATACTAGTCAATATGTGAGACTAGTCAATATGTGAGTCTAGCCAATATGTGAGATCAGCCAATATGTGAGACTAATCAATACTTGAGACTAGTCGATATATGAGACTAGTCAATATGTGAGACAAGTCAATATGTGAGACTAGCCAATATAGGAGACTGGCTAGTACTGGAGACAATATGTTAGACACTTGAAAGTTGGAGACAAGTCAATAAGGGCGATGCGAAATGAATATAACTTTTTGTTAATTTGTCCAGATAAAAGCCATCTCAGGCAGGGTTACATAAAATCTAAATTGTACATCTTTCCAAATACCCTGAAGTTTCATACACTACCGCCATCGCAAGACCAAATTATCAATATAAAAAAAGCAAAGACTTTATTGTGCCAATACTGTAAGAACACAAATTCCCCAACTTTGATTATATGTAATTACATGTCTGTTAAGGAAATGTGTTGTAGTTTATACTGCTTGCACATACAGTAAATTGTATTTCGTTTGTACAAAAAGGCTTGTGTCCTACAAGTTCTGAATAAAGGGAAGAAGGGCGATGAGAAGCCCGAGAGAAACAGACAGGTCATCAGGCAGATGTTTACCTCTTTAACGAGTGAAATAGGTATGGTGCCGAAAGTCAGTGTTTCGTAATCAGATTAGAAGATCCGGACACGAATAAGGGACGCAATTCTATACAATGACCTGTTCGGCCTCCGAGCGTGATGACGAACGTCCCAGGAGAGTTATTCCAATTTGCATAACCTCTAGACATCCATACCACATATATTCTGGATTCTACTTGAACTTCACACTGCTAGTCTGCTCAGGTCAAGGTAAGTACACACGCAGTCATCAACTGCATCGTTCAATAGGGTATCACTACTTCCTACAATAGAAGAAGTCCCTCTATTGACACATCACAACATACCTGTTTGCATTATACTCTTAATATCAAAGTGTATCGATTGTATCTCGAAACATCCCACGGCTATTAAACAGCAGCCATGATGATTAAAACATGATATCGATCTTCCATAAAACTAATGTTAATTGTGTGTATAACAAGAGCCGTGACATCCCACCCTTGAAGCTGTACTCAACCCAAACACATAGGAAGTGCCTTAAGTGTGTGTATGTAGGAAGTGAGGTGAGTTGAGGTGAAATGGGATTTAACGTCGCGTCCAAGATTATTACACTTATATAGCGACGTGCATGCACGTGTGTGTGTGTGGCTGCTTGTACTAGTCCGGACTGATGCCGATTTACAGTGCTAGCTCACTGAGATACCATGCCGCAGTTTAACATGAATACCCCACTCAGACACAGTATACTGACTCCGAGCCGACCAGTCCTTGTTTTAGCCCCTTAATGCCGAGCGCCAGACAGGGTAACACCAACTACCATCTTTTAACGTCTTTTGGTATGACGCGGTCGGGGATCGAACCCCGGACCTTCCGCTCTCCGGGCGGACGCTCTAACACTAGACCACGGAGGCGGTCCATATGTAGGAAGTGGGTAAATAGGAGAGACACAGTCAGTGATTATGTACATTGGATGACCTGTTCACAGAACTTATAATACATGGCAAGGATACTGTAGTGAAGAAATACTATATCGTACAATAAAAAAACTGCAGGGAGAATAAACCATGATCGGCGCCGCCCCGAGTCGTTATCCTCCCTGCAGTGTTTTATTGTACGATAAAGTATTTCTTCACTACAGTATCCATGCCGTACAATAAAACACTGCAGTGAGGATAAACCATGATCGGCGCCGCCCCGAGTCGTTATTCTCCCTGCAGTGTTTTATTGTACGATAAAGTATTTCTTCACTACAGTATCCATGCCGTACAATAAAACACTGCAGTGAGGATAAACCATGATCGGCGCCGCCCCGAGTCGTTATTCTCCCTGCAGTGTTTTATTGTACGATAAAGTATTTCTTCACTACAGTATCCATGCCGTACAATAAAACACTGCAGTGAGGATAAACCATGATCGGCGCCGCCCCGAGTCGTTATTCTCCCTGCAGTGGTTTATTGTACGATATACAACACCCACTCTTCGTTATTTCAGCATTGAAATATCAGCATTTTGTAACAAATGTTATATTTGGGATAACGCTTTCTTTGTAAATTACAGATTCTCGTACCTTTATTGTGTTGAGTCCAATCTGGGATTCAAAACCACACTGGTAGTGTGAGGCACCTAATCGCCAGCAAACAAAGTCAGCGATCTAACCCACTCAGCCACCGAGGCTTCCACAAAAATGACTACAACTGGTAGTCCAGATCACGTACTTTGTCTACCCCTCTTTGGGTTCGAATCCCGTATGGGACTCAACCCCAAAACGTACGAGAATCCGTACTTTACTAAGAAAGAGTTATCCCAAATATAACGTTTGTTACATTTGATTACTTTCTAAATGGCATTGTGTGTTCATAGCTTTCGGCCATGGGAGCCGTGCCAATTTACACTTGTCAGAGGGGTACACAAAGTACACGAGCTGTGTAGATCGATTCTCATGACATCAATCACTGTTAAACAACAAACAAACAAAACTGGGTAAACATTGTTTGATTAAGGTTACAAAATTCAATGCCATAGTGAGGCTTTCACAAATTCTATGGTGGATATGTGCAGGACATTTTCAAACTGACACATTACTGATCAAAAGTATGTCCGATGCAATTCCCTGTTTTGACTTGTACCATATATTCCCGTTTTTCTTCAGGTGAACAATTGACTTGCCTTTGCATGTGTCTGCGACGGTGACACCAATAGTTAGGTTACGCACACACTTTCGAGAACATCTGGTACCTTACACCTGACAGCGATTCATAAATATAAGCGTTAACGACCATGTCCATATCATTAAAAATTTTCTACTAAAAGCACTATCCATTTTACGATTCCGTCTATTTCACGAGCATGTGTCTATGAATCACAAGTGTATTAGCTATATGTTGCTAAGCAACATGTTAGTCAGCTATTTGTCTATCAGTTACAATTAAATCAAATTCTGGCATAAGCACTAGACGTATGTTACCTACATATATATCAGCCTCTTTATGTCAGTTACATATATACCAGCCTCTTTATGTCAGCTACATATATACCAGCCTCTTTATGTCAGTTACATATATACCAGCCTCTTTATGTCAGCTACTTCTATATCAGCCTCTTCATGTCAGTTACATATATACCAGCCTCTTTATGTCAGTTACATATATACCAGCCTCTTTATGTCAGTTACATATATATCAGCCTCTTCATGTCAGTTACATATATACCAGCCTCTTTATGTCAGTTACATATATACCAGCCTCTTTATGTCAGTTACTTCTATATCAACCTCTTCATGTCAGTTACATATATACCAGCCTCTTTATGTCAGTTACATATATACCAGCCTCTTCATGTCAGTTACTTCTATATCAGCCTCTCCATGTCAGTTACATATATACCAGCCTCTTTAGGTCAGTTACATATATACCAGCCTCTTTATGTCAGTTACTTCTATATCAGCCTCCTTATGTCAGTTACATATATACCAGCCTCTTTATGTCAGCTACATATATACCAGCCTCTTTATGTCAGTTACATATATACCAGCCTCTTTATGTCAGCTACATATATACCAGCCTCTTTATGTCAGTTACATATATACCAGCCTCTTTGTGTCAGCTACATATATACCAGCCTCTTTATGTCAGTAACATATATACCAGCCTCTTTATGTCAGTAACATATATATCAGCCTCTTTATGTCAGCTACATATACAGCAGCCTCTTTATGTCAGCTACAAATACATCAGCCTCTTTATGTCAGCTACAAATATACCAGCCTATTTATGTCAGCTACAAATATATCAGCCTCTGTTCATCAGCTGCATATCAACAGACAGAGATAAACCTACTGTCTCCATCCTTCCCATGTTGAATGGGCGACTGCGATCCGAGTTTGAGTCAACAAGTGATGTCACCAGAACCAAGCTTATTACCGCTGTTAATTGCCAGTATGGATGTCCCAGCAGGTTAATTAAACAAGCCGTGTTCATATTGTTTATCGATTTGTTTCAATTAAAGTACAAAGATTCCTGGTAAATCACCAGTTTTCTGTTAGGCATACAGCTGCTGTAGGCGTTTTCCTTCGACCATATCTTTATACTTATTGTAGTTTCAAATAAGGAAATATTGTTCTCAGAGAGCCTGGTAGTGTTTTTTTGCGAACACTGCTGTCATCACCGTCTTTCAGTGATCTATTCATGTAATTTCCCCTCTAATTTTCCTTTTGGCCAAATGGAATCTGTTTCGGCGGATATTCGAGATAGATATTTTCTGACGTTGACGTTTTATATTTTATATTTAAATTTTTATATTTAAACGGAGAGAATATTTGAGTGAAGTAATCTTTTCATTTTCCTCGTGGTGAGGGACCGTGCTCATCACACCAAGTTACCATGGTTACACAGTTGAGGCAATACCGAACAACTATGCCTTGTGTGGGTTTAGTGTGAGTGAGTGAGTTGGGTTTAAGGCCGCTTTGAATTTGGTTAAATATCACATCACGTCAGCTTGATGTGGGAGGAAATCACGAAATGATGCGTGTTTTAGCCGTTTAGCCTGACATCTCCTGCCCATGGAAGTGACGAGTATGCGAATCATGTCCTGGGGAATGGTAGCCCACTCGGCCTGCAACGCAAAAGCCAACTGCTGCAACGTCTGGGGTTGTGGTTTACGTCGGTGTAGTCGTCTATCCAATTAATCCCACAATTGCTCTATCGGGTTCACATCCGGGGATCTCGACGGCCAGGGGAGAACATCAACGTTGTTGTTGTGTTGCGATCGACCGTTGTCCTGCTGGAATACACAGTTGCCGTTGGCTGCAATTGGGAGGACGTGTTGTTGGAGAATTTCGTTGATGTATCGTTGAGCTGTAAGATTGCCCTGGTTATGGACCAAACCTGTCCTGCGATGATGAGAGCTATCCGGCCACATCCTGACGCAACCCCCTTCAAACATGTCCACTTCCTGTGCGCAGTTTCCTGCGTTACGTCTGTAGACCCATGCCCTTCCATCCCCTCGACGGAGGAGAAATTCGTCGCTGAACCAGACATCTCTCCATCGCAGTTGAGGCCATACCCTGTGTTGACGACACCAATGCAGTCGTTGTTGACGATGTTGTCGACTCAATATGACGCGTCGGACATGACATCTTGCTCGTTGACCTGCTGCTCTTAAACGATTTCTTACGGTCTGGTCGGAGATTCTGCGCAATCCGAGTATTTGGGATGCGTTTGAGGTGGTTGTGGTCGTCCTTTCACGTAGGTGGCGCAGTCGGGTGTAGCGATCTGGGGCGGGGGTGGCTACTTTTGGTCGTCCCGACCTTGGCCAATCACGTGTTGACCCATGCTGTTGAAACCGATTGTGATGGTGCTTGGCGCTACTTCCCTTGAAAATCCTGGGATTCCCCTGGCTGCAAGAGGGCCTATGACGTTGTTTTTTTTCACTTCTGTTAATCTTGGCATGTTGTTAAACTGTCACTGTTCGATTGACGCAGATGCCAAGTAATAAAAAATTCTGCACTTTATTAAAGTTCATAGTACTGCTGCACGTGCAGTTCGTGCAGCTCCATGGACATTTTTTCAATGCACTGGGTGCGGTTTTTCCGAATCGTACGTGTTTCCCGGTTTGCATGTCCTTGTTGTAATCATTTTGATCCGGGATATTTGTCACTGACACTAAAACACAATAAACCTCTTCATTTTGCACCTCTTGGTCAGCTAAGATTGCTTTTATGGCCAAAAATATCCGTTTTTGCGTTTCTTTTGTTGAAGAGTATAGTAACAGAATCATGGTTGTCAGTCAGTAGCATCTCTCTAATTGGGAGATGACAAATACAGGTCACAGACACAGATCTCAGACAGACGGATGCCATCTAATGGACGTCACATAAAGTGCCAAACCAGTTTATGTGAGGAAACACCTGTCTGGTCAGCCGCCAGCGTCTGCAAACTGACCAAAGACCTACATTGTCGCTAAACATTCTTACATCACATATGCAGCGTTACACATACCAACAAGATATTGATGAGAGAATTCTCGATGAGGACGTCTTTTGAATTATTTTTTTGGAGTTTATTAACTATTAACTTTGTCAAAATCGTAATATCATTACAGTAAATTCCCAATAGTTAACTGTTACAGAAAAATCTTTCTATTCAATTCCCAATACCTAGTACATTAACTTTTCAGTAGCTAAATGTTACAGCAAATTCCCAATTTCTTAACAGGACAGTAAATTCACACTAACTAAATGTTGCTTTAAAGTTCCAATACCAAATACCTACATGTTATAGTAAATTGACAATACCAATATTTTATAGTAAATTCCCAAAATCTAAATGTTATAGTAAAATCCCTGTAGTTATATTTGAAACATAAATTCCCAATTCCTAAATGTTGCAGTAAACCCTCCATACATAAATGTTACAGTGAAACGCAACACAACAGAAGACATGCAGATGCATGTACACAACACATCACACTGACAAAACTCTTCACAAGAGACACAGACGTGTGTGAATTCAACACCTTCCGTTACAATGAAAGGTTCATGTCCGGTTCCAAGAATAGTCCCTCTCCAAATAATTCCGGAATAACGACATTCCCAAGCTTTCATGGCATGTTGATCACCCCATGTGTTGACATATATCTTCTCTTGCCATTGTTGGACTTCAAATAGGACCTTCCTATTCCATTACCACTCCGAGATGGACATTTACATACAGTGTGGCATGAGAGTCCCGGTTTAGACACCGTTCTCCATTATTGATGACTCAGTGATCCTTGATCTTGGTTCCATCAAAGTGTAAGTGTTGGGCATCCGTCACACACGAGGCTGACATGCAATCTTTTAAATTAAAGGTAAGAATTATTTTTACCTGACTCTATTTGGTAAAGGAGGTGTTGTATTTGATACGGTTATCATAGTTGTGCTTTGGACATTTAGTTTGCTGTGTTTTGGCTACCGGTTTTTGATAACGTTTGTTATTGTTTGGTCACATCCAATTTCCAAGTGTATGCTTTCTTTTGCATGGTAGTTATCATTGCGTATGGAATAATGCATATTACAAGAGGATTATTATCATCATCATCATCATCATTATTATTATTATTATTTGTATTATCATTATCATCAATACGTACAGATTAAAATAACAAAAAAATGCAGCAAAGAGGGTCTGGGTGTTCCTGGCACAGTCAGGCTGACCAGGCTGATCATCATTTTCCATGACGGCCACTACATATTCCGGTCGTACCATGGATGGACAAACCACAAGCAAGACATAATTGATTTCATTGGATTTATCAAAAAGGACAAGATTTGTTGGCCTGGATACGTCTGAGGCTGTAAACGGACCTATTCCAAATAACTTCGTATTTATCATTTTCCATGACGGCCACTACATATTCCGGGTCGTACTATGGATGGACCAATGTATCAAAACCACAAGCATGGCGGAGACGGTACTAAGACGATCGAGCCACTACATCATGTCGCTTAAGAAACTGTGTTCGTTCCAAAGCAGGGCAAATGTGTTGGACAATCTCATTAAATTAATTGCAAAATCTCCATTTCACTTTTTCATTTTGATGTAAAATCACGTGGGGCGTTGTGTGTTTCGAGGGGTGTGTCACTGGTACTGGCCATGAGCATCAAGCACAATGCCTTCTGTTTCACTTTTCATGCCTGCTGACTTCAGTCGGAGTCTGGGCCGATTTGATATGGCACTTAGCTTGGTTGACATTCACTTCTGTACCGTCCGGCAGTACAGAACCACCAACATTGCTATTGAGATGATGCCTTACGTCCTTGGCTCGTTTGAGAAAACTGTGGAATGCCTTGTTTTCATCATGAGTCTTGACATGCTGCACAAGAGGATCATCAGACAAACAAATGTGTGCAAAAGTGCACAAAACAATTCTATCATGAAGAGCATCCGCGTTAATCAAACATTTGTTTTCTTCTTCTTTTTCGTCTTCGTAATAATAGTATCGATGCAATGCGCGATGGCAGGCTGGGTATGAGAGTGACCAACATCTTGTTCAGCTTCGATACCCTGTGATATCATTGACATAGTCACTCTCTGATGTTCGGATGATCGCTCTTTTATACAGTTCAAATGTTTCCAATTAGATCACGCCGCGCCAGTGATCTGAACTCGTTGATAGATGCCTCGAAGTGTGGCATTGGCTCGTTCTGAATGAAGCTCCGGAGGATTAGATTAGGCGAGAACGTGACCCAATGAAATATTCATTTGGTATCTGAAGTCACGTTTCCGTTTTGTGTGGCGCCGGAAGTGACGTTATGGACGTCCATGGTATGCATATATATCTACGTGCAATACAAACAGTGTGTGTTGGAGGATCAAGAATGACATGCAATGACACAAGGCACTCGTGTGGGCTATCGCGGGAATCGATGTTATTACTTCAGTGGACCATCAGGATAATTTCGTTTGGACAAGGGACATCGAGCAGGAGAATACACACGGCCACACTTGTCTAGTTTACGTTGACGGATCACATGAGAACCAGTGAACTTGTGTAGGTCAAGATATAAAATATATTTGTCTAACAATTATACAAACGGCCACACTTGTCTAGTTTACGTTGACGGATCACATGAGAACCAGTGAACTTGTGTAGGTCAAGATATAAAATATATTTGTCTAACAATTATACAAACGGCCACACTTGTCTAGTTTACGTTGACGGATCACATGAGAACCAGTGAACTTGTGTAGGTCAAGATATAAAATATATTTGTCTAACAATTATACAAACGGCCACACTTGTCTAGTTTACGTTGACGGATCACATGAGAACCAGTGAACTTGTGTAGGTCAAGATATAAAATATATTTGTCTAACAATTATACAAACGGCCACACTTGTCTAGTTTACGTTGACGGATCACATGAGAACCAGTGAACTTGTGTATGTCAAGATATAAAAAATATTTGTCTAACAATTATACAAACGGCCACAATTGTCTAGTTTACGTAAACGGATCACATGAGAACCAGTGGACTTGTGTATGTCAAGATATAAAATATATTTAAGTTTTTGTTGTTTATTCACCTTGAGGAGGGTAGGAAGTAACTCTGAATCGTGATAACAAGCAATAAAGAAGTTGTTAACCATAGCGGTTTTATGTATTCATGTTCTTCCTACGTCAACACGCCTATCAAATAAAAACGAAACGTCAACGCCAGTGAATAACCGGTCTCGATTATTCGATGAAACAGTGAGTGAGTGAGTATGGTTTTACGCCGCTTTTAGCAATATTCCAGCAATATCACGGCGGGGGATACCAGAAATGGGCTTCACACATTGTACCCATGTGGGGAATCGAACCCGGGCCTTCAGCGTGACGAGCGAACGCTTTAACCACTAGGCTACCCCACCGCCCCTTCGGTGAAACATTACCATTGGACGTAAAAGGTAAAATTACGGTAAAAATGATATGAATTGATCACTGAAAACCAAATATGTCACCAGGTGTTCTCGTAACTGGTTAAGTGTGATAAATGCAATGCTGGTTCTGTTAACTGCAGGATGTGTACCATTTCTTCAGTGACTTGAACATGTATTTAATTACTGTTAGGTAAGGATGTTTCATTATAAGTTGCTTCTAGTTCCTTGAGACTATGAACTATGTCCGTTCACAGTTCCCTTTGGTTCAGGTATAGGAAGTTGTACATGTATGTTTTCTGATCCACCAAGAGGGGCGAATTATTTTAAACAATTCATTGTGGTTTTGACTCGTTCGGTCAATTACCAAAATTGAAAAATATATTGCCTAATCATACATGCATGATATTGTGTGCGTTTCGTGAAGTGTAATAACACAGCAATTTCTGAATATTAACTTCTCTGGTTAAACTTCAATTGCTTGTCACGAGGAATTAGAAATTTAATTTTCCCGTCAAGCTCAATAATCTTTCTTGCTCGACAGATAATTATAATTGGACAGGTGCATTTCTTGTTAGTCAGACATTTCTTGAGAGTGAGTGAGTTGGTTTTATTTCCGCTGTTACCTGTCCTGTATCACAGATCTATCTTAAGGTATATGTTGAGTGGAGGTGAAATTGGGTTTAACGTCGCGTCCAAGATTATTGCAGTTATATAGCGACGTGCATGCACGTGTGTGTGTGGCTGCTTGTACTAGTCCGGACTGATGCCGATTTAAAGTGCTAGCTCACTGAGATACCATGCCGCAGTTTAACATGAGTACCCCACTCAGACACAGTATACTGACTCCGAGCCGACCAGTCTTGTTTTAGCCCCTTAATGCCGAGCGCCAGACAGGGTAACAACAAGTACCATCTTTTAACGTCTTTTGGGTATGACGCGGCCGGGGATCGAACCCCGGACCTTCCGCTCTCCGGGCGGACGCTCTACCACAAGACCACGGAGGCGGTCCTCGAGTGGAGGTGATGTGAGATGGGGTTTAACTTCGCGTCCAAGGGTATTGCACTTACAAAGCGACGTGCATGCACGAGTGTGTGTATGTGTGGCTGCTTGTACTAGTCCGGACTAATGTCGGTTTTATAGTGCTAGCCCACTGAGAAACCGTAGAGCAGTTTTAACATGAATACCCCACTCAGACACAGTATACTGACTCCGAGCCGACAGTCCTTGATTTAGCCTCTTAATGCAAAGCGCAAGGAACGGTAAAAGCACCATCGTTGGACGTCGTATGTTATGATACGACCAGGAACCGAATCCCCGATCTTCCGCTCTCCGGTCAGACGCTCTGTCCACGAGACCAAGCAGGTAGATCTTAGGCAAAAGCACTTGCGAAACTTCGAGGATGGTCACTGTATTCACATAATCACGTGATATTCGAAGCAACATACACTACTACGACTTAGGTACCCATCATTAAATCACCCGTGCCTCCTGACAATTTTAAACTGCATGCTTCTTAAAAACTAGTAAGGCCCCGTGAGGATTCCGGGTTAGAATAGGTTCCCATCAGCTTTGTTGGTCGTAAGAAGTAACCAGACACAACCAATGACACAACCATCACTTGCTTGATAAAGGTGTTAGGATCTACACCGAAACGTCGCACCAATTGTAATAAAGAAGTTGTTCATCCATAGAACTCGTCTTACTTTATCACTCCAACTTCTAAATGCCACTCAAAGAAACCAATGACTTGTTTGAATATGCGTCATCGTACCCGAACGGCGTGAATCCTCGCTTTATCAATCTGGGGATTGTCTGGTCCAAACATAATAATGAGTCCGATGGACATGACGCCGCTCCAACGGCAATTAATCCGCTATGTCAGGATGTGTCGGGTTAGTGATCCAGGTCGTTTAGACCTTGGTGTAACCCAGCAGTATAGAGCTGACAACAACATCATAATCAGGGGAATACGGAATTTGAAACCGCGGTCAGAAGATCCTGGCACGCGTAAGGGAGGAAACTCTTTACAGCCTAACTCAAGGTTGAAGGACATAATTGCCCGATCAATAACTCAATTATGAATGCCCTTCACATCGATAACATGCAGAGGGAAATAATATCTTGGAATGCGTTGTCTCCTATTCAACACAGGATACTCCATCAAGCATTTAAATATAACTAAGAGCAGAGTAGAACTGAAGTTAATTTCACGTCAGTAACATCAATGAATATAACATGATGTTTTTGTTATATTTAATTTGTGTATTATCTTTCTTAATTTAAATCATTTAGAAAAAACATGATCGTGTTTTGCTTTCAGCATTGGAGAAATGCTCTGGTCTTGCACAATAAACAGTCTCTCTTCGTTTTCTATGGAGTAACAAAGCTTCGGTAAGATTCGATTAATGAGATTTTACTGTATTCAGCTACCACAGGTTTAATGATATTCTATGGGCACCTCATTCCTAGATTTAATATCCTTTGTATGTTGGCAGCAAACACACCGTACATGTACCAGGTGTAAACATCTACGACCGGTGTAGCCGTGATATATAACCCACGTTCTATTCAAAAAGCTTGACAAACCCCTTACACTCAATCACACCAAAGTCCCGCCATGGGCCTTCAACTGCAGCTGTCATATTTTCATAGATAACACGAACCGTTTTCTAATTCCCAATTCAATATCAATGCAAACATCCTTTCCTACTGGAAGATATTTTCTAGAGATTGCTGCTACTTGTTCCACTCTTCAAACATCAAATCCGGAAGGAAGAAATCATACTATCTTATTTACTGATAGCACCACCAAGCCTTTTAGATATTCAGTAAAGAGATAGGTAAGGAAAAGCATGGAAGTGAAGCTAAACTTTAAGCAATCATAAATGTTACCGAATGTAAATAAGATGCTGATTTTATGAATAATAGCACCAAGATCAGTTCCATTATTCTGTAAAAGGAATGTAATTGGGGATAAATAGAGGCAGTATAAGTATGGGAACTGTCAGGAATGAGGTGGACAGATCAATACGTACTTGTCTTACTCTTCGTCACGTTGTACCCAGGAATGAGGTGGACAGACCAATACGTACTTGTCTTACTCTTCGTCACGTTGTACCCAGGAATGAGGTGGACAGATCAATACGTACTTGTCTCACTCTTCGTCACGTTGTACCCAGGAATGAGGTGGACAGATCAATACGTACTTGTCTTACTCTTCGTCACGTTGTACCCAGGAATGAGGTGGACAGACCAATACGTACTTGTCTTACTCTTCGTCACGTTGTACCCAGGAATGAGGTGGACAGATCAATACGTACTTGTCTCACTCTTCGTCACGTTGTACCCAGGAATGAGGTGGACAGATCAATACGTACTTGTCTTACTCTTCGTCACGTTGTACCCAGGAATGAGGTGGACAGACCAATACGTACTTGTCTTACTCTTCGTCACGTTGTAACCAGGAATGAGGTGGACAGACCAATACGTACTTGTCTTACTCTTCGTCACGTTGTACCAGGAATGAGGTGGACAGATCAATACGTACTTGTCTTACTCTTCGTCACGTTGTACCCAGGAATGAGGTGGACAGACCAATACGTACTTGTCTTACTCTTCGTCACGTTGTACCAGGAATGAGGTGGACAGACCAATACGTACTTGTCTTACTCTTCGTCACGTTGTACCAGGAATGAGGTGGACAGACCAATACGTACTTGTCTTACTCTTCGTCACGTTGTACCAGGAATGAGGTGGACAGATCAATACGTACTTGTCTTACTCTTCGTCACGTTGTACCCAGGAATGAGGTGGACAGATCAATACGTACTTGTCTTACTCTTCGTCACGTTGTACCCAGGAATGAGGTGGACAGACCAATACGTACTTGTCTTACTCTTCGTCACGTTGTAACCAGGAATGAGGTGGACAGACCAATACGTACTTGTCTTACTCTTCGTCACGTTGTACCAGGAATGAGGTGGACAGATCAATACGTACTTGTCTTACTCTTCGTCACGTTGTACCCAGGAATGAGGTGGACAGACCAATACGTACTTGTCTTACTCTTCGTCACGTTGTACCAGGAATGAGGTGGACAGACCAATACGTACTTGTCTTACTCTTCGTCACGTTGTACCAGGAATGAGGTGGACAGACCAATACGTACTTGTCTTACTCTTCGTCACGTTGTACCAGGAATGAGGTGGACAGATCAATACGTACTTGTCTTACTCTTCGTCACGTTGTACCCAGGAATGAGGTGGGCAGATCAATACGTACTTGTCTTACTCTTCGTCACGTTGTACCCAGGAATGAGGTTGACAGATCAATACGTACTCGTCTTACTCTTCGTCACGTTGTACCTAGGAATGAGGTGGACAGATCAATACGTACTCGTCTTACTCTTCGTCACGTTGTACCCATGTCAGGGTTAAATTATCAACAGTGTAAATCAATATCTGGTGTAGCCACGGATCACATCGCAAGACGTCGTCTCATGCTCGAAATCAGCCGCATGATCCTCAGCTGAGGGTAGTGATGTAATGTCTTGGAGATGATGTACTGGAGAGTCCCTGGTCCTAACCCTACGTCCCAACTGATCTCATGGATGCTCGATTGGTCTGGGCTTCGGGAAGGCCAGGCAGAGGCTCACTGGCTTTGTTCTGGAGATGGTCAGTCACATCTCGTGGTCGGTGGGGTCGGACATTGTCGTCCATGAAAACAGGACGTGTGGCAAGCGTTATAAAAGTGAGGCACAACAAAACCGTCCAATGTGGTATTTTGGTTCCTTTGTCCTTTTAATGTCCGCTGAACTGTAGCCACATCAAGTTTACAATCAAATGAGCAACATCCCCATACAACCACAGAGCCGCCACCACATGCCACTGTTTCCTGGTTGTTGTGCTGATGATCAGTTGTTCCTCATTTCTCAAGACACGAATCCTACCATCAGGACGGTGCATTAAAAACCGACTCTCGTCAGACCAATGATTCCTCCTCCGTGACCTCAAGTTCCAGTGCGCTCCAGCCTGACACCCGAATAAACGGTCTCTCATGTGCTTTCATTATGATAATGATGTCCGGATTAAAATAAACAAATGCAGCTAAGAGGGTGTGGGTTATCCTGGCACAGTCAGACTGGTTAGGCTCATCATCAGCTCAGGGCCCTTGCCCCCTCTACACGCAACCCGGACACCGAATGGCACATCTCCCAGGAAGCGCTGCCTAATCAAACCCACCGAGAACTTTTCGGAGAATGTACAGACTACAGCCTTCAACATTACACAGATTGTCAGAAGGGCTGTATTCCTGGCAGCAAGGGCACAAATAAAATGGGGAGTCGAACTTTGGATGCATGCGTGACATTTTGAAAGCGAGGTCCACATATTTGCCATGTTTTCCTGAATTTTGTCGATCACATTAGTGACAAAAGGGACAGAAAATTTAATGATATAAATGATTTCATTGTATTTTTCAAAAAGGACAAGATCAGGTGTGTTGGCCTGGATACATCTGAGGCAAAAAAACAGGCCTATTCCAAATAATTTTGTATTCATCATTTTCAATGACGTCCTCTACATATTCCGGGTCGTACCATGGATAGACCTGTGCATACAAACCACAAGCATGGCGAAGACGGTAATAAAATGATCGAGCTACATAATCGAGAATATGATAGGACGGACACAGCATAAGTATTTGTGGCTTTAACGTTAATGCGAGCTCATTATTATTATTATTATCATTCGTATTATTATTATGAGGAGGTAATATTCAGAAGTAATTCTATTATGTGATGACACCGTAGGTTTGGTACATGTTATCACGATAACGTTGAAAACGTGGTCGACGTTATCGTTGCCTGGTTTAAGGTCATGAAGTCATGATCAGTCGACACCATCGGGCGATGGGCCTCCACGACGTGATGCATCAAAGCCACCCCCTCCTTCCGTCCTTCAGTGTGGTAATTAATGACACGGAATTTTACAATCTTTCATCTGCAGTTTGTATCTAGAGGCAATGGCGACCTCATACGACACATTCCGAAACATTTAATTTACAACATACTTTTGCCCTGAATACTGAATAGATTGCCTGGTCCAGTACTGTCGGCTGTGATGTAGATGATATATTGGTGACTTCAGCGCATGACGACATTCAACCACTTTTTCACAAATATGATAGAGTTAATACTTATTTCTGAAGGGTTTAAGGTAGCTAAAATAACGTTACATTTCGAAATAACAACTTATTGTGATACATTTTGATGAACTAACAAGGCCCTTACGACCTCCACGATTGCTGTCAATGTGCCTTACCCTCAGACTCGGATGACAAACACCTACAGTGTTGAACTCAATTACGATTCTCAGTCAAGATCAGACTTGCTGCAGAGATACAATGAGAGCAACCAATTCCTTCATGGGTTCTGGCTGTTCCCCCTCCCCCTTCCCCGTCTCTATCTATCTTTCTCTTTCCTCTCCTTCTTTCCTTTCTTACGTTCTTTCTTCTTCTTTCCTCTTTCCGTTGTTCCCTTTATCCTTTTATCTTTCTTCCGTTATGGGTGGACATATAATATGAACATTCTAAGAGACAGTGTTATAATTCATCTTAAAATGCATCGTATTTACTGTTGTCGCTCTTCAGTAGAACTGCATTGAATATTCAATTCATGGCTCAAAGATCGGAATTTGCACTATATCCGGAGGAGACCTTTATGTGGATAAAACTCCGAGAGGAGGTTTTCTGGTGGTATAATAGTTAACTAAAGCGACAAAAGATTTCCATAATCATGAGACATCTCTACTAAGAGTTCGTTGTACGATTCCGACCATATCACGAGCATGTGTTTATGAATCATAATTGAATATAGGTGTTATGCGGGGGCGGTGGGGTAGCCTAGTGGTAAAAGCGTTTGCCCTTTACGCCGCAGACCCGGGTTCGATTCTCCACATGAGTAAAACATGTGAAGCCCATTTCCGGTGTCCCCAGCCGTGATATTGCTGGAATATTGCTAAAAGCGGCGTAAAACCATACTCACTCATTCACTTTTGTGTTCGCGAAAGGTGATCGTATCCTGGCCCACCGGAGACACCTGTCACAAACACATGCAAAGGTAAGTGAATTGTTTGTCATGTATTTCGTACAGATCTGACATTAATGTTTTCATGCAGAAAAAGAAGAACAAATACTGGAAATGTGTCGTCATATGACAAACAGAACATGCGACCCTCGAATAAATGGGAAGGAAAACAAGCTTAAATCGTTTGGGCAATCAACCATCGCAGTTTTTGTAGCTTCAGGTTATTTACACGTAGCCGACCTGATAAACGGCGGTGGTCTAAGGAGTCTTGTCTTGTCACAGATGTGTCACAGAACGAAGTCAGCTTGTCACAGAATCACATAAAGTGCTCTTTACTGTTGCAAATGGGGGTGGTATTCCAGCTCGGAAGGATATGGCAAATGGGTGTTTAACACTGTTACACAGGGCATTTCAGAGCTGGACAATTAGAATTGGCACTGCAAGAGACTGAGGGTTTGACTGCGATGTCCTGTATCGATCGCAAGGATGATGCTGTAGCCGTACTCCCAGTCACCACATCGGTGTTAGGAGCTCGTAGGTATCGCAGAGGACGTGAAAGTTCCTCTTCACTAAATTATACAGAAAGAGTTGTACGGGGAACCGCATCGTCGATGGGATACACAGTGAATAAGATAGCAGCTAACTAAGAATGGAGGAAATAGTAAATTTAGATGTTTGTTAAATATTCTTATGTTCATCCACACTTGAAAAACTTGAAAAAAACCCCAATACATTTATGTAACTTCTTTGAATAAAAATATCTCCGGAATCAATTTTCCAACCCAAGAGAATCTTTAACCCATTACGAGTTTTTGAATTCAGTTATACTTTGAGAATAGACAGATCGATGTTTAGAGAAGATGCTATTATCTGTAACAGGAACTCAACAGTACAATGTGGTATCTACGTTACCACAAAATTTGTTGTCCTCTTGAAAGTTTACCTTATTTTAATTTCTTTATGCCTGTAAAGTTGTTATGTAATTGTTCGATATACTTGTACATCGTTCTCCGATTGTGTTTAGTAGAAATCGAATTTAATTGAAATTATATTTCGAAGGTATTTGCTCTGTCAAGTATTTTCAGAAACATTATTGATCCATTTGCGCAGTCTGAATGTATAGGTATGTTTTTTCTAACACTTAAAAATATATATCAATAAATGGGTGTTTGAGGAGGGTTTAACACAACTGTGAACCATAGTCCATATATATAATCTATGCTCAGTGCAAGAGCCGACTAAATGGATCGGGAAGTCTCGGTGACGATTGATTATAGCATGTCATCGCATTCCAATTGCGTGGATCGATTCTCATCATGTCAATACCTGGATTGCCCGCCGTCATATGGTTGGAATATTGCTGAGTGTGGCGCTAAACAACAAACAAACAAACAAACAAACACAGAGTGTCATAGCGACGAAGGTCAAAGTGCTTATCAAGGCTCGTAATTGGATTCGAAACCATGACCAGCGGACCCTGACAAGGAAAAGGGACATAACTCTTCGCCTTCGTATCGTATATCTATTAATAAAGGTAGACGCATTTCGAGTAAGAGGATTCGCTATCATGTTAAAACGTATGGTTTGACAACGGCTACAGTATTAAATAATAAAATAATTTTTCACCAGCTTCAATTTAAAACCAAGTTTATGTCCCTGGTAAGATAGTTTCAGTTTGCCCCAACGTGAATGTTATGAGAACATAATTTTGATATCAAATTGAAGCGATTGTAATATACTGTTTATAGAAAACATGTAAATGGAAAAGGGCATTGTCGTGTCATAGAAATAGCTTCTAGTTGATTGCTTCTCCAATGGAGGTAAACAACAAAATTTTATTTCGTTTGCAAATTGAAAGGCCGATCGATTTATATAATTAGTGTTTTATCAAACCAGTAACGTCGTATCATAACTGAGAAAACGCAAATTGAACAGTATACATTTGGCATAATCTCTTGTAAATTTTCCTTATGAACTAAACTGACGGTCAAAAGAAACTTTACCACTTTAAAAATTAAATTGCAAAAATTTAAAAACTAAGTTCAAACAAAATATATTCAAAACACATCGTCTAAACACAACAATGTTCTAAGGAGGAAGTGATACACGTCCACGGCAAGTTTTTTCTGTGGAGAATGCAAAAAAAGTATAAAAAAACACAAGCCGCGTGGGTAGCCGAAATTACACGTGCAATAAGGGAAAATAGATGTTACGGACAACAGGCAGTCACACTGATCAAAGACCACCACAGCAATGCCACGACTGACATATCGAAGAACGCGGAGTCTGGGTATGATACTGATAGGAGCCAACCATACCAACATTGTTGGAACTTTTGGTGACTCCCATGTTGTTGTAACTTGCCTGGCGCAACGTTAAATACATACCGGGCAGACAGACATAAGAGGCCAAGAACAAGCAGACCAAGGGTACCTACGCCCAATGAAGACCGGTACTTGCGTTTTTTGCATATCCGGAATCGATTCCTGACATTCACGTCATGAGCGAGGGCAGACATTGGCCATTCGACTCGGGGATCAAAGAATTAGGGTTTTACAGACCTTACAGAGGACAATTATTGACAGCACAACATCATCGTCAGATATTGAAATGGGCCCGGACTGTACGTCATTGGCAGCGAGGTGGCTGGCAGGGAGTCGTCTTCATTGATGAAAGCCGGTTCTGTCTGTTCTGAGCTGATGGAAGACAGCGTGTTTACCGCCAAGGAGAGAACAAACGGCGGCATGTTGCGTTCAGGAAGTCGTGCCGTATGGTTGCGGGGGAGTTATGGTGTGGGGAGGATTTATGGGCAGGAGAAAATATCACTGGTCATCGTTAATGGAAATTTGACAGCCCAGCGGCGTTACATGGATGACATTCCTCGTTCGATTGCCCTACCGTTTCTGCAACAGCTGTCGAGTGGTGCCCTTTATCAGCATGTCAACGCCAGAACCCATAAAGCCCAAATCTAACAGAACTTCTTTGCAGCCAACAACGTCAACGCGCCACGCTCCCCAAGTATATCCCCCATAGAACAACTATGGGAGGTCATGGGTTGTCGTGTTCGACAGGGACCACATCCTCCAGCTAACCAACAAGAACTGATACAGGCCCTCCAAATACATATTCCCAAGTCAAGGGCGTTAACTGACTATAAAAGTTCAGTTTCCTGGAGGTAAGATGTAAGACCTGTTGTATTACAATATAGATCTTGATCATCGATCAGATCGTCTTGTCTGGGCGTCGTCATTTTGTTTGAAGCAAATGCAAGTGATATGAGAGAGGGAATCTGATTGGTCAATAGGAGGTACATAACTCTGGTGGCGCTACGATCGAGTCTGGACGGACCAGCCTAGTTCGGCAAGGGTAGAAAACAGGAATTTTAACTCCCTTGCCTCAGGAAGATGTCCAAGAAGAATGCCGACGTATCAGTCTAGTGACTTTTTCTGTGCGCCGGAGAGTTTGTGAGTGACTTGTAGCATGGGGTGGTCACACGCGTTATCAATACGACGTGTTATTGAACGTGAGCTATGTTAAATGTGTATGCCTTTTGTCCATTGTGTCGAAAGGTTGTTTTGGCTACCCCGCCTCAATTCGGATACTGTCATGCCAATATCGGATTCTGTAAGTCTGTCATTTTCAATGTTGATTTCGGTGAGATTTTGAACTTTTATTTTTGACATTTTATTTCATGATCTTTCTTTTGTGGTATTAAAACTAGAGTGATTTATATCTATGGTAGAGTTACTTTTGGCCGCCAGTTTAGTAACCTGTCCAAGGACAAGGGCGTCGTATAATAGACAACTGTGCATGCGCACAAGACAGCTAATTCCAGTTTGGCTTCAAACATTCAATTGGGAGGTCACAGAGTGTATCTCGTGAAAATGTCAACATTGTCAATGCTGGTGAACTTGTCAGAACACCCCCCCCCCCCCCCCCTTGAATGTACTGTTAGAATCGTTTCATGATCAGGTCATCGGAAGGTCTATCGGATACTATTACTCGTTTTTCGTCTTATTTAACCAAGTTCTAACTGATTCACTACACGTTCAGATGTCTAAAGTGCCAACCTTGCCGTCGTTCCCGCTGCATCACAGACGCCGATGTTTGATGAAAACCATGTGTGATGGGATATAGGATGTAAACTGGGCAAAAAAAGAATACATCATGCTTGATGGTTGCTAAAACTAAACAACCAAGAAATCGTTACTCAATCGTAATACATACGGGGATCATAGGACGATATTACATGCATCACATCAATAAGTATCTCACTGTTTTCAGCCTCGTAACGTTTGTAATCTTTGAGACATGTTCAATTCTCAAGTGTATAGTGTGTCATAAGGTAACTTGTGGCCATACTTTTTGTGTTAAATATTCATTAATGATCATGCACATGAACGAGACACGTTTAGTTATCTTGGAGCTCGGCTCTCATGTTACGGCCAGAGAATAACCAGTCTCGATTATCGGACAAAACAGATTCCATTGGGCGTAAAAGGGGTGACAATCACATGAATGGACCACTGGAAATAAGTGATGACGCCAGGTGTTCCCGAAAAGGGTAAGCATGTCCTGCCCTCGCCATAGCAAACGAACCATTGAGAGAAAAATAAGATCTCTCAACCATGCGCATGAAATAAATAAAAGCCATCCACTGTCGACAATGACATTCATATAATGCTTCAATACGTGCCATTATTACAATCACCATCACTCACAACTTCTCTACACGTTTGTAAAAGAAGACCTATTCAGCTATCAAATACAAATGGCCCCCGTTCATCCATTTATAATGTATAGATAAAGGTGTACCAATCGCGCAGAAAACAGTCTGCCCTTAAGTCTCTTCTCGCTGGATGCCATAATTTGGACGTCTGGAACTGCAATCAACTTACTGATTAGATCCCCGTAGTTACGTTTGCTTACGAAAACACTAATTTCTTCAGATGCTTCCCGACGGAGGGTTTCTGTTCCTGGTTGAGTCCTCAGGATACCGGCGAGTAATAAGTTTGATTGCAACATTTGGATGCTGTGTAATTAACAAAGCACACCCTGCCCATGACACTTGCTACTCTACATAAGCACGTGCAGTTTCTGTTCCCTTAATATACTCATGTCGCACGAAAACTCAACGCTTCTTGATAGCGGTATCACGGTTGTGACGGTATTAATAACACCGTTGAAATGTATTTCGTTATGAACTTAGTAACGTTCTTTGACGAACAAATACGAAACTGCAATAATTCCGTGATCTAGTATCAACAACAATGGCAGGTGAGGTGAGGTGAAATGGGGTTTAACGTGAGGTTTAAGGTAAATGTACTTGTATAGCGACGTGCATTGCAAATGTGTGTGTGGCAAATGTCCGGATTTGTGTCCCACTGAGTGCTAGCCCACTGAGATACCATGCCGCAGTTTAACGTGAAAACATCCCTTGGGCATGCCAGAAACCAATGATTGAGGGTTCGAATCCCGGTTCGCCCCGATTATGTTTCAAGGTTTGTCGGCATCATACCCGTGCTTGTGGGTTTCACCGAAGTGGTAAACGTCAGACCTGCATCACTTCGGGCTTTCTCCACACATTAAGCTGACATTTAAACCCAAATCACTCACTCACTCACCTGGAAAACAAATAACATTGCACCATGGCCATAGGTCACGGGCAAAGGCAGAGAAAGACGACTGTCGACATTGACTTAAACGGTTGCCCCTCAGCCTCAGTACCGAGAGTATACCAACCAGCGTTGGCCTTTAATAGTGATGGTACCAGGGATTTCGCAAAAAGGTGAGCGTATCCTGCGCTATTGGCGGCACATAAACACATACAAAGGCCAATCGGTTGTCACGTAAAAAAACAAATAAGTTATAAAGAATTGCATCAGACAATACTTGTCACTGATGCGTCAGATTTGGAAGCATCCTACACGGTCATGTCTACCACAAAACTCTTCGAATCAAGTCAAGTGTTCCCTTGTTTGCTAACACAGTTTGTGCAATTAATGTTCATTTCGTCACCTGACAAAGCATAAACTGCATTAGAAAATTAAAGACAGCTAACATCAGCTTAGTTCCCATTAACAACAAGTACGATATTTCAACGTGGTTTGGCTCTCAGGACAGACGCTCTATCCCTTACACACGGAGACAGTTCTAAAATAGGATTAAAATGCTCTAACTACATCAGCCAAGTACGCGTAATCTCAGAGGGAAAGTTTTATTTGCAGATTTTACTGTTGTCCCAAGAAACTACAAATGTCAAGGCCGCACGGGTATGCAAATCAATATGCCTTTTACAACCCAATGTTGTAAGAGCAACATTTTCTCAGTTTCGAAAAACTGATGAGACCCAATATACGTTCAACCAAATATATTTTAAACTAGTTCAAGAATGTGCCTGACTCACTGTCATCACCAATGCGCACCAATCATTCTTCTTTTAGAAAGTCCATATGCCAAATCAGATTTCTTCTGGTCATTTAAAACTAAGCAGACTCGTGTAATAATATCGGGCGAGTGGTATGCTCTTGGCTCACCAATCTCACTGATGAATACATGTACGAGTAAATAATTGGTATTGACGGAACATGCAATCAGAAGAATTATAATTGATATGGGAAATAGTTTAAAAAGTGGAATTTAGTTAGAACTTTCCACATCACTTAAACTCCCCATACGTGTGAAACTCCACGGCTAATCTAATATACTGCGGTTGCTTGTCTATTAATAATGGATGTGAAAGAGCTGGCTTCCAAAGTCGCTCAGACCAGCAGTGATGCAGGCGCTTCGGTAAAAAATGTGCACTTTGTGATAAAAGCAGTTGTAGGTAATGACATTGCAACTATTTATGGCCGACATGGAGGACTGAAGTTCTAGTATATCTCGTATGAACATGACCCAAAACCTAAACACTACATCCAAAAAGTGAATAACAGTTAAGTAGACTATTTGTTTTGATTTAGGTAGTCTAAAATGTGAAAAATAAATATGCATTTCTTTCTTCTTTGGCATAATTTTCTGTAAGACATACACCATTAAAGAAAATTAACTATCTAATATTGTACAGTTATTACGAACTAAAATTAGTATTCCCTTTGAGTTCGTTATAAACGTAGTTTACTGTATACTCGTATGGTAAATAACAGTATATTTAAAAACAAAAATTGTATTTATCGAAATATGCTAGTACGTAGCTAATATCTTATTTGGCTAATTACAATGTAATGCGATCACATGTGCAAATGGTGTACTAATCAAATGTGCCACAACACATTACACCTTGCTCTGCACTTCCTCTGACTTACATTACATCTCAGAAGCTCAGGAACTGGTGGTAGTGTAGTCAAAAAAGGCTCATAATATTTCTTATCTCAACTCATTTGGGGTGCAAAAGGTTTGTTTCGGCCTCTAGACTTCGTCCCCAACAGTGACCAGCTTGAATTGTAGCTCTTTTGACATGATGGTACATGACCGATGTCGGGAATCGAACCCCTATTTCAATAAAGGTAGGGATAAACAAATTATACGTATTAAAGCAAACAGGTTTTGTGCACGAAGGGTCAGATGTTGTCAGTGAGCTGCATACATGTTCAGATGAGAAGCTGACACAAGACTTCTTTTGCACGTGTCAAATGCTACCAGAGGCCGGATTGTGATTCGAACAATTGATTTTCGGTGGGCTCATATCAGAAAATATTTGGAATGTCATTACCTACAACTGTGCCAAGTTTCATGCTTTTATCACAAAGTTCACAACTGACCCTATATCTGCCAGGACACGGCTGCACTATGGCCATTCCATATCATGGTAAGTCCAATGCGATAAGCCCAATGCAACGAAGACGTTTACCACTATGTTGAAATAGATCAACGGGTACAGACACGCTAAGGACCATATGTCCTTCTCCAGAGAGCTGGTGTGGTCGTATTTGTAATCAATATAAAACGTCAACGCCAAAGAAAAACCAGTATCCATCATACCACGGAAAGACACCATTGGTCATTAAAGGCAAACTTGCCGTGCAAATTTTATGAATGGGTCACGAACAATCAGTGATGACACCAGGTGTTCTCGAACAGGGTTAGCATGTCGTGATCTACCGGTAACACCGACTTCCTTTCATTTCGAGTTGAAATGTTTAATTAAGTTATTTAAAAAGGCAAAAATTAAAAATACATCAGAGGATGATCAGATGGACAGATGGTATCATAGTGTTTACTTACTGTATGATATAATTAATGGGGACATGTGTTCGTAGTTAAAATGTTCATTGGTAATTTGAATTCAGAAGTAATTTTCTTTCTTCCATTGGAGATCAAAGTTCCACCAGCGTATCCAAGGTTTTCATTACGCCAACACCTATATTTGGCACTTCTAATTGTAGATTGATTCCAGTTATCTAATACGAACATACTCTTTATTGATGAAAGAACCTGCTCTGCACAATTAATATACTCTTGTAACTGACTGTGTTCAGTAGAGTAGCCTAGTATATACGAGGGCGCCACTCTGATCAATGTGTTAACATGGCAGGATGCTTGTGGTCTTGTGACAGTAGAATGGAATTAGAAAGATCAAACGGTTTAGAGCCTATATTCACCGCAGGCTGCCTGTTTATACCTGATGTAATCTCTATTCTGCTCGCTACATTACACTACGTCCGACACCTTCGGGAGGAGATGTCATATTGCTCCATAAATCTCTGGATGAAACTCTGTCCGTTTATGTCATTCAGTGCAGATTGTGTATGTAGATGAGTGAGCGTATACTCACTGACTTGGCCAAACAAGGTTTTCCTCTATGGACTTGATTAAAGTCACGAACGAGAGACTTACATCATTCATTCAGCAGTCATTTATGAGGGACAGGTGTTTCGTAATTCCGAGTTTCGAGAAGGGTATTCTGTTTATTTCTCATTGCCATTTTAAGGATGACGACGAAGGAAATACGTATGAAATGTCAACCCTACAGGGAAACTTCACTGAAGGCAATCAATTGTCCAAGGGCAAGGAATAAAAAGAAGTATTGCGATTTCTCTAAGAGTTACTTGTAAGTTTAACAATTTTCTTGAGACCTAGTTATAAAGCCTCTTGGGGCATAGGATTATTCTTAGAGTGAGCAAATGATAACGGTTCTCAGTGAGGATACCTAAGACTATTTAAAAAAAAAAAAACTCTACAAAATGGCTTCCGCTCGACATGAAAGAAATTAGTGACGTCATGGACATTGGAAGACGTCATATTGTAGTTTCCTCAGCAATGATCAATGTGACGTCATAAGGGTTTCAATTCACCAAACAGCATTGGTAATTTCTAAAAGCCATGTGCAAATGTCGGAAAATTTTAACACTCGATCATTCTAATCTTGTGGCAAATATTAGGTTTATAGAAGGATCAGTTAGTGATGAATATCTATTTTTTTGCGTTGAATAAGTCACAATTCCTGACCTCGTTAAAGACTTATTTTTAACCTGATATCTATTTTAACTAATTATGTTTATAGGCTTGTGTTTTGAATAAATCATAGGTCCTGACTCCATTTTACAAAATCACTTTAATCAAACCTGATGACAATCTTTCTCACTGGCGACTACCATGCATGTATTTCATAAAATCAATTGATAAATTTACACCAATCATACCATCAACTCGGATCAATGGAGAAGAATATCAAGGATGCACTTTCAGCATTGTGCATGTACTGTTTCTCGACATCTGGCATCAATAAAATTAATAAAGGATGTAAACATACAACCATCACCTGACTAGCAGCTGTTTACTACCGTTTCAGTGAAGGCTTAATGGAATAATTCCCAGCTGGTGGAGTTTGCAACATGAAGAATGTTATGTGGACACCCAGGACCACAGTAAATTCAAGAAGTTAACATAACAATGTTGACGAATTTTTTGTGGATAACAACTTCTATAGTACTAGTGAGTGAGTGAGTGTGGTTTTACGCCACTTTTAGCAATATTCCAGCAATATCACGGCGGGGGACACCAGAAATGGGCTTCACAGATTGTACCGTTTCGGGAATCGAACCCGGGTCTTCGGCGTGACGAACGAACGCTTTAACCACTAGTCAACTTCAGTGTATGCATGACCAGATTGTTTAATATATGTATCTAAATACGTTTTGCCAGGGATATGGTAAAACAATATCTCAATCGGACATTTTGTACCTATCTCTTGAGACCTACAATGGGTACCCGGGTAGGGTCGGGTATTAGGGGGGTAGGTACCCGGGTAGTAAATTTGGATTCGTCCCAGCCCTACTGTTGTCCAATGAAAACCATCAGATAATCCAAGACGAAAGCTTGAATATGTAATGCGCGGAGATTTGCATGTTATAACATTCAGATGCAACTCTGGTTCAATTATACAGATGTGTACTTGTCAGACGCTTGTCCAAGGAGACTGTCCCCTTCTTTGGAGCCTTCATATCTACCATATGTGTGAAACCCATCACATGACGAATATCTCTGAACTTTACAAGTAGCTGGTCATACAATATCCAAACAGGAATGGTTCTCTGAGCAACATCTCCCAGCCTACATATAACTCATAAGCTGACACATAACTCACCAGCCTACATATAACTCACCAGCCTACATATAACTCACCAGCCTACACATAACTCACCAGCTGACACATAACTCACCAGCCTACATATAACTCACCAGCTGACACATAACTCACCAGCCTACATATAACTCACCAGCCTACACATAACTCACCAGCTGACACATAACTCACCAGCCTACACATAACTCATCAGCCTACCCATAACTCACCAGCCTACATATAACTCACCAGCCTACACATAACTCACCAGCTGACACATAACTCACCAGCCTACACATAACTCACCAGCCTACACATAACTCACCAGCCTACATATAACTCACCAGCCTACATATAACTCACCAGCTGACATACAATCAGTACTCGCCATATGTGATGATCGTTTGAAATATTATTTCTTATGATTCAAAACGAATCATCAACAAGACCTATGTAAATATATAATAAAACTATAAGATATTTGCTATATTAGAAGCAGTTTGTGTGGTCTGTAATAAAGTTTGGCTTGTGTTAAATAACATTTTCACAATTCACCTTGACGGTTTTTTTTCCATATGTAAGAACTGTTAAACTTTGTCAAGAAAGTCCTTCAACACGCAAACCTCACACTAATCTCTTAAATCATGTCAAACTCAAGAGTTTTCCTTTCTCAAACATAAATATCACAAAACATACATTTGCTGAGTTCAGGAAGATTATGTTGTCACTATTTTCCATCCTTGTGTTGCAAATGTACTCTCATTGTTTTGCTGTTTAGGTTTATCATGAGGAGTCGATTGCTCCTTTGTACAGCCGAAGTACCTTGTTCATCAGACGAACTGGTTGTTTAGAACCTTCATGCCATCCCATCAACCTGAACAAATAAAACAGATATAGAATATGTCACAACTTCCCTTTTGTGTTCCACGGAGATGTGGAAAATGTTGAGTGGGAAATACAACGTTTTTGTTCATATGAAGATACCTTTCTGCTCTGTCAGCTATGTAAATTATGCATAAAAAGCACATGGATATATATTTGAAGTTAATATGGATAAAGTCATACTTATTCTGGATAATGTGGGTATGGGTAACGCAGAGGTGTAAGATGCCGAACTTTCCTGTTCAGATTTGAGTCCCATAACTTTTCCTGGAACCACGGGTGGCAGGTTCTAATCTCAAATTTTCCTGATTATGATAATTGGTTTGAGTGACCCATGCTCGTGCTTGCATGTTTTGCAAAAGTGATTAGTATGGATGAGTTTGAGGCCCGTGAAGATCCGGGGTAGAATAGGTCTTCAGCAACCCATGCTTGCCGTGAAAGGCGACTATGCTTGTCATAAGAGGCGACTAAAGGGATCGGGTGATCAGGCTCGCTGACTTGGCTGGTGCATGTCATCGATCATTATTGCGTGGATCGATGCTCATGATGTCAATCACTGGATTGTCTGATCCAGACTCGATTATTTACAGACCGCCGTCATATAGCTTGGATATTGCTGAGTGCGGCGTTAAACAACCAACCAACCAACCAACCAATGAGTTTGATCAGTTTCGGGCTTTCTTTCCACATCAAACACCATTACACCAAAAAACACTTGCTCTTTTATGCGTTTGACAGTGACGTATTATTTACTCATGAGTTACTGTTACAATGAAACCCATATACACCTTCTCAACACCAACATTGTTGGTTTACATTAAGCCTCGTTAGCTGCAGAATTGTACTGTCATGGTGATTATGAACATGGCGTTTGTAATCATGAACGTTTTAATTCCTTTGTGTGGCTGATGGAAACTGGACTTGAACCTTTAAAAGCAACACAATCTGCCTGTTAGGGTGATGATGAGAAGCGTCTAGGATCAATGGATACCATCCTCTCAGATGGGGACAGATAACCGATTCCTGACAGAGGTCACACTTCATGAAACTGTCCCTACACGAGTCTGCAATGATATCTTCCTTCAGACTAATTACATATACATCAGCGCCTGAGAGAGGGTGTGGTGAGCCAAGCAATGTGTCGCACGCCCGGTTTCATCAGACGAGTTGTGAATGTGCTGAATATTTGAAGACTAGAAATGTAATTTATCACATGGACGTTCAAAAGAAGCAGCTTTTGTGGAGAGTTTGATAGTGCACGCGAAGTCTGGCACATTCTGAAGCTAATTTTAGATGTATATTTATAAAATGTTTCTTCAGTATTTTTACGTACGTTAAATATGAATGTGGTATTTTCAGTCCTTTTCATAACAGCTGGTCTTAATTAGTAATGATCTCTCTGTTTTCATAAATTAACACAAGTGAAGACGAACACACTTAATATTGGGAATTGAGAATTATATGAAAAATACCTCCAGTGGCGCTAATGTAGACGACCCACATTTAATGGGTGATTAACAAAAGAATTTCTTTTGCGTTTTGAGTTAATTATGTTCTTGTAATAGTTTCAGAAGGCAAACACATCTAAATTGGATAACGAACCGCCATAGGAACGAATTGGTGCAAGATATATAAGGACTAGGGATTGAACAAGTACTTTACTCAAAGAGGTTTGCTCAGCTGTTTTGCCTCTGAAGCTACAACCTACTGGTAATGTGGGATCTACGTATCCTTCACGTGGGTGAGTGAGTGAGTTGGGTTTAACGCCGCTTTTAACAGTGTTCCAGTAATATCGCGGCGTGTCAGCTGGTTGTGGGAGGAAAGCCCGAAGTGATGCAGGTCTCAGACGTTTATCACTTCGGTGAAACCCACGAGCACGGGTATGGTGCTGACAAACCCAGAAACATAATCGGGGCGAACCGGGATTCGAACCCACACTCATAGGTTTCTGGCGTGCCCAAGGGACGCAACTCTGCACAGCGAACCGCGGCGCCTTAGACGACTTGGCCACCCGTGCCCCCCCCCCCCCCCCCCCCACTCCCCCCCCCCCCCCTCCCTTCACTAGAGGATGAAATAGTTTGTAAGTGTATTGTTCTTGTCACTGTTTCTACAACCTTTAACCACAAATGCAGCGTTAGCTGATTGCATTCACAGACAAGCAATAATTCGTTTGACAGAGCTTGTCATGGATCTGCTTCGCAATTCCCATCTTTTGAATGTTCTCCTTATCATCTTTGTCAAATACCCTGTATTAGATTTTATTTGTTTGAATAAAAGAATGCTACAGATTCATTTGATATTTTTGTCGTTGACGTGATACATTTCAGTTCCCAATTTCAGTGTTACCTTTGAATAGAGGTTTCTACTCATTTGACAGGATGGCTTAGATTTAGATTTCACTGTCATTTTCATGGGTGGCAATAATTGAATTTCAAAGCCTTCATTTAAAGGATGGATTTATATTTGTTAATATTACTGTCACACATCGGAGGTGTGGATCAAAACTGTTTGCACTTGATATTAACGACATTTTATTGGCCGACGTTGATTGCAGTTTCACTAACATTTAGCCCTGGTGCAGATCGAGAAGGGTTGGGTCCATTCTAAATATTGTTACATTGGTCAAATATCTGCACGTTTTTCTCATTTAAGAAACATACTACATCAAAACAAGAGGTATACCTTTGAAAAGGGATATCTGAAAGTGGTGTGCATAAAAAACTTTCCCCAAAACCGAAATTTCAATGCAATTCCCCATTCTAAGTTGTACCATATGTTCCCGTGTTTTTTCAGATGAAAACCTGACTTGCCTCTGCATCCTTTTGTGATGGGTGCCACCGGTGACGCAGGGTACGTTTACGCTCTCCTTTTGGCGAGCATTCTCTTTCTCCTGTTACTATTTGATATCATTAACACATGCTCTTGATAAAGTCGGAATAGATAGAGCTTTGAGCTGAGATTTCATATGATTATGATTATAATTATATACAGATTAAAATATAAAAAAATACAGCAAAAAGGATTTGGGTGACACAATCAGGCTGGTTAGGCTCATCAATGGCTTAGGGCCTTTGCTTTGGGCTTGGGACATTTCGTTTGCTGTGTTTTGACAACTGTTTTCAGCCTAGTAATAACGATTTGATAACGTTTGTAATTGATTGTATGTACAGATTAAAATATCAAATGCAGCAATGAGGGTTTGGGTGATCCTGGCACAGTCAGGCTGGTTGAGCTCATCAGTTCAGGGCCCTTGCCCCTCTACACGCAGCCCAGGCAGCGAAAGGGACTTCTCCCAGGAAGCGCTGCCTAGTCAAACCCACCCAGAACTTTTCGGAGAACGTGAAGACTCCCCAACACTGCAGCCTTCTGCATTACCCACATTGTCAGAAGGGCTGTATTCCTGGTAGCAAACCTGGACACTCTCCCAATGTCAGTCAACAGATTGGGAGGTACCAAACCTAAGGCTGCGAGAACATTGAGGACAACCTGGTACTTGGGATGCAAGCCTGGTAAGGATAGTAAATAAGATTATATTATATGTACACTGGTAACTAGAGAATTATCAAAGGTGAGTCGTCTCTCAGATATATAGAAGATATATAGAAGTTCCAAAGTTTTGAATAGACTGATTTTTAAGTAAGGCAATATAATTGTTATATTAATTGCTAAAACTGGTATGCACATAATTCGAACTTGTCCCGAGTATTGGAATTAATATGCTTTGGAAATTGACTGTGTTCAATAAAATAGCCTTTGGACAAAGGTGCTACTCTGGTCAATATTTTAACATGGCGGGATGCTTGTGGTCTTGTGACAGAAGAATGGAATTAGGAAGATCAAACGGTTTAGAGCCTATATTCACCGCAGGCTGCCTGTTTATACCTGATGTAATCTCTATTCTGCTCGCTACATTACACTACGTCCGACACCTTCGGGAGGAGATGTCATATTACTCCATAAATCTCTGGGTGAGACTGTGCTGTAAGCAAATCTTTTCTACGTGATAATTTACAGTTTGTATGTTTGTGGGAGAGAGTGAGTGGGTGTGAGTGCCTTTGCTGTCTACATTTCTTAACGTTTCAGATACAATCGATGCATGCTCTTTCATACGACTCGTTGTTATAAAGGTTACATCATTCAAGGCCTAAGTAAAGCTTTCAAAACGCTTCATCGTAGATATGTGGAATATGACACAACAAGGTGATGTCTGAAGCAATTTCCTATTTTGACTTGCTCCATACATGTATGTCCCCGTGTTTGTTTAGGAGAACATTAGACTTGCTCCATACATGTATGTCCCCGTGTTTGTTTAGGAGAACACTAGACTTGCTCCATACATGTATGTCCCCGTGTTTGTTAAGGAGAACATTTGACTTGCTCCATACATGTATGTCCCCGTGTTTGTTAAGGAGAACATTAGACTTGCTCCATACATGTATGTCCCCGTGTTTGTTTAGGAGAACATTAGACTTGCTCCATACATGTATGTCCCCGTGTTTGTTTAGGAGAACACTAGACTTGCTCCATACATGTATGTCCCCGTGTTTGTTTAGGAGAACATTTGACTTGCTCCATACATGTATGTCCCCGTGTTTGTTTAGGAGAACATTTGACTTGATCCATACATGTATGTCCCCGTGTTTGTTTAGGAGAACATTTGACTTGCTCCATACATGTATGTCCCCGTGTTTGTTTAGCAGAACATTTGATCTGCTCCATACATGTATGTCCCCGTGTTTGTTTAGGAGAACATTTGACTTGCTCCATACATGTATGTCCCCGTGTTTGTTTAGGAGAACATTTGACTTGCTCCATACATGTATGTCCCCGTGTTTGTTTAGGAGAACATTTGACTTGCTCCATACATGTATGTCCCCGTGTTTGTTTAGGAGAACATTTGACTTGATCCATACATGTATGTCCCCGTATTTGTTTAGGAGAACATTTGACTTGCTCCATACATGTATGTCCCCGTGTTTGTTTAGGAGAACATTTGATCTGCTCCATACATATATGTCCCCGTATTTGTTTAGGAGAACATTTGACTTGCTCCATACATGTATGTCCCCGTGTTTGTTTAGGAGAACATTTGACTTGATCCATACATGTATGTCCCCGTGTTTGTTTAGGAGAACATTTGACTTGATCCATCCATGTATGTCCCCGTATTTGTTTAGGAGAACATTTGAATTGCTTTTGCATGTATTTGTGACGTGTGACACCAATGTAGCAGAATACTTTCAACTTTAGGAGAACACTACTATCGTCACTCTTTGCCAATTTCATGCACATTGTCGGATTCGTTCAATGGACTCTGCTGTCAACAAATATTTCTTTTGCTACGGAAATGGTTATGTCCCTTTCATTCACATCCCTTACTGTGGGATTAACGTCAACACTACAGCTCTACCGCAATGATCTCGTCGTTATTCACGCTACTTTTGTGCAGATTTCCGTTTCTCGTAGATGGTTAAAAGCACCATAGCATAAAAGCATGGATGTACTTCTGTCAACAGCAAAGTTTCAGCAAATCTTCTATGTACAGTATTGTCAATTCCCTTTCGTTCCTCTGAACTAAAGATATTTACCGGTGATGAACATTTACATAATTAACAGTGTTGGCACTATATTATTGAATGATGCATTTTTATCGCAATGAGATGGAGAGTTTTTCAACTGCATAGTTATAACAAAGTAGACATGTTTTTGTGGACAGCACCGTCTTTATTGTACTGTAATAGCGACGTATCGGTATAGATCCTCATACCGTTGTCAAGCAAGACTGAATAATGAACATGGTACAGGATTATATATGGTCGGTGTAGGATGAGCAGTAACAATAATTTTCATTCGTCAGAGGGATTAACATGAGTAGGTTAACCAATAACAACAGAAGAAAATATAGTCACAACATGATGGACAGAGAACACACGATGATGAAGTTAATTAAACAGGAAACTGACAAACGTCATGTCTGTATATTTCCTGACTGCCATATTGATAGGCATATTTATAATAACCTGATTGTACAGATCCCAATTAAATGAAGAGTTCAAAGAGTTCGAGGGGACGTTAGTTGTAAGACTAAAAGGCATAGCAAATGTTAATTAGCATACTTTTGAATTTTTTAAAATAAACCCAGAAACATATAATAACTGATTTAAAATTATTTATCATAATTCAAATCTTTTCATTTTGAAATATTAAATGAACTGTAGTTTGAGTGATGCTATTATACGACTGTGTCAAGGTAATTTGATCAAATTCACAATTTCCTTTCAAAATGTTAATTTGCATTGTGTAGATGGTCTGAGATTATGCAAACCAAATCAATCCAAACCAAGGCCGAACATTCAAACTTGTCAAAGGTACTTATTTGAATATAATCATGAAAGGGACGCCATATGAATTGTGGAACATCAATTAGAGTTAACTTAATATTCTTTCAAAGTCCATTGCTATGTCGGTTCGATGTCTATATGTCTGAAAGAGCAAGGATTGAACTTTATTGTTCTATAACCTACGAGCAGCGAGGAATTGAGGATTATCTCACCGAACTGAATTAATAAATTCCGATCCTTGGTGAGGTTATTTGTTGCATTACCCACTTTACCTTCCTGAAAAAGGTATAGAAAAACGTGGCTTTCGTGATCTGAAATGGAGACAACAGCTCAGTTGGTATATTGTTCTGTTGAAAATCATAAACTTGACATCATAAACAATGGATGGAAATATCTTCAAGTATTCGCGACAATGCGTGGCTTTGCGCCTTTATACAAATGCTGAAAACAATGTAATAAAGTTCACTGAGATTTACTACAAATAAGTCAACCTATATCCTTACCCTAATGGGTAATGTTGTTAGCACTGATTACATATTTCAAACCATTATTTGTTTCGTATATCAAAATAAAAAACCCAACTAGAATAACAATCTTTAAACTGAATATATTTCCCTTAAATTTGAACACAGAAGGTAATGTTGTACGTTATCTGTAATCTTGCCTTACAATCCTCGCCAAAACACATCACAAATACACCTGGCAGTGATAACAGGCCTCCATGTAATATCCACACAACAGGAGATCTAGGAGAGATCTTGCAGTTTCACCTACTGCACAATTAACAAGCAAGTCAATACCCGCCATCAGAGATGATCCTTTCACTGAATGTCACCATGTGTCAAAACAAATCCTACTCAGCATAACGATTGTATTAAACACACAATAACATTTAGAAAGTGGTCAAATGTAACACATTTTATATTGGTGATAACACTTTCTTTCTTAAGTACATATTCTAGTACTTGTTTGGGTTGAGCCCCATCCGGGATTCGAACCCACACTGCCAGAGTGAGGCATGTCATCGCCAGTGTGCTGCTGGTATGGGTTGTGTAAAAGAATGAAGCCATGACAATGATTGTACCTGCATTCTGAAACCGACAACTTCCAACCCACGCCATTGTTAAACGTACATATGAAGCAGATGTGTCAATCCTGAAACGAGGTCCCTTCACACTACTCTCTTGAAACGTGTCATTTTAAAGAAGGTTTCTTTCCAAATTGTTGTAAATTGCAAATAATCATACGCCGTGAGTATATTCCCTAATTAATCTCCAGGAAGCTGTGTATTTTACATCCGTGCTTTTTAATGTGCACCGGTTACAACATGATCCGTGTTAACATAATTAACAAAATTCATTTATTTCAGCAGATGTGTGTTTCACGAACCCGGCTAGTCTTATGTATGTGTGGTATGTAATCCAGAACGACTTGCTTCAAATAGCCAATCCAAAATGTAGATAATTCCTTCATCCTTGGCCTTGCACACCCACGAACTGTTAAACACTGCCAAGTACTTTGTTGAATCCTAAAACGAGATCCCTTCAAACTCGTCTCATCAAATGTGTCTAACTGAGAGGTTTAATTGCCAAATCGTGTTAAAGTGCAAAACATACCTACCACGAAAATACATTTCCTCTATTAATCAAGTTATGTTGTCAATGTCTTTAACATTCCTTGTACCTACTGTTTGTGTTCAGCTGTTGAGGTATATCTGTACAGCAGAAGTTCGCGGTTCAAGAGATGGAGTAATATCAACTTTGTTTCACCCCATAGTGTACTTGAACAAACCCATCGGTAACAAGATAAGTGTTAGATAACCGCAGGGTACACATGTCAAATGGGACAATTGTTCAGTTTATTAAACTTGGTAAAATGTGGTTAATGACATAGATCTTGAATTAATGTAAATATTCATGCTTGTTGAATAAAACACTCTTAGGGTCACATCTGTATTAATTGCCCTATGTGTCAGAATAGCAGGAAGTATATTTCCATATACAATAATTAATACCGTTATATATGAATCATAGGGGATTGTTCCCCATCTCCCAGCATATCCAGTGGACGATGAATATTTCTTTGTACACCCTGAGGACATACTATTTCTATCCAGCCTCTTCGGGAACAGTTCGCAAGTCCCCTCCCCCCACGCTATAGGATGTCAACTGGCTGGACCCTCCATAGTATAAACGCAAAGAGTGTGTATTTATCTAACACCAATGTCAGTGTAGTTGTGTTGGGTGAGGATGACCAACAGTAAACACTAATGCCGCTTGCATATGGGGAGCTTCGGGTCTGTGTCAGGAACCCCGACCGTTGCTTCAAAGACTCGCCCTGATTGGGATCTTTGATCAGGGGCATAAGAAGTGGTAAAGCTGTATAAGTTATGTAACTTTGATGTTTCCTCCCACTTTGATCTGGCACGCCTAGATACTTGAATACTGTTCAGTTACTCTCTGTTTAACCTTAGTATAGATGCCAAGACACATCTTTATGTGATTAAATTGATGTACATTAACCTCTACCTGCTAAATTGGGAACCCTGCCAACATAATTCATGCACAGTCGTGCCAATCGGTCCCGTTTACTGCAGAATCGGAACAGTAAGATTGGTTGTAGCTTTTAGACGTTTCTGAAGTTAAATAAACCATTAGTGCATTTTCCACACTTTTGTCCAATTTACACATGTCACAGACTCCGGATTATGTTTAATGACTTGTCACAGAACAATGTGCTCACAAGATTCAAGTTTTTAGGATTATGCCTCTATGACATCATGTAATGTCCGTCCACAAGAACAGAGAGAACATTCATTCTTTGTAAAGCCAAGACCCCTCGTCTGTAGGGCAATCAGTGAGTGAAACTTTAAAAGCACCTTTTGCTTTCAGGTAGGTGAGTATCAACCAAGATCCATGTTCACAGTTCTCACTTAGTAAAACCATTATGAGTGAGTAAGTGAGTTGGGTGTAACGCCGCTTGCAACAGTATTCCAGTTATATTGAGGCGTGCGAGCATAATGTGGGACGAAAGCCCGAAGTGATGCAGGGCCCACTTGCACAAAGCCATCTTAGCGCTACAACTATTGTAAGCCTATGCTAAAGTATGGGAATTACGATCATCTTAGCGCTAAGATCGCTTTGTGCAGGTGGGCCCAGGTCGCAGACGTTTACAATTTCTGTGAAACCCACGAGCACGGCTATGATGCTGACAAACCCAGAAACATAATTGGGGCGAACCGGGATTCGAGCCCACAATCATAGGTTCCTGGCATGCCCAAGGGACGCAACTCTGCACAGCCAATCGCGGCCCCGAATCCGTTATGAAGTTCATGCAAACTGGACTTGAATCTTTAAAAGCAACACAATCTGCCTGTTAGGGTGATGATGAGAAGCGTCTTAGATCAATGGATACCATCCTCTCAGATGGAGACAGATAACCGATTCATGACAGAGGTCACACTTCATGAAACTGTTCTTACACGAGTCTGCAATGATATCTTCCTTCAGACTAATAATAAATACATCAGCGCCTGAGAGAGTGTGGCGAACCAAGTCGTGAGTCGCACGCGTGGTTTCATTAGACGAGTTGTGAATGTGCTGAATATTTGAAGAGGAGAAATGTCATTTACCACATGGACACCTGAAAGAAGCTGGGTCTGTGGAGGAGACTGATGGTGCACGTGGAGGGGAGCGCATCCTGGAACTAATTGTAGAAGTATATTGATAACGGTGTAGATCATGTACTTTTCACATTAACTGCGAACGTGTTGTCTTTATTCCATTCATAACAGTAAACGTTTGTAAGTAACACGGTCGAATAAAAGCTAATATAATTTAATGCTAAGAAACTAACAAGACATGTGAATTTATAAATGATAATAAAGATTATAAAGTTATCTGTGTGTGCATATATATATAAATATAAATATAAATATAAATATAAATATATATATATATATATATATATAATAGTGAGAGTGAGAATGTTTTATCAATTAGAATTTAAACTTACACACACACACATATATATAATATATATATGCATTTACTCACTCACTCACGCTTCATTTGCTTGAGGTTGGTCATGGATCAGCTTGGGAATGCAATTCCAAACTTCTAATTCAACATATAATCTATACACAGTCACGGATTAGCAAATAAACTATATTCGATTCTGCGTTTTCGTCATCAAACTGATCAATTTTATACATTTTTTTGCTTTTGCCATTTACAAGTAACATGTCGTTTCCCAATTGAAGTATTGCAGTATTACAATCGTGTCTACGCATGTAACACGATGGTTCCTATTTAGTGATGCATTGTCTTTTTCACGGGGGCTATAATTGTATTTCAATGAATTCCTTTAATCCCCCGATTTACATTTGTTAATCACACCGTCATTCACCAAGGGTGTTGATCCAAACTGCCTTGACATGATATTAACCAGTTTTCGTCGATGTTGATTGCAGTGAGAAAACAAAGTTCCACTTAACAGGCTCTTTGACTGAAGGCCGCGCTCCATTTCTAAACAAAGGTCCCATTGTTGAAACGCCTTCACGTTCTTCTGCAGAAGGATTAACAAAACCAATTAGTGCCATCCATGCATCGCACACATCAATACCAAACACATACATCTAAAACTGTAATTGGACAAGCAGAAAGGGTGGACAATGCCAATATACACGCCTAAATCGAAAAGTACTTTTAGAAACTCTGAAACATTGTTTAAAATGTTATTCATGTAAATGTCAAAACAAATGTTTTTTATCCAGGTTAGCCCCTGAAGTGAAGCTACCGTTTATGTGAGATAATATATTTCTGGTTGCAAAATCTTGAGAAAAACGCTGGTGATCATAAGCGAAATGACATATTTTGCCTTACCGTCTATGCCTTATATTCACGACATCATTTATTTCTCGAACCTGTTCCAGTGTCGAATGTACAGTGACAATACCCGACTACACTCTGGGATGGGAAGGGAGGGGGGTCAACCTGAGGATCTTATTACAAGTTCCATACTGTCATCAGTGCAAGTTTACAGGATTTGATGATGGGTGCCATTGTGCTTTTTAGGTCGACTGGAATCTGTTTCGACGGATAATCGAGACTGGTTATTCTCTAGCATTGACATTATATATATATTTCTATAAATGTTTCGTTTCAGTGACAGTTATACGAATATACTGCGTTGAGCTACCTTCATTGACTCGTTTTCTCCTCAATCATGTTACTTTAAGTGTGAACAGACAAAGCCGATTTCATTGTAAAGTTGGCCCTCACACCACACGCCCGGGCTGATAGAACATAATAATATACAAGTACTGTTCATGTTAATTTCCACAGTGAACATGTATTCCAAGCAAACGTCAAATCATCTTTCACACAGTACAAACAACCAAACATCCCTTAAATATTAAACGCCAAAGCCAGTTAAAAAATCGATTTTCCGACGAAACAGATTTCATTGGGTCTAACAGGCAAAATAGCGTTAAAAATCACATCAGTGGATCAGTGAAAATCAGTGATGATGCAGTGTTCGTAAAAAGTATTAGCATGCCCTACCCTAGCACCCGAAAAGCAAGTGATTGACCATAAATCCAGTCAGAAGACATTCACTGATGTAAAACAGTAAATCTATCCATTTGTACAAAATAATCATACACTGCAGGACGGATTAAAAAAGTCCACATTATCTATAGCTTGTTTTCATTGAATTCCTTAAAAGTTGTTTTAATGTGAAGTTCAGAAGTTACCTATGGAGAAGATCATAAATGAATGTTTTAATAAAGATAATCAATCTTCCTGAATGATTGCAACAGAAACATACGACACAGGCTAGACTGACAATCGATACGTACACCCTATCATGTTTTCAGTGTTTAGCAGTCAGCAATATTCCAGCTACATTAAAGCGACCTGTAATAATCGAGTCTGGATCAGACAAATCAGCGACTGATAGCACGAGAACGTCCCCCGCCTTCTGGGACACTGACATAGAATCAATCAAGACACCGAGCCTAACCAGTCGATCCATTTAGTCACACGACAACCCTGGGGACCCGTAGTCTTCCTCGGAATCCCTGCAGGAATTCGTAATGCCTTGTTGTCTGTATATTTAATAGTGTGTACGTGAGTTAGGTAACGCCGGTTTGAACAGTATTCCAGTTATATCACGGTGTGTCTGCTTGATGTGGGAGGCAAACCCGAAGTAAGCGTGTAGGATTGGTATTGGTTCCTTGGTCATTTTCCGATCCCTTTTGAGTACGGCTGAATACAGTGCATTTTAAGTTTATTTACACAATACTACGAAAAGTTAATTGCATGTATATAAAATAACCAAATTGTTTTACACTGGCCAACTTAACAAACCTCCCTTCTTCATTGAGTACATGCTATAATGTTCATAATTTTGCCAGTTATGAAACCATTGTAGTAACAACGTTATAAAACCAAGATAGAGCTAATCTCTTTGTTACCTCAAAATGGCGAGCGTGACACTGACCAAGACGGAAGTAAATAATGTCACGTGGTCTTAACGTCGAAATAGAATTGAAACATTCGTGACGTCACTATATTGTTTAAAAGCTTTTTTTATGCAACGAGAATGTCCGGGTAACTCTCGATTCCTTAAAAATGAAGGAATATTCCCCAACTTAAAACACATCCATCCACTTTGGCAAAGCATTGTCTTGTGGAAATACTTTGTAAAAAAAACCAGAACTCTTTGTAGCCTGTATTTATCCTGCGTGAGCTGATCCTGTGCAAGCTGGTATTTACAATACATGGTACACGGCTCTTCATACTTTCGTGTGGTCCTAAACTATTTTTTGATCCATCGCTTGCATGTTGTAAATACAAGCTGACGGGCATTATATGAAGTATGGAGACCTAAACAAGGATACATTAAATAAGTTTACCTGATTTCTTTTCTCGTCAAAGGTTGATGTAATTGCTTTGAATATGAACATTGTTATAGGCAGCCTGCTGTGACACACCCTTATATACATATTATTCTTTGAGGATTAAAGGATTATACAGGGGCCTCGGCTAAGTTATTTTTAAGTGAGTGAGTATGGTTTTACGCCGCCTTTAGCAATATTCCAGCAATATCACGGCGGGGACACCAGAAATAGGCTTCACACATTGTCCCCATGTCGGGAATCGAACCTGGGTCTTCGGCGTGACGGGCGAACGCTTTAAACACTAGGCTACCCGACCGCCCCGAGTTATGTTTAAGGAATGGAGAGATACTCGGACATTCTCCTCTACATAGGATATGCCTACCTGCACTGCTCCCGCATGTTATCTGCCAGGCAGATAGTATATTTGGCATTTGCAACTTCTTTTGCCGCTGTTACTTATTAGGTTAGTAGAATTCACTTGACTTTTGTTCTCAGTGCGGGTATGGAGCTGACAAACCCAGAAACGTTATCGGGGCGAACAAGGATTCGCTCCAACGATCACGGGTGTCTGTCGTGCCCAAGGGACGCAACTCAGCTTAGCGAAGTGCGGTGCTTTAGTCGACTGGGCCCCCCTGTCACCCGTCAAAAGAAAGCATACACCTATATTTGATTGTGGCTGAAAGAAGCGTATTTGTGTTTTGAAGTTTGCAGTGTTTTGACGACGGTTTTCAGCATAGTAACGTGTAGATAACTTAGTCATATTATTTTATAAACATCCAAACATCAAGTGTCTATTTTCTTTTGCCCGAGAGTTCAGCAATATCCTTATAACGATTGTAGCGAATACAAACTACCTCTGAGTGTTATGTGTGTGTGAGAGTGTTATGTATGTTTGTGAGAGTGAGTGTGTGTACGTATGCACGTGTGTGTGCGTGTGCGTGTGTTCTATAAAAATAATCAAGCCACCGTTTTGTCTAAAACAAACTACATGTGCCATGTCAAGTGTCCAAAGAATACAATTAGAAATGTACATTTATTTACAAACATAATAGTACCATATGGTGGAAAAAACTAAATGACCCCGTATACATACAAAAATGCTGATCTCAAACCAAAATACCATCCCCGCCTCCCCCACCTCCCACCCTACTAAATCCACATGGTTACTGCCTTACAATCAAAATAGGTGACTAATAAATGGGTATGTCATTTTAAATCTCATTATACTCTCATTGATCACCAGCGCTTGATCTTTACAGTCTGTTTACTCAGTCCTAAAGCCACTGATTTATCGCCCGTTTTTAAAAGACCAAATCTAGTTTTATATCCCATTTTATCTGTATCGTCCTGTTTGCCTCTCTAGTTTCACGGATCTGGTAACGACGGTTAAAGAGTTGAGTCGCTATATGTCTGATGTCCACAGCTGCCTACGGGTATGTAACTATAGAGCTGTGTCGCGGAGTCCGTTATTCTGGTTGTAAGTGATTCATGAACAGAGTTAAACAAGACTGTTGGCAATTATATGTTCTGCATTGGTCCGGATGCTTGTATATCATCTAGCCAGACAGGGTGTTGCAATCAGGTTTGGGGAGTGTAGGGCACGAGTTCCTTTTGGCTGTCTGAAGGTTTGTGCTGGGAGCTCAACGGTTGTTTTGACACATTGCTATTTGTGTGTATTCAAGCATCATTAGTGAAAGTGGTAGATGGTAACATTTGACAGAGCACTATATTTCCATATCAAGTGATTAAAGATTTATTGCTATTGTACGGCCAGATGGCGTGGTTACAGACTCACTGCTCGGTCGACCTGTGAAGATTAGAATAGGTCTTCAGCAACCCATGCCTGCCGTAAAAGGCGACTGATTTTCAGGGATGCCTTCATATAATGCTAACTGTTATTGTGGCTTTTATGCCCAATGTAATTTCTTTCGGCAGAAAATCCAGACTGAGTATTCTCTGTCGTTAACGGTTTATGTTAGACTTTTACCTCTTTGGTGAAACCTACGAGTACGGATATGGCGCTGTAAAAACGTAAGAATAATCTTGGCGACACTGGGATAGGACCCGTGAAGATCCGGGTTAACACTTTCATTATTAAGTACAAATTCTAGTATATTTTGGGTTGAGCCCCATCCGGGATTCGAACCCACACTGCCAGAGTAAGGCATGTCATCGCCAGTGTGCTGCTGGTATGGGTTGTGTAAAAGAATGAAGCCATGACAATGATTGTACCTGCATTCTGAAACCGACAACGTCCAACCCACGCCATTGTTAAACGTACATATGAAGCAGATATGTCAATCCTGAAACGAGGTCCCTTCACACTACTCTCTTCAAACGTGTCATTTTAAAGAAGTTTTCTTCCAAACTAATGTAAACTGCAAATAATAATACGCCGTGAGTATATTCCCTAATTCATCTCAAGGAAGCTGTGTATTTTACATCCGTTTTTTTAATGTGCACTGGTTACAACATGAGATGTGTAAACATATTTAAGAAAATTCATGTATTTCAGCAGATGTGTGTTTCACGAACACTGGTAGTCTTATGTATGTATGATATGTAATCCAGAACGACTTGCTTCAAATAGCCAATCCAAAATGTAGATAATTCCTCCATTCCTCCATCCTTGGCCACGAACTGTTAAACACTGTCAAGTACTTTGTTGAATCCTAAAACAAGATCCCTTCAAACTCGTCTCATCAAATGTGTCTAACTGAGAGGTTTAATTGCCAAATCGTGTTAAAGTGCAAAACATACCTACCACGAAAATACATTTCCTCTATTAATCAAGTTATGTTGTCAATGTCTTTGACATTCCTTGTACCTACGTTTTGTGTTTAGCTGTTGAGGTTTATCTGTACAGCAGGAGTTTGTGGTTCAAGAAATGGAGTAATACCACCTTTTTTTCATCCCATATTGTACTTGAACAAACCCATCGGTAACTAGATAAGTGTTAGATAACCGCAGGGTACACATGTCAAATGGGACAATTATTCAATTGATTAAACTGGGTAAAATGTTGTTAATGGCATTGATCTTGAATTAATGTTAATGTACATGCTTGGTGAATAAAACACTCTTAGGGTTTCATATGTATTAATATATATATAATTGCCTCTATGTGTCAGAATAGCAGGAAGTAGTATATTTCCATATATAATAATTAATACCGTTATATATGAATCATAGAGGAATTTTTATGAGAGTTTGCTTAAATCAGCACTTCAATACATAAACCTGTGTTGATCAGAAGGCAGAAAACAAAATATCTTTTCACCTACAACACAGTATTTTCCCCATCTCCCAGCATCTCCAGTGGACGATGAATATTCCTTGGTACACTGTGAGGACAAACTATTTCTATCCAGCCTTTTCGGGAACAGTTCGCAGGTCCCCTCACCCACGCTATAGGATGTCAACTGGCTCGACCCTCCATAGTATAAACGCAAAGGGTGTGTATTTATCTAACACCAATGTCAGTGTAGTTGTGTTGGGTGCGGATGACCAACAGTAAACACTAATGCCGCTTGCATATGGGGAGCTTCAGGTCTGTGTCAGGAACCCCGACCGTTGCTTCAAAGACTCGCCCTGATTGGGATCTTTGATCAGGGGCATAAGAAGTGGTAAAGCTGTATAAGTTATGTAACTTTGATGTTTCCTCCCACTTTGATCTGGCACGCCTAGATACTTGAATACTGTTCAGTTACTCTCTGTTTAACCTTAGTATAGATGCCAAGACACATCTTTATGTGATTAAATTGATGTACATTAACCTCTACCTGCTAAATTGGGAACCCTGCCAACATAATTCATGCACAGTCGTGCCAATCGGTCCCGTTTACTGCAGAATCGGAACTGTAAGATTGGTTGTAGCTTTTAGACGTTTCTGAAGTTAAATAAACCATTAGTGCATTTTCCACACTTTTGTCCAATTTACACATGTCACAGACTCCGGATTATGTTTAATGACTTGTCACAGAACAAACAATGTGCTCACAAGACTCAAGTTTTTAGGGATATGCCTCTATGACATCATGTAATGTCCGTCCACAAGAACAAAAAGTTACATTCATTCTTTGTAAAGCCAAGAACCCTCGTCTGTACGACAATCGGTGGGTGAAACTTTAAAAACACCTTTTGCTTTCAGGTAGGTGAGTATCATCCAAGATCCATGTTCACAATTCCAACTTAGTAAAACCATTATGAGTGAGTGAGTTGGGTGTAACGCCGCTTTCGACAGTATTCCAGTTATATCACGGCGTGCCAGCTGAATGTGGGACGAAAGCCCGAAGTGATGCAGGTCTTAGACGTTTACCACTTCCGTGAAACCCACGAGTACGGGTATGGTGCTGACAAACCTAGAAACATAATCGTGGCGAACCGGGATTCGAACCCACAATCATAGGTTTCAGGGAAGCAACTCTGCACAGCGAATTGCGGCGCCTTAGACGACTGGGCCACCCGTGCCCCCGAAACCGTTATGAAGGTCATGTAAACTGGACTTGAACCTTTAAAAGCAACACAATCTGCCTATTAGGGTGATGATGAGAAGCGTCTAAGATCAATGGATACCATCCTCTCAGATGGGGACAGATAACCGATTCATGACAGAGGTCACACTTCATGAAACTGTCCTTACACGAGTCTGCAATGATATCTTCCTTCAGACTAATAATACATACAACAGCGCCTGAGAGAGTGTGGCGAACCAAGTCGTGAGTCGCACGCGTGGTTTCATTAGACGAGTTGTGAATGTGCTGAATATTTGAAGAGGAGAAATGTCATTTACCACATGGACACCTGAAAGAAGCAGAGTCTGTGGAGGAGACTGATGGTGCACGTGGAGGGGAGCGCATCCTGGAACTAATTGTAGATGTATATTGATAACGGTGTAGATCATGTACTTTTTACATTAACTGCGAACGTGTTTTCTTTATTCCATTCATAACAGTAAAGGTTTGTAAGTAACACGGTCGAATAAAAGCTAATTTAATTTAATGCTAAGAAACTAACAAGACATGTGAATTTATAAATGATAATAAAGATTATAAAGTTATCTGTGTGTGCATATTATATATATATATAATAGTGAGAGTGAGAGTGTTTTATCAATTATAATTTAAACTTACACACACACACACACACATATATATATATGCTTTTACTCACTCACTCACACTTCATTTGCTTGAGGTTGGTCATGGATCAGCTTCGGAATGCAATTCCGATCTTCTAATTCAACATATAATCTATACACAGTCACGGATTAGCAAATAAACTATATTCGATTCTGCGTTTTTCGTCAGCAAACTGATCAATTTTATACATTTTTTGCTTTTGCCATTTACAAGTAACATGTCGTTTCCCAATTGAAGTATTGCAGTATTACAATCGTGTTTACGCATGTAACACGATGGTTCCTATTTAGTGATGCATTGTCTTTTTCACGGGGGCTATAATTGTATTTCAATGAATTCCTTTAATCCCCCGATTTACATTTGTTAATCACACCCTCATTCACCAAGGGTGTTGATCCAAACTGCCTTGACATGATATTAACCAGTTTTTGTCGATGTTGATTGCAGTGAGAAAACAAAGTTCCACTTAACCGGCTCTTTGACTGAAGGCCGCGCTCCATTTCTAAACAAAGGTTCCATTGTTGAAACGCCTTCACGTTCTTCTGCAGAAGGATTAACAAAACCAATTAGTGCCATCCATGCATCACACACATCAATACCAAACCCATACATCTAAAACTGTAATTGGACAAGCAGAAAGGGTGGACAATGCCAATATACACGCCTAAATCGAAAAATACTTTTAGAAACTCCGAAACATTGTTTAAAATGTTATTCATGTAAATGTCAAAACAAATATATTTATCCAGGTTAGCCCCTGAACCTGAAGTGAAGCTATCGTTTATGTGAGATGATATATTTCTGGTTGCAAAATCTTGAGAAAAACGCTGGTGATCATAAGCGAAATGACATATTTTGCTTTACCGTTTATGCCTTATATCATTTATTTCTCGAACCTGTTCCAGTGTCGAATGTACAGTGACAATACCCGACTACACTCTGGGAGGGGAAGGGGGTCAACCTGATGATCTTATCGCAAGTTCCATGCTGTCATCAGTGCAAGTTTACAGGATTTGATGATGGGTGCCTTTGTGCTTTTTAGGTCGACTGGAATCTGTTCCGACGGATAATCGAGACTGGTTATTCTCTAGCATTGACATTAAATATATATTTCTATAAATGTTTCGTTTCAGTGACAGTTATTCGAATATACTGCGTTGAGCTACCTTCATTGACTCGTTTTCTCCTCAATCATGTTACTTTAAGTGTGAACAGACAAAGCCGATTTCATTGTAAAGTTGGCCCTCACACCACACGCCCGGGCTGATAGAACATAATAATATACAAGTACTGTTCATGTTAATTCCCATAGTTAACACGTATTCCAAGCAAACGTCAAATCATCTTTCACACAGTACAAACAACCAAACAACCCTTAAATATTAAACGCAAAAGCCAGTGAAAAAAATCGATTTTCAGACGAAACAGATTTCATTGGGACTAACAGGCAAAATAGCGTTAAAAATTATATCAGTGGATCACTGAAATCAGGGTTAGCATGCCCTACCGGTAGCACCCGAAAAGCAAGTGATTGACCATAAATCCAGTCAGAAGACATTCACTGGTGTAAGACAGTAAAACTATCCATTTGTACAAAATAATCATACACTGCAGGACGGATTAAAAAAGTCCACATTATTTATACCTTGTTTTCATTGAATTCCTTAAAAGTTGTTTTAATGTGAAGTTCAGAAGTTACCTGTGAAGAAGATCATAAATGAATGTATTAATAAAGATAACCAATCTTCCTGAATGATTGCAACAGAAACATACGACACAGGATAGACTGACAATCACTACGTACACACATCATGTTTTCAGTGTTTAGCAGTCAGCAATATTCCAGCTACATTAAAGCGACCTGTAATAATCGAGTCTGGATCAGACAAATCAGCGACTGATAGCACGAGAACGTCCCCCGCCTTCTGGGACATTGACATAGAATCAATCAAGACACCGAGCCTAACCAGTCGATCCATTTAGTCACACGACAACCCTGGGGACCTGTAGTCTTCCTCGGAATCCCTACAGGAATTCGTAATGCCTTGTTGTGTGTGTCTGTATACTTTATAGAGGGTGAGTGAGTTAGGTAACGCCGGTTTGAACAGTATTCCAGTTATATCACGGTGTGTAAGCTTGATGTGGAAGGCAAACCCGAAGTAAGCGTGTAGTTTTGGTTTCTTGGTCATTTTCCGATCCCTGTTGACGGTGGCTGAATACAGTGCATTTTAAGTTTATTTACACAATGCTACGAAAGATTAATTGACAGGTATATAAAATAAACAAATTGTTTTACACTGGCCAACTTAAAAAAACTCCCTTCTTCATTGAGTACAAGCTATAATGTTAATAGTTTTGCCAGTCATGAAACGATTATAGTAACAACGTTATAAAACCCAATATAGAGCTTATCTCTTTGTTACCTCAAAGTGGCGAGCGTGACACTGACCAAGGCGGAAGTAAATAATGTCACGTGGTCTTAACGCCGAAATAGAATTGAAACATTCGTGACGTCATTATATTGTTTAAAAGCTTTTTTATTCAACGAGAATGTCCGGGTAACTCTCGATTCCTTAAAAATGAAGGAATATTCCCCAACTTAAAACACATCCATACTTTTACACTTTGGCAAAGCATTGTCTTGTGGAAATATTTTGTAAAAAAACCCAGAACTCCTGTAACTCCCAGTAGCCTGTATTGATCCTGCGTGAGCTGATCCTGTGCGAGCTGATATTTACAATACATGGTACAGGGCTCTTCATAATTTCATGTGGTCCTAAACTAGTATTTTATCAATAGCTTAAATGTTGTAAATACAAGCTGACGGGCATTATATGAAATATCGAGACCTAAACAAGGATACTTTAAATAAGTTTACCAGATTTCTTTTCTCGTCAAAGGTTGATGTAATTGCTTTAAATATGAACATTGTTATAGGTAGCCTGCTGTGACTCACCCTTATTTATATATTATTCTTTGAGGATTGAAGGATTATACAGGGGCCTCGGCTAAGTTATTTTTAAGTGAGTGAGTATGGTTTTACGCCGCCTTTAGCAATATTCCAGCAATATCACGGCGGAGGACACCAGAAATGGGCTTCACACATTGTACCCATGTCGGGAATCGAACCTGGGTCTTCGGCGTGACGGGCGAACGCTTTAACCACTAGGCTACCCGACCGATCTAAGTTATTTTTAAGGAATGGAGAGATACTCGGACATTCTCCTCTACACAGGATACCCCTTCTCTCCACTGCTCCCGCATGTTAGCTGCCAGGCAGATAGTAAATTTGGCATTTGCAATTTCTTTGGCCGCTGTTACTTATTAGGTTAGTAGAATTCACTTACTTTTGTTCTCAGTGCGGGTATGGAGCTGACAAACCCAGAAACGTTATCGGGGCGAACAAGGATTCGCTCCAACGATCACAGGTGTCTGTCGTGCCCAAGGGACGCAACTCAGCTTAGCGAAGTGCGGTGCTTTAGTCGACTGGGCCCCCCTGTCACCCGTCAAAAGAAAGCATACACCTATATTTGATTGTGGCTGAAAGAAGCGTATTTGTGTTTTGAAGTTTACAGTGTTTGGACGACTGTTTTCAGCCTAGTAACGTGTAGATAACTTAGTCATATTATTTTATAAACATCCAAACATCAAGTGTCTATTTTCTTTTGCCCGAGAGTTCAGCAATATCCTTATAACGATTGTAGCGAATACAAACTACCTCTGAGTGTTATGTGTGTGTGAGAGTGTTATGTATGTTTGTGAGAGTGAGTGTGTGTACGTATGCACGTGTGTGTTCGTGTGCATGTGCGTGTGTTCTATAAAAATAATCAAGCCACTGTGTTGTCTGAAACAAACTACATGTGCCATGTCAAGTGTCCAAAGAATACAATTAGAAATGTACATTTATTTACAAACATAATAGTACCATATGGTGGAAAAAACTAAATGACCCCGTATACATACAAAAATGCTGATCTCAAACCAAAATACCATCCCCGCCTCCCCCACCTCCCACCCTACAAAATCCAAACGGTTTCTACCTTACAATCAAAATAGTAGACTAATAAATGGGTATGTCATTTTAAATCTCATTATACTCTCATTGATCACCAGCGCTTGATCTTTACAGTCTGTTTACTCAGTCCTAAAGCCACTCATTTATCGCCCGTTTTTAAAAGACCAAATCTAGTTTTATATCCCATTTTATCTGTATCGTCCTGTTTGCATCTAGTTTCAGGGATCTGGTAACGACGGTTAAAGAGCCGAGTCGCTATATGTCTGATGTCCACAGCTGCCTACGGGTATGTAACTATAGAGCTGTGTCGCGGAGTCCGTTATTCTGGTTGTAAGTGATTCATGAACAGGGTTAAACAAGACTGTTGGCAATTATATGTTCTGCATTGGTCCGGATGCTTGTATATCATCTAGCCAGACAGGGTGTTGCAATCAGGGACGGGAAGTGTAGGGCGCGAGTTCCTTTTGGCTGTCTGAAGGTTTGTGCTGGGAACTCAACGGTTGTTTTGACACATTGCTATTTGTGTGTATTCAAGCATCATTAGTGAAAGTGGTAGATAGTAACATTTGACAGAGCACTATATTTCCATATCAAGTGATTAAAGATTTACTGCTATTGTACGGCCACATGGCGTGGTTACAGACTCATTGCACGGTCGACATGTGAAGATTAGAATAGGTCTTCAGCAAACCATGCCTGCCGTAAAAGGCGACTGATTTTCAGGGATGCCTTCTTAAAATGCTAACTGTTATTGTGGCTTTTATCCAATGTAATTTTTTTCGGCAGATAATCAAGACTGATTATTCTCTGTCGTTAACGGATAATGTTAATCTTTTACCTCTTTGGGGAAACCTACGAGTACGGGTATGGCGCTGAAAAACGTATGAATAATCTTGGCGACACTGGGATATAGGACCCGTGAAGATCCGGGTTAACACTTTCTTCATTAAGTACATATTCTAGTACTTTTTTTGAGTTGAGCCCCATCCGGGATTCGAACCCACACTGCCAGAGTGAGGCATGTCATCGCCAGTGTGCTGCTGGTATGGGTTGTGTAATAGAATGAAGCCATGACAATGATTGTACCTGCATTCTGTAACCGACAACTTCCAACCCACGCCATTGTTAAACGTACATATGAAGCATATATGTCAATCCTGAAACGAGGTCCCTTCACACTACTCTCTTCAAACGTGTCATTTTAAAGTAGTTTTCTTTCCAAATTGTTGTAAACTGCAAATAATAATACGCCGTGAGTATATTCCCTAATTAATCTCCAGGAAGCTGTGTATTTTACATCCGTGCTTTTAATGTGCACTGGTTACAACATGATCCGTGTTAACATAATTAACAAAATTCATGTATTTCAGCAGATGTGTGTTTCACGAACACTGCTAGTCTTATGTATGTATGATATGTAATCCAGAACGACTTGCTTCAAATAGCCAATCCAAAATGTAGATAATTCCTCCATCCTTGGCCTTGCAAACCCACGAACTGTTAAACACTGTCAAGTACTTTGTTGAATCCCAAAACAAGATCCCTTCAAACTCGTCTCATCAAATGGGTTTAACAGAGAGGTTTAATTGCCAAATCGTGTTAAAGTGCAAAACATACCTACCACGAAAATACATTTCCTCTATTAATAAAGTTATGTTGTCAATGTCTTTGACATTCCTTGTACCTACGTTTTGTGTTTAGCTGTTGAGGTTTATCTGTACAGCAGGAGTTTGTGGTTCAAGAAATGGAGTAATATCAACTTTGTTTCATCCCATATTGTACTTGAACAAACCCATCGGTAACCAGATAAGTGTTAGATAACCGCAGGGTACACATGTCAAATGGGACAATTATTCAATTGATTAAACTGGGTAAAATGTTGTTAATGGCATTGATCTTGAATTAATGTTAATGTACATGCTTGGTGAATAAACCACTCTTAGGGTTTCATCTGTATTAATATATATATAATTGCCTCTATGTGTCAGAATAGCAGGAAGTAGTATATTTCAATGTATAATAATTAATACCGTTATATATGAATCATAGGGGAATTTTTATGAGAGTTTGCTTAAATCAGCACTTCAATACATAAACCTGTGTTGATCAGAAGGCAGAAAACAAAATATGTTTTTACCTACAACACAGTATTTTCCCCAACTCCTAGCATCTCCAGTGGACGATGAATATTTCTTGGTACACTCTGAGGACAAACTATTTCTATCCAGCCTTTTCGAGAACAGTTCGCAGGCCCCCTCCCCCCACGCTATAGGATGTCAACTGGCTGGACCCTCCATAGTATAAACGCAAAGAGTGTGTATTTATCCAACACCAATGTCAGTGTAGTTGTGTTGGGTAAAGTTGACCAGCAGTAAACACTAATGCCGCTTGCATATGGGGAGCTTCAGGTCTGTGTCAGGAACCCCGACCGTTGCTTCAAAGACTCGCCCTGATTGGGATCTTTGATCAGGGGCATAAGAAGTAGTAAAGCTGTATAAGTTAGGTAACTTTGATGTTTCCTCCTACTTTGATCTGGCACGCCTAGATACTTGAATACTGTTGAGTTACTCTCTGTTTAACCTTAGTATAGATGCCAAGACACAACTTTATGTGATCAAATTGATGTACATTAACCTCTACCTGCTAAATTGGGAACCCTGCCAACATAATTCATGCACAGTCGTGCCAATCGGTCCCGTTTACTGCAGAATCAGAACTGTAAGATTGGTTGTAGCTTTTAGACGTTTCTGAAGTTAAATAAACCATTAGTGCATTTTCCACACTTTTGTCCAATTTACACATGTCACAGACTCCGGATTATGTTTAATGACTTGTCACAGAACAAACAATGTGCTCACAAGACTCAGGTTTTAGGGATATGCCTCTATGACATCATGTAATGTCCGTCCACATGAACAAAAAGTTACATTCATTCTTTTTAAATCCAAGAACCCTCGTCTGTAGGGCAATCTGTGAGTGAAACTTTAAAAGCACCTTTTGCTTTCAGGTAGGTGAGTATCATCCAAGATCCCTGTTCACAGTTCTCACTTAGTGAAACCATTATGAGTGAGTGAGTTGGGTGTAACGCCGCTTTCAACAGTATTCCAGTTATATTTAGGCGTGTCAGCTTAATGTGGGACGAAAGCCCGAAGTGATGCAGGTCTCAGACCTTTACCACTTCTGTGAAACCAACGAGCACGGGTATGGTGCTGACAAACCTAGAAACATAATCGGGGCGAACCGGGATTCGAACCCACAATCATAGGTTCCTGGCGTGCCCAAGGGACGCAACACTGCACAGCGAATGGCGGCGCCTTAGGCTACTGGGCCACCCGTGTCCCCGAAACCATTATGAAGGTCATGTAAACTCGACTTGAACCTTCAAAAGCAACACAATCTGCCTATTAGGGTGATGATGAGAAGCGCCTTAGATCAATGGATACCATCCTCTCAGATGGGGACAGATAACCGATTCATGACAGAGGTCACACTTCATGAAACTGTCCTTACACGAGTCTGCAATGGTATCTTCCTTCAGACTAATAATAAATACAACAGCGCCTGAGAGAGTGTGGCGAACCAAGTCGTGAGTCGCACACGTGGTTTCATTAGACGAGTTGTGAATGTGCTGAATATTTGAAGACTAGAAATGTCATTTACCACATGGACACCTGAAAGAAGCAGAGTCTGTGGAGGAGACTGATGGTGCACGTGGAGGGGAGCGCCACCTGGAACTAATTGTAGATGTATATTGATAACGGTGTAGATCATGTACTTTTTACATTAACTGCGAACGTGTTTTCTTTATTCCATTCATAACAGTAAAGGCTTGTAATTAACACGGTCGAATAAAAGCTAATTCAATTTAAAGCTAAGAAGCGTGTTGATAATATAGATTATAAAGTTATCTGTGTGTGCATATATATATATATATATATATATATATATATATATATATATATATATATATAATAGTGAGAATGACTTATATCAATTTAACATTAAACTTACATACACACATATATATAATATGTATAGATATATATATATGCTTTTACTCACTCACTCACACTACATTTGCTTGAGGTTGGTCATGGATCAGCTTGGCATGCAGTTCCGATCTTCTAATTCAAGATATAATCTATACACAGTCACGGATTAGCAAATAAACTGTATTCGATTCTGCGTTTTTCGTCAGCAAACTGATCAATTTTATACATTTTTTGCTTTTGCCATTTAAAAGTAACATGTCGTTTCCCAATTGAAGTATTGCAGTTTTACAATCGTGTCTACGCATGTAACACGATGGTTCCTATTTAGTGATGCATTGTCTTTTTCACGGGGGCTATAATTGTATTTCAATGAATTCCTTTAATCCCCCGATTTACATTTGTTAATCACACCGTCATTCACCAAGGGTGTTGATCCAAACTGCCTTGACATGATATTAACCAGTTTTCGTCGATGTTGATTGCAGTGAGAAAACAAAGTTCCACTTAACAGGCTCTTTGACTGAAGGCCGCGCTCCATTTCTAAACAAAGGTCCCATTGTTGAAACGCCTTCACGTTCTTCTGCAGCAAGGATTAACAAAACCAATTAGTGCCATCCATGCATCGCACACATCAATACCAAACACATACATCTAAAACTGTAATTGGACAAGCAGAAAGGGTGGACAATGCCAATATACACGCCTAAATCGAAAAGTACTTTTAGAAACTCTGAAACATTGTTTAAAATGTTATTCATGTAAATGTCAAAACAAATGTTTTTGATCCAGGTTAGCCCCTGAAGTGAAGCTATCGTTTATGTGAGATAATATATTTCTGGTTGCAAAATCTTGAGAAAAACGCTGGTGATCATAAGCGAAATGACATATTTTGCCTTACCGTCTATGCCTTATATTCACGACATCATTTATTTCTCGAACCTGTTCCAGTGTCGAATGTACAGTGACAATACCCGACTACACTCTGGGAGGGGAAGGGAGGGGGGTCAACCTGAGGATCTTATTACAAGTTCCATGCTGTCATCAGTGCAAGTTTACAGGATTTGATGATGGGTGCCATTGTGCTTTTTAGGTCGAATGGAATCTGTTCCGACGGATAATCGAGACTGGTTATTCTCTAGCATTGACATTAAATATATATTTCTATAAATGTTTCGTTTCAGTGACAGTGATACGAATATACTGCGTTGAGCTACCTTCATTGACTCGTTTTCTCCTCAATCATGTAACTTTAAGAGTGAACAGACAAAGCCGATTTCATTGTAAAGTTGGCCCTCACACCACACGCCCGGGCTGATGGAACATGATAATATACAAGTACTGTTCATGTTAATTTCCATAGTGAACATGTATTCCAAGCAAACGTCAAATCATCTTTCACACAGTACAAACAACCAAACATCCCTTAAACATTAAACGCCAAAGCCAGTGAAAAAATCGATTTTCCGACGAAACAGATTTCATTGGACCTAACAGGCAAAATAGCGTTAAAAATTATATCAGTGGATCACTGAAATCAGGGTTAGCATGCCCTACCGGTAGCACCCGAAAAGCAAGTTATTGACCATAAATCCAGTCAGAAGACATTCACTGGTGTAAGACAGTAAAACTATCCATTTGTACAAAATAATCATACACTGCAGGACGGATTAAAAAAAAGTCAACATTATTGTTTTCAAGTCGTTTTAAAGTTCAGAAGTTATCTTTGGAGAAGATCATAAATGAATGTATTAATAAAGATAATAAATCTTCCTGAATGATTGCAACAGAAACATACGACACAGGCTAGACTGACAATCACTACGTACACCCATCATGTTTTCAGTGTTTAGCAGTCAGCAATATTCCAGCTACATTAAAGCGACCTGTAATAATCGAGTCTGGATCAGACAAATCAGCGACTGATAGCACGAGAACGTCCCCCGTCTTCTGGGACACTGACATAGAATCAATCAAGACACCGAGCCTTACCAGTCGATCCATTTAGTCACACGACAACCCTGGGGTGTTCCTCGGAATCCCTAAACTAGTATTTTATCAATTGCTTGCATGTTGTAAATACAAGCTGACGGGCATTATATGAAATATCGAGACCTAAACAAGGATACATTAAATAAGTTCACCTGATTTCTTTTCTCGTCAAAGGTTGATGTAATTGCTTTAAATATGAACATTGTTATAGGTAGCCTGCTGTGACACACCCTTATATACATATTATTCTTTGAGGATTGAAGGATTATACAGGGGCCTCGGCTAAGTTATTTTTAAGTGAGTGAGTATGGTTTTACGCCGCCTTTAGCAATATTCCAGCAATATCACGGCGGGGGACACCATTGTACCCATGTCGGGAATCGAACCCGGGTCTTCGGCGTGACGAGCGAAGGCTTTAACCACTAGACCGCCCCAAGTTATTTTTAAGGAATGGAGAGATACTCGGACATTCTCCTCTACATAGGATACCCCTTCTCTCCACTGCTCCCGCATGTTATCTGCCAGGCATAGTAAATTTGGCATTTGCAACTTCTTTGGCCGCTCTTACTTATTAGGTTAGTAGAATTCACTTGACTTTTGTTCTCAGTGCGGGTATGGAGCTGACAAACCCAGAAACGTAATACGGGCGAACAAGGATTCGATCCAACGATCATAGGTGTCTGTCGTGCCCAAGGGACGCAACTCAGCATTGCGAAGTGCCATGCTTTAGTCGACTGGGCCTACCTGTCACCCGTCGAAAGAAAGCATACACATAATTATAGGCCCCGTACCGTTATTGTTACATCACGAATGCGAAAGCCAGATGATTGAATATGTCACTGGTAGACATTGTTTGAACGAAGGAATATCAACTTTCATAGAGTGTAGTGCAAATTGTATGGAAAATAGGGACTCGCAATTTGAAAGTCATTATCACTGTGTGACCTGATTAGTTATGGAGACAAGTACTACGCAACTGTCAACATGTACATTGGGGGATTCTCAGGGAGCAAACAATTGCTTGTGTGTGTGTGTGTGTGTGTGAGAGAGAGAGAGAGAGAGAGAGAGAGAGAGAGAGAGAGAGAGAGAGAGAGAGAGAGAGACAGATAGAGAGAGAGAGAGAGAGCTAGAGAGAGAGTGTGTGTCTGAGTGGTATGTTTGTGAGAGTGAGTGTGTGTGTGTGTGCGCGCGTGCGTGTGCCTGTGCGTGTGCGTGTGTTCTATAAGAATAATCAAGCCACTGTGTTGTCTGAAACAAACTACATGTGCCATGTCAAGTGTCCAAAGATTACAATTAGAAATGTACATTTATTTACAAACATAATAGTACCATATGGTGGAAAACTAAATGAGCTCCTATACATACAAAGTGCTGATCTCAAACCAAAATACTATCCCCGCCTCCCCCACCTCCCACCCTACAAAATCCAAACGGTTTCTACCTTACAATCAAAATAGTAGGCTAATAAATGGGTATGTCATTTTAAATCTCATTATACTCTCATTGATCACCAGTGCTTGATCTTTACAGTCTGTTTACTCAGTCCTAAAGCCACTCATTTATCGCCCGTTTTTAAAAGACCAAATCTAGTTTTATATCCCATTTTATCTGTATCGTCCTGTTTGCCTCTCTAGTTTCACGGATCTGATAACGACGGTTAAAGAGTTGAGTCGCTGTATGTCTGATGTTCGCAGCTGCCTACGGGTATGTAACTATAGAGCTGTGTCGCGGAGTCCGTTATTCTGGTTGTAAGTGATTCATGAACAGAGTTAAACAAGACTGTTGGCAATTATATGTTCTGCATTGGTCCGGATGCTTGTATATCATCTAGCCAGACAGGGTGTTGCAATCAGGTTTGGGGAGTGTAGGGCACGAGTTCCTTTTGGCTGTCTGAAGGTTTGTGCTGGGAACTCAACGGTTGTTTTGACACATTGCTATTTGTGTGTATTCAAGCATCATTAGTGAAAGTGGTAGATGGTAACATTTGACAGAGCACTATATTTCCATATCAAGTGATTACAGATTTATTGCTATTGTACGGCCACATGGCGTGGTTACAGACTCATTGCACGGTCGACCTGTGAAGATTAGAATAGGTCTTCAGCAACCCATGCCTGCCGTAAAAGGCGACTGATTTTCAGGGATGCCTTCATAAAATGCTAACTGTTATTGTGGCTTTTATGCCCAATGTAATTTCTTTCGGCAGAAAATCAAGACTGAGTATTCTCTGTCGTTAACGGTTTATGTTAGACTTTTACCTCTTTGGTGAAACCTACGAATACGGGTATGGCGCTGAAAAAACGTAAGAATAATCTTGGCGACACTGGGATAGGACCCGTGAAGATCCGGTTTAGAAGAGGTCTTCAGCAGCCTATGCATGCCGTGGGATAGGAACTTATGATCTTCGGATCCATGTAAACTAATGGGACGCAACTCTGCACAGTGTTTGTGGTGTGTGGTGTATATGTGCGTGTATGTGTGCTCGTGTGTGTGCGTGCGTGTGTGTGCTCGTGTGTGTGCGTGTTTGTGTGCTCGTGTGTGCTCGTTTGTATGCGTGTGCGCGTGTGTGTGTGCGTGCGTGTGTGCGTGTTTGTGTGCTCATGTGTGCTCGTGTGTGTGTGCGTGCGTGTGTTTGCTTGTGTGTGTGTGTGTGCTCGTGTGTGTGTGCGTGGTCGTATGTGTGCGTGCGTGTGTGTGCTCGTGTGGTGTGCGTGTGTGTGTGCTCGTGTGGTGTGCGTGTGTGTGTGCTCGCGTGGTGTGTGCATTTGTGCGCGTGTGTGTGTGAATGCTCCCTAGTTCTTAAGACCAAACTTAGTAGGAGGCAACCGCCCTTTATGTGCAGAATTGCAGAAAGCAAAACATTGGTCCATCTTTTGGATGATCCATAGATGAACTTGTCTTCCTGTCTGATATGCAGCGTGTGCAGTTGAGAGTCCCCCCCTCCCCTCCCCTCCCCTCCCCTCCAGGATAACGTGCGTTATTTAAGAATGGAGCGTGCCAACACCCAGGGGGTTCTGCTCCCACAATCTCTTCAGTGTGAGGCTGAAGACCGTCCGTGATGAGGGTTGACATCCGATATTCAGTCGATCAATACAGTGTAGGGGCTCACAGTATTTATGACTTGGTGAACCGCCTAAATGACGACGACATGGCACTGGAGTTCATCGTGTGTATAAACCGGACCACATTAACAGCCCCGCAGTTAGAAGGTACCCATTGAAGTGCAAACCAGCTCAATAGTTTTATTTAAAACTTCATTTATCTTAAATACCTAATTGTTTTGATATGTTTCCAAAGTTCTCCGAAATTCTGTCCCCTCTGTATACACTAAAAATCGGATATGAGAGAGCGTGAGTCAAATACAAATTAATAAGAAACCTGCTATCAGTGTACTATGATCACAAAAAGAACATATTACTTTTACAAAATGTACGGAATTAGTTATTTAATTCTCACAAACTGTGCTTTTTTTGGCGTCCAGAGAATACAATGAAGTTTGTTGACAACATATCATTTTTTAATTCATATGCGTGTGTGCGCGCGTGCGTGCGTGTATGTGCGTGCTTGCGTGCGTGCGTGCTTGCGTGCGTGCGTGCGTGCGTCCGTGCGTGTGTGTGTGTGTGTGTGTGTGTGTGTGTGTGTGTGTGTGTGTGTGTGTGTGTGTGTGTGTGTGTGTGTGTGTGTGTGTGTGTGTGTGTGTGTGTGTGTGTGTGTGTGTGAGTGTGTGTGTGTGTGTGTGTGTGTGTGTTTGTTTGTTGCTTAACGCCGCTCTCAGCATTTTTCCCGCTATATGACGGGCATGTAAATATTTATGTCTTGCCCGGACAAACTAGTGATTTATAAAACGAGCAGCGGCCCACACCGCCGTGGTACAAGAACAACGCTGAATCTGACTCTCTGCACTGCACTAATGTAGACTTTAACTATTATAGGCTTGCATGGCTCGATTGGATATATTTGTTTCAGGGTCTGTATGACGGACTAAGTTCTCACTGACGTGAAGTAAAGTGATGCCACAGTTGGTACCATGAATACCCCACTCAGTATTCTGATTCTGAGCTGAACAGTTCTTTATCCCCATCAAGCGTCAAACCAGGTAACAACAAGTGCTATCGTTTAACATCTTTTGGTATGACGCGGCCGGGGATCGAACCCCTACCTTCCGCTCTCCGGGCAGAAGCTCTCCCACTAGCTCCCTGGGGAGTATACACCCAAAGTTACCCGTGAGGTGCTAGAAGGTTAACAGTCACATTACCATCTCATCCTACCGGGTACCCATTCACTGCTGGATGACTAGAGGCATAATTCGAACCAAGTCACTTGCTTTTTTTGGTTTGTTTGTTGTGAAAGGCCGCACTCAACAATATTCCAGTTATATGACGGCGGTCTGCAAATAATCGAGTCTGGACCAGACAATTCAGTGATTGATATCATGAGCATCGATCCACGCAATTGAGATACAATGACATACATCAACCAAGTCAGCGAGCCTGACCACCCGATCCTGTAAGTCGCCTCTTACGACAAGCATAGTCGCTTTTTACAGCAAGCATGGGTGACTGAAGACATATTCTACACTGGATCTTCACAGGTCTACTTACCTATGTGACATTACACGTGCTACATGTGCTTCAGGGAGTGGGTGGTGTTATGCGCTGCTTAATCAGCAATGCAGGTTCACCGCGACGAGTTGATCTCAATCTCAACTCCAGAACACGGACAATCTTATTTTATGACAATGATCGCAAGTAACCGAATTTACGAATGGATTAAGAACACTTTGTGTAATGGTAACAAATGGTTGTAAAAACGTGATAATTTGATCGTAAACACATATGATATACATATATACTACATAAGACCGGACAAGGCAATGTATTGTGAAAATAACAGACGCCAAACTAAGTGGTATATTTTATATTCAACAGATTAATACGCCCTTGAGACTTTGAGACAACGCGGAGCGTGGAACTTACGGGGGCCGTCTCAGCAGCAAATAAATCTATTGACGTAAGGTCTGACACCGTTAATCGATCTTTGCTGCTCTCTCTGTTGAACAAATTGTTTCTGCATTTTTATATCGTGTAAATGTTATCAGTGTGATGGAAATCCTGTGACGTTAACTTACTTTGGACGAATGTCAACGTTAAAACGTTCGCTTGGGGAGATGTTAGCTGCACAAATGCGACCAGGAAAACGAATAAAACATTTCTTTGCGAAAGTTCGTCCATCTAATTATAAAACACAGAACTGTAAATTACATGTATTTATTGCTCTCTGTGTCACACACTTCTGAATCTACAGCGTTAACAAAGTCGAGGTTACCTTCTTGGAGGTCAGCCAATGACACGTGGTCACCAACAACCAATGAACTGGCGAGATTAACATGAGCGCGATGTCCCCAACGATGCGCCTCATAGCTGGTGAAACAATGCTTCGAGAAGCAGTGGTGTGTGTGTGGTTTTCTGAGTGTGTGTTTGTGCGTGTGTGCGTGAGTGTGTGTGTTGTGTGTGAATGTGTGCGCTTGCGTGTGTGTGAAGGTGTGGGGTCTCGAAGTAAGATGCATTCTCTCTTTTGATATATTCATAAAAGGTTTAGGTATAATACATATATATTGGATATGTCAGTTTGAAAGGGAGATATGTATTTTGCAGCAGATTTCGTTACATATATACAGTTGACTTTAAGCACGATGGCAGGTGGGTTACCGGAGAATATTGATTAAATCCCAGTTCTCTCATTTTCTTCTACTACTTTTGTACTTTCTCGTTCTCTACTGCAACTACTACTTGTTCTACTTCCACACGTCCCGTGAAGATCCGGGTTAGAATTGTTCTTCAGCAACCCATGATTGTCTTAAGAGGCGACTAACGGGATCAGGCTCGCTGACTTGGTTGATGCATGTCATCATAATCCCAATTGCATTCATCGATGCTCATGGTGTCAATCACTGGATTGTCTGGTCAATAACTATTACATCTGTCAGGAACACACACACAAACAACAACAAAAAACCACACACACACACACACACACACACACACACACACACACACACACACACACACACACACACACACACACACACACACACACACACACACACACACACACACACACACACACACACACACACACACACACACACACACACTGTGCAGAGTTGCGTTCCATAAGTTTATATGGATCCGAGGATCGTAAGTTCCTATTCCACGGAAGGCATGGGTCGCTGAAGACCTCTTCTGATCTTCACGGGTCGAGTCTGTACTGCTACTACTACTACTTCTACTACTACTACTACTACTACTACTACTACTACTACTACTACTACTACTACTACTACTAAGACAACCACTATTCATCTACTTCTACAACTGCGACGTCTACATGTACTACCTCTTCTGAGACACCTTCGTCCACTGTGGAAAGAAGTGCCAGAAACTTTCACGGCTGCTCGTAGGTTCGAGAGGTTTAAAGGTCAACTTGCAGACGTTTCTCCTCTACCTGCCACAATCTCTGCCACTTCTTTGGCATTATTGCAGTTATATCATGTGTCAGATAAAATATGGGAGGAAATTCACCATCAGAAGCGCCTGGTACGTCCAAGGGGAGCAACTTTGCACATTGAATTACAGCGCCTTAGACTTCCACGCCACTCATCCAATGAACGCTTATGTTATCATAGTCTTAGTATACCCAGGGGAATATGCTCACATGCAGCGTCATGTAGAAGCGTGACTACATACGCTCAGTAGGGGCTAGCATTAAAATGATTGTTACATGGATTATAAGTAATAACGTGAATAGACGGTAGAGAGTGGCATGTGCCCCGGCAGCGGCGGGTTTCGTAGGTCCTTCCAAAAACTGAAGCACGTGTTATATGAGATGTCTCCTGAGTCGGGAGACCTAGTCAGTAATATGCCTCTGGGAATGGGTACCCGATAGGATGAGATAAGCGTGACTGCCATCTTGCACGTTATAGGCAGCTTGTGTTGTATACTTTACAGGCATGGTAGGAAGGCAATTAGAGTGATTACTGGCCACCACCACCATCATCATCATCATCATCATCATCATCATCATCATCATCATCATCATTATCATCATCATCATTGTTATTTCAACTACCACCTTCTGCAGACCATATTTATGAAGCTGTTGTTGAAGCTGTCATCATAGCAATTACGGCCTTGTTACATGTGATCGCCTCCTTAGTCTTGTCTAGTGGTAGAGCGTCCGCCCGGAGAGGGGAAGGTCCGGGGTTCGATCCCCAGCCGCGTCATACAAAAAGACGTTGAAAGATGGTACTTGTTGTTACCCTGTCTAGCGCTCGGCATTAAGGGTTAAAATAAGGACTGGTTGGCTGAGTCAAAATATTGTTAATAAATCGGCATCGGTCCAGACAAGTACAAGCACACACACACACACACACACACACACACACACACACACACACACACACACACACACACACACACACACACACACACACACACACACACACACACACACACACACACACACACACACACACACACACACACACACACACACACACACACACACACACACACACACACATTTCAGTACGTTACCATAATCATCAGTATTCCCTTTAAGTCCCAGGGGACACGGGTGGCCCAGTCGTCTGAGGCGCCGTATTCGCTGTGCAGAGTTGCGTCCCTTGGGCACGCCAGACACCAATGGTAGTGGGTTCGAATCCCGGTTCGCCCCGGTTATGTTTTAGGTTTGTCAGCACCATACCCGTGCTCAAGGGTTTCACCAAAATGGTAAACGTCTGAGACCTGCATCACTTCGGTCTTTCATCCCACATTAAGCTGACACGCCGTGATATAACTTGAATACTGTTAAAAGCGGCATAAAACCCAACTCACTCACTCACTCTTAAGGGGCCACAGGCTTCAACTGTGTTTTACCGTAAAAACGGTTAAACGACATTTGCATAACAATGCCTGATCGGGATAATATCCACATGAGAATGGTTTGTCTGTTGATGCACGTTGTTGTGTGTTTCAAGTACCGCTCAGACTGATCTGGCTCAAGGGCACCAGTGTGTCATTTCTGTGGGCGTTCAAATCGATTTGTTTGAATCACCATGGCACATCGATCTCTAAGTGAATATAACTTCTACTTATTAAATACGTTACGTTTCACAAACACTTCAAGACACCTACATGTATCGATTTTCAAAAACAAAGACAACACATTCACATACATTGGGGAGATTGCTGCAAGGTTAAGACATGTAACAGAACTGAAAGTAGTTCATATTATAACCGTTGTCATTCGATGATTGCATTTCGGCTTTCCCTGTGATCTTATATTCTCAATGTCTAACAAAATTAATCGAATTGTAATAGGTTATCGATTTTCTGTTTGTCACCCTAAATTCAAATCTCGATTGGGAATTGATTCCTGTAAAATAATCTTATTCAAAGACGTTACATTAATCTGCATTGGATAGGTTTTATGTAACCTGTTTGAAACGCAGAATGTCGTTGTATATAATTTGTCTTTTATTGAGATAACTATATCTTTAATTCCAAAACAAAAATGTTACCATGAATATCGCAGCGGTTTCATCTCTCTGTCTCTGTTTCAGCAAATATCATGAATATTTTGAATCGCAGTACCGTACATATTGTAGAAATGATGCAAAAAACTAAAAACAAATTAATCTGTTTCCAGGACCATTGGTGTAAAAAGAGATGGAAGAGAAGTTTTAAATGAAGACATAGCTTTTTTCTTATTGCTGACGCAACTGTCAATAATTACATTATTTGTAACTTTTTCAAATGTTTACCTCCCCTGACCATAGCAGAGACATTCGATTTTGCAAATCGATGAAGGAAAAAATGGAAGCGCTTCTGAGACTATTCCGTTTGTTTAACGACAAAACAGACCTTTGGATAGTGCTGATAGTTGTTCGGACATTCTTTGCGTGATTATACTTGATTATTAACATGGTTCTGCCGAAAGTGTTACTTCAAGAAATGAATGTATGTTCGTCTCATGAAATTCATATTTGGCTAACGTTCAAATGCGTTGATGGAACTGTGTGCAACATGTCGTTAACTGACGTTTTCAACACATCCTTGTTTGAAATCAAGACGAATCGACAGCATCAGTACACGTTGCGTACTTTTGTATTGCGGACAATTCCATTCACGAGCGGATGCTCAGAGTACTGAGAGTTAGTAAAGCTGCTATGATATGCAGAGTGACGAAAGTCTCCCCCAGACTGTACGACAAAGGGGGATGACTTCCTTTAAGTCGAGCAATATTCCAGCAGCCCCAGCCTTTGGTTTTCTACATTTAACAACTTGAGGTGCAATCAAGCATGCTGTTTCTACCAAGATTTCACACGACGTGTGCTCACAAGCTGTTTGATCAGGGTTGTAAACCTTAGTAATACCCCCTTCACATACACGGACTTTTCTTACGAGTCCTTACGTATCGCCAACTCGTAGTCAATCGCAAGTATCAGTAAATTACTCGCTGGTATCCGTAAATAACTCGTCACTACTCGCAACAACTCGCAGACACTCGTGAGGATCCGTAAAAGGAGAGGCGAATTTTTTAACATGTCAAAAATCATCTTACGATTGTCCACGGATTGATTTTTTCGTAAATAACTCGTAACAATCCGTTAGTATCGTAAACCGCCCGCAACAACACGTAACCGTCCGTAACCGTAACCGATTTGCAAGAATCCGCTAATATGCTCATGACTCACAAACATATGCGCATGATTCACAAACATATGCTCATGATTCACAAGCATATGCTCATGATTCATATGCTCATGATTCACAAACAAATGCTTATGATTCACAAACAAATGCTCATGATTCACAAACAAATGCTCATGATTCACAAACATATGCTCATGATTTACAAACATATGCTCATCATATAATCGGACAGGATTCCCACAATCGACTTTTAGAAGAGACTCCTTGTGGAAAGGGAAAGGTTTTTGGCTTTTTAGTGTAATTGAGTATCAAGTGATTATGAAGTGTTTCAAACCCAGGTTCCAATGTCTTTATCTCCGGCTTAACATCTCACTGATCCGGATGCGGATCCGGGTGCTGATGCCAGCTACACTCTCATCCACAACAGCAACGAACACAGAACCAAAAATACCAACACTGTACATAAGATGAAGACGTGACACTTTCATCATGGTAAAAAACTTCTCTAATGTTTGTAACGACGTGTCAGGGCTACTTCTTGCCCCGCCATCACGTACAGCGCATTGAGTTAAGGTATATCTGTGCTGATATGTTTGTTAGAAGTACCCTTGAACCGTCGTTACAAAACAATAAAGAAGTTGTCACCCATAAAAGTGTCATGTCGTCATGTTCTTTCAACTTCGCAATGCCTTATCCGGGTTGGAACAGGTCTTCAGCAACACTTGCTTGCCGTAAAAGGCGACTGATTTTCAGGGATCCCTTCATATAATGTAACTGATATTTTGGCTTTCATGTCAAAGGCTATTTGTTTTGGCAGATTATCAAGACCGAGTGTTCTCTGGCGTTCACGGTTTATGTTCGACTTTTATCTCTCTTTGGTGAAACCTACGAGTACGGGTATGATGTAAAACGTAAGAATAATCTCGGCGACACTCTGTGTGAATGTGTGTGTGCGTGCGTGCGTGCGTGCGTGCATGCGTGCGTGTGTGCTTGCGTGCTATGCTGTGGCGTTGATATACACTGTGTGTGTGTGTGTGTGTGTTTGTGTGCTTGTGTGCTTGCGTGCTATGCTGTGGCGCAGGTAGACACGGTGTCCGAGAGCAGTGGGTGGTTCAGGAAGGTCATTAGTGCGAGTGCGGCGTTAAACAACAAACAAACAAACAAACAAACAAACAAACAAACAAACACTCTCATATCACAGTTTAACCATCACCGGTAAGACATCGTTGTTATTAAATGCGATCATTTTGGCTACCGAACGGCCGCCAAACGTGCACAAGCTTGTGAATTGATTTCCTGGCGAATACTAGCACTTTTAACAAGTTCATGTTCCCGTGTTCTTTACCCTGTTGATTGCTACGTCACAGACGCCCGTATAAAGTGATGCCACATTTGATCACCGTCTTCATCTTTAAGAGTAAACCTTTATGCTTGAAAGCCACATTTAAATGTAAATTTCAAAACACCACGCAATATCATTTTAGGAGAAAACTGTTCAACCCCTATGCATATTTCAACCGTTGAATTTGTTGGCTGCATCTACATCCTGATCCTCAGAGTATTTTGGTATCGAACAACGTTGTATTAACTTTGTATCATCTTTCAGGAATATAGATTTCTTCTTATTTCCTTGATCGGTGGGTTAGCCTTGTGGTTAAAGCGTTCGCTCGTCACCCCGAGGACCAGTGTTCGACTCCCCACATGGGTACAATGTGTTGTTTTTTATGCCCCTTATGAAACTAAGTAGAAATGGTTATTCAATGATGATGTTTTTGATGTGGGTATCATTCTTGTGCTTTTGACTTACGTTGCAGTGTTACGGCGACTTTGATAACGTTGTAATATGTTGGTCAAATCCAATTTGTACTTTCTTTTCTCCGGTTTAGTAATCAATGTTAGGAGGAATGTTAACTAACTGAAGCTAACCCGGCCTTCCAGATATGTCCGGCTTTTATTACTAAACCTGACCACTTGACCAAGGTCTTTATAGAGGATATACCATTTCTTATCATACAGTTCTCACACACCAACTTTTCCATGTGCCTTTAACAGCTTGAGCCTGTCGCCTGAGACACGCGTAAACATCTTAATGGAACAAGTACTCACTGACACGCCAGTGTATAGACCTAACGTGGTGCTATACGTCATGACAATGGAATCGAAGCTGTCAAAGAAATTGTTACTGAAAAATATTGGAGGTTGACTTTGATGTAAACGCGCAAGGACGTTTCAAATATTCTTTTTGCATGTCCCGTGTCACCTTGAGTGTCTCTACCTGGTGCCTGGAGCCGAGAGTGTTGACGACTCGATAGCATGGTATTGGATACGGTCTTCGATGATGATTTCTTAACATTGCTTTTTACACCGGCCAGCACACCTTGTGTTATAATCGGAAAGCACAGTGCAAATAAATTAAAAGAAAATATTAGTTTTTCATCGGGTGTTTACCATTAGGTTCGTGGCTTCATGATATAAAGGACAGGCGCTTTGTTGGTCGTTTAGACCCTCGGGGATGTCGGGATTATAGAGCACAAGTCACCAAGTTCGCGTTACTTGAAGATGTAGACAACAACAAAGACAGAACAACAACAACAACAATACCACCACCAGCAACAATAACAACGACGACATAGACAGTGAAAACAGAGACAATGATAACAAGAACAACAAACAACAAGAAACAACAATCAACAACACAAGAAATAATGAACAACAATAAACAACAAGAAGAACAACAAGAAGAACAACAAGATCAAGAATAACAACAAATACAACAGCAAGAACAACAAATAACCATAACCAGTATTAATACGCCAGATTCCATTCACTTAATGAATGCTTATGGGTGGCGCTACAGTATTAATACCTTTCGATCAGTATGCACACAAATTTCATTCTCAGCTCTTCGGGGAGTATAAATTCCAAGCTGCCGTATGGCAGTTTGCACATTACTATCCCATCCTACCGGGTACCCATTCACTGCTGGATGACCCAAAACACATTAAGAACAAAGTCTCTATGTCTCAGAATCACATGTGGCGTATAAGTTTATCATAATAATTGTGATACAAGTATTAATTGATACCTAACAGAGTAGCGACAAACCCTTAAGAAGAGGCTCAATGAGGAGTAACCCTTCCCCACAGTAGAACCTCACTGTTCTTCACTATATGTCATAATGCATAGAAAATGCTGGTTGTGGTGATTTCTGTTGGTGGCAGACATGTTTTTTCCGTGGTAAGATGCACATTTGTGTGTCAAAATTGAGTAAATCAAATAAATGTCTCCAAACAAGTGAGTTTTCAATGCTCATTTTATAAACAAAATCAGTGTACCGAAACCTATTCGGCAAAATTGCAAAAGTTGTGCTTTAGGCCAAAATGTGTCAAAAACAGGAAAAAATCACTCAATTTTCATTTTCAAATTATTACACAACTGAAGAAAATGAAACCTCCATATTGATAATTATGTCGTGTTGTATCTCAGAATCTGCCTGAATGCTTTAGGAGCCTTTCAAAAATCCACAGTTATTGTAGGTATACTGCCCCCCCCCCCCCCCCCCCCCCACACACACACACACACCAAATATATAATGACACATTTAAAACATTACAATGCCAACACTAACGTTCTCGTACACCAAATTGTTTTATTCGAACACATGGATCGTTTAAGTATCTTACATATACGGGCTTGAGAAATTTGATTTATCAAATATGGCAGACAAAATGGCCTCCAAGATGGCCGCCGATACAGGAAAATGACAGTATTTCGTTTTCACGTCGGAATGTATGAGAAATTTAAATGTCAAAGTTTAGGGTTTGACCAGGAACTCCACCTGTCGTGTTATTGTCATATATAAGATAATAATTATCGCCTATGTTATGTACTATTATTGCTGATCATATTGACTTTGAAGTGTCAATGTGAAGCACTTGCATGCAATTGCAGTAACTCATTATCAAATCCATTATTTTTCTCCAATACAGTTAGATACATTAAGTCACTGCCACCACTGCCACTGTCACTCAAGCCTTCAGCTTCATATAACATATGATCTGTCACTGCAGATGAGATGAGTGGCGTATCTGAAGCCATATTGTCGTCTGAACATGGCTCTCAACATGTGTTGCATGAAACCATCTTCTATAGTTGGAACATTGTAGCTGCCCTGTCAGTGTTGGAGGCCTGGACTTAGCCTAGATCATCCAGGGTGTTCAAAAGTATAGCAGGAGGACGAATGCTCTAGCAGAATTTAGGGACATTTCTAGGGGGCTCAATCCAAACTGACGACTTCAACATTTCAATATGTGTCAGCAATGTTGAGAAAGCTGTCTTCTTTGAATATATAACCTGATATCACCATAAGAATATCACGTTTCATAATGTTCTTCTAGATCTCAATTACCAGCATGCAACTGCCTTGCATGGTTCACTTACAATTTAATAACACAAAATACCCAGTCATGATTATCTCAGCTCAGTGCAATCATGCTATTGCAGCTTGGGTCACAAGCAGTGTATCGTTAAGTGACGCAAGAATGTGAGGTCAAATAATTTTCATAAGATCGTATCCTTGTCATTATCTCAGCTAATATGTAGTCATCTAACATGTCTGATATGACCTCTGTCTCCATATTTGAGGTGGGCTGTCTCCATCGATCCACCCACCCATCTCTCCAACCCTTTAAACAGTTTTGGTACTTGGAGTATCTTGCTCTGAGATGCTTACAATAAGACAACATTTAACACCAAGCGAGAGTTTAAACATGTCCCTTCAAATATGTACATTTCTACAAATCTTGCCCGACTCTTGCTTGCTGCTGTATTTATCAAAGCAAAGTGATGAAATATTAAGATAATCAAGTATTTAATGTCTAAATGTGTTTTGATTGGACGTCGCATAACGGTTGACATTTCTCTTCTGACTCTTCTCGACATTGCTTTATACGATTGATATAACGATTGTTACGACAGAAGGTATATGTAAACGTACCTCGTGATGACTCGCGGGCGGGAGGAGTTAACTAATGCATGACACCAATAACTATATTCCACACTTTTCATGAACATGTAATGTTCAAAGCATGTTGATTTTTTGGGATATTGAGCCCCTGACATGTGTTACATGTCATTAACGTGTGGAGTGAAAACACACACAGGCTTTGTTCCTTCCAGCGACATAAACCTGAAGCATGTTTACAGCTAAGTATGTTTAAAACCTGTTTTATACCATAACATTATTACAGTCTATAAATGTGGTATCATCTTATAGACAAGACCCTTATAATTCTGTATTGCAGCAGATAACAGAACAAAATATTTTTGTAAATGTTTTAAAACGTCAACACCAGAGAACAACCAGTCTCGATTAAAGTATTTCTCGGTTATATCTTGATCATATTCATTTGTTGTTACTTTTGCTACATTTGACAGTCTAGTCATACCGAACTGTACGCGTTTGGTGGTTTAAGTGTCTTTTTCTTATGAAGAATCATGTATGTAATTACAAATATAATCATATTTATTAGTGCAATCCTTGGGTATTGAGAGCAAAAGTGTATTTATTAATATTCTGATTTGTATGTGAGATTATGAGGTTTATATACCTTTATGTAGTCTTTGAATGGCATTTAGAAGTGATACACATGAAGAAGAGAATGTATGGATGTCAGCTTCTTTGTAATGAGGAACACAATGTTTCGGAGTATGTACTTACTCCTTCATCAGATGAATTAATGCTATGAAGCAAAGAGCATATACATGTATCTGTAAGAACACCAAAAGTAATAAGATAACAAAGGTGAAAAGTAAACAAGGGAAGCCAACAGAGAATTGGCGCTGATGGGTGTCTTACAATATTACTTTGTTGTTCTTACAGGGAAATATATATGTTCTCTGCTTCATAGCATTAATTCACCTGATGAAGGGGGTAAGTATATACTCCGAAACGTTGTGTTCCTCATAATAAAGAAGTTGACCTTATTTCCTTACACCTTTATGTGTCTTGAGATTGAGTCCACAGTATCATCTGCTTGTCCATTTTGTTGTGCACATTTTGTGTTTGTTTATTCGTATTTTCGTTAGGGCTTTACCAAGCATACCAAGAACTAGTAATGATAGATATTAATGTATTAGTTGAGAAGTTGACCTTCAAAGTGACATTGACCTTCAAATGTACCTCCTGTGTGGTTTTAATAATCATTGATTTTAGGCAAACCATTAATAATATCCTATATAGAAAAGGTGTTAGCAAACGGTGAAATGTATGTGCTGTCTGAATCTATTATTGATGAAATTAACAATGGGAATAAAAAAAATGCACATTTGGACATAATGTGGGGTGGGATAACATATTACCAATTTTGTTTAAAATCATAAACGTTATGAGGAATATGAAGACTGTCATCGCATCGTAAGACGTGTCGGATCGTTGTGATATATCACGTGGCTTGGTTGATAATACTTATACTTCATTACGGTTCATTTTCCAATACTCGGTAAATGAAAATAGAGCAAAATGTACCATATTTTTGCTTATCTGTACCAATAACTCAATTTGTGAGAGGCTGTAATTAAAACCATAATAATAATTCAAGTCTGCTATGTGTAAACTCTCACAAAAATAAGGACACAATGCATACACTACCTTTTCAGGGGACTTTATTTGATTTTCTCTATTTTTACAACAAAAAAGAACATTTAGACCCCAAACAGTATCTGCCACCAAAACATTTGACCACGACCATAATTTTCTGGATACAAAATTGGATACAAAAACATAAAGAAAATCTAAGTTTGCTTTGTTCTACTTTTGAGAGGCCTATGACGTCAGTTTTGGTGTCTGGCAACTGGTCTATAAGGAACTATCGACAAATTCTCTCTTTTATAAGTATGATGATTTATCGGACGTATTAACAATACCTGATTTTATCATTAATTCATATTTACATTATGAAGCACATTTACCATGTAATCGTACCTCGATTTGTTAATAAGTTGATTCTGATAGTGAATCAAAACTATCAAATAACAACAACTACCCCTGATTGAAACATCCGATATGACGGGCGAACCATGGCCATTAAGAACTGATACACATAAGGAAGAGTATTAATGAATGTCAACTTCGTTATTATGAGGAACACAACGTTGTGGAGTATATACTTTACCTGATAAAGGAGTAGGTACACTATATACACCGAAACGTTGTGTTCTTTATAATAAAGAAGGTGACATTGATTTGTAAATACATACAAATGTACAATTATAGGTTACAAATGTGCCGTTACTGCAATGTCAAATATGTAAACATGCAACTTTATGGATAACAACTTCTGGTTTATTACATATAGCGACGTTACCACGTGTCGATTATAACACTGTTATCATGCTAGAGTCAAAATAGTGAATATGGTTTTACGCCGCTTTTAGCAATAGTTCAACAATATCACGGCGAAATTGGCTTCACACATTGTACCCATGTGGGGAATCGAACATATGTCTTGGGCGTGACGTGCGAACGCTTTAACCACTAGGCTACCCATCCGCCCTCAAACTACTGATACTGTACAAAACAGTGTGAGGCTTGCTTACTTGTTTTGTGGGTGTCCTCTTCATGTTTGCCTTTGCAGTATTTGCACTTACGGTTCTAAATTCAATTTAGCGCGGTTAAATCTACATATAACCTTTATTAAAAACACAGACCATATATGTTTATCTCCTCATTAACCGATAAATGGTCTTTACAGTCATCATGAATTTGGGTTGGAATAGATCAATAATAATGCATTTTTGTCGTAAGAGTCATTATATCTGAATTGAGCGGTTTGCCCCAAATAACGTTTATTGTTGCTCATGCTTTCGGTCACTGGATTTCCTTGTCCACATTGAATACTTGACAGTCCGTATAACCGTGGTGATACTACTGGCTGTCTAAAACTACACTGGGGCGGTGGGGTAGCCAAGTGGTTAAAGGGTTCGCTCGCCGCGCCGTAGGCCGTGGTTCGATTCCCCACATGGGTACAACGTGTGAAGCCAATTTATGGTGTCCCCCGCCGCGATATTGCTGGAATGTTGCTGAAAGCGGCGTAAAACCAGACTCCCACACTCACTTAAACAAGATTCATTCACTCACTCACATTTCCCTCACGGTGGGGATTCTGGGTCAGTATTGGTCCCCAGGAACCTAAGCTGGTCGCAAGAGGCGACCAAATGGATCGTGTGGTCAGGCTCGGTGACTTGGTTGATAGCGTGCCCTCATTCTCCGACGACGTGTATCTTTGCTCACAATATTAATCACTTGGTTATCTGGTCCAGACTTATTTACAGGCCGTCGTCATCTAAGTGGAATATTGCTGAGATCAACAAACAACCAAATTCACTCACATTCAGGGAATAGGTAGGCAAATAATCTTATATCTACAGACAGTGAATAATATGTTGTCAACGAGCTATCTGCCTTTGCATTACTTTGCACTAAATGGTGACACACTTTCTAAACTCCGGGTAGAGAATAGGTCTTCAGCAACCCATGCTTGTCGTAAGAGGCGACTAACGGGATCGGGTGGTCAGGCTGGCTGGCTTGGTTGATTCATGTCATCGTATCCCAATTGCATAGATCGATATCATGATACCAATCACTGGATTGTCTGTTCCTGACTAGATTATTTACAGACCGCCGTCTCTTAGCCGTGTATATTGCTGATCGCGGCGTTCAACAACACACAAACAATAAAAAATCAAGTTCAAAACGACCAATGTCATGTTTATTATAATAGACACGCCCCTTTTCTTGTGAGGTCACGGAGGTCACTCCTGCAATATAGACCCCATATCTACGGTACCTTAAGCTTTAGTGTTCGCAGTAGTCTGATCCAGTACAGAGTAGCGGAAAAGCACGAATTTATTCCTTCGGTAAACTGATCACTTCGTTGAATGGTCACTCGGCACGACTTAATTAACCTGAATGGTGATTATCAGGATTGTTAAGCCACCTCTTCCTTTGTAACTGGCTCTATTCCGAGCCTGGCTTCATATTCAATTACTTGGAAAGTAGTGACGAGTCCACTGCGGTACCTGGGAACTCCTAACACCGATGTGGTGATTTGAAGTGGGTCTACAGTGTCAACCATGGGATCAATACGCGGCCATCGCAGTCAAACTCTCAGTCTCTTGCAGTGCCCATTCTAATTGTACGGCTCTGAAATGCCCTGTGTAACAGTGTTAAACACCCATTTGCCATATCCTTCCGAGCTGGAATACCACCCCCATTTGCAACAGTAAAGAGCACTTTATGTGATTCTGTGACAAGCTGACTCTATTCTGTGAGCAAAGTTCTTGAGACGCTTGGCTTCCGTTAAGCCACGTACAGTGTTGACTATCATGGTTTTTAGCTTCGAAAAAACGATGGATGATTAATTGATCGAACGTCTCAAACATGAATGTTAAACAATTCGTTTTTGTCTAATGTTTAAACTGTGATCATTAGTTTCAAGTATTTACAAAGAGCCTTACATGTTTATCCGTCAATTTGATTGGCACAAGAATGTTACAAGGTTTTGTTTGGACTGAAATGTCGCTAAGTGCTTTTCAATATATGAACAAACATTAAGGCTAGAGGATGGGGCAATACTTGTAAATGCTTTATCTAGCATTGAGAATTGGAATAATTACGCTAAGATACTTTAGGCTCGGTTTACCATCTCACCCCAGTTGTTCAATTACAGAAACGTGCTGCAGAACGTGGAATTGGCAGATGATGATGTAAGTTCAACAGCTTGTGGCCGTCAAGATTCATCTTACCAGCTGATGATATTATGACAGATGACAACCGTCGTCAGGTATTCAAATATGGTCCAAATATCGAGCACAGACTGCTACCATTTGGGTCACAATTTCAAATCATTAAGGATGCTGTGGAAGCGTATGTCAAGGAAACTGAAAAAGATGAACCTGTCTTGCAGAAGTCAGTGCGTGATGTTCTCATTGGCAGAGTACACAAACTGAAATAGAAGAAACAGAACTGGAATAAACCCATTCTGTCCCAGCTTCAATTGGTTTCTTTCTTGAAAAAGAGTAGACCATTCGGATTAAGTCATTTATTAAACATCATTGATGGAAAAGGGCGACATTATATAATTATCAATATGTTGAATTGTAATATATCAATATGTCGCGCATCTCAGAGCCTTTCTTTTTCACATTTGATAGACATAATGTGTCGTATTAGGGTCCTTTTGGAAAATTACACAAAGACTTCCACCGAGTCACCAACAGATAAACAACTTGAGATACATGCATGCTGACCTCAGGACCTCTTCGAACTTACGAAGCTTCTTAGTTGATCTTGCTGCAATGGTCAAACAGAAAATCATACCTTCTTGTAGGCAAACTGAGGGCAAAAACAAGTAAGCCGTGTTTTTTTATGGAATTGAAAATTGAAACAACTGCTATTAAATTTGATTACGCCTATTTTACCATCACTCATTCCTGATACAGTCAGAAAACATTCATCTATAGAAGGGTAATTTTTGTGTAAAACATAAATTGGTTCAATGAACGCTGGGGTAAAAAATGTATTTGCAACCACGTGACCCATACCATGTTTGAAATGTAACTTTGTGCCGAAAAATGCAAATTTATTGATTCTTAAAGATAAGATGTGTAAGATATCTCTCAGCAGTTGTGTGTTATGTGTGAAGATAGTTTGTAATTTAAAAAAGCTATTTTTAAGTTTCATCTATTTTCAGAAATAAAACCATGTAGAAGGGTTCTTTGAGTGTTGACTCAGCGCCATCACAGTTCTTGTTTGGCATATGATATTGCTAACTCAGGATATGTTCAATTGAACATCAAACATACTATTACATCAAAAGAGAGGTGTTGTTTTGCTTGCTCCTTAGTTGATGATCTTACACTGGGCGATGGACCTACCTAAAAAGACTTACAAGTTTAATTATTTAAGATAATGCATCGTGCTTTGTTCCGGAAGATGTTACATGTTTAACGTTTCTTTATTTTCTTGTTATAATGTTTCCTCTCCATTTTTTTCTTGCTCGTATTTTCCTTGCTGTTTCTCACCATTCTCTACCACGGGGTCTCTCACGTGTTCGTCAGTTATTCCACCTTCTCGTCATCGTCATCTTCTCTTTTTTCTGCACAAATCTTGCTTTTCGACAAATGCGGCATATTGTCAAAAAATGTATTTTATCATGTAGCTGAGTCACAACAACCAGACGACCTATTCATGTTGAGTTGTACACGGCGTCGTGGCTTCAAGGACGCCAGCGTTAATAGCAAGGACCTGTTCAAGGCTTCTTGTTCTCTGTGTAACAGTTGGACATTTACAGACTTATCTGTGCAACACAATAGCTATTGGACGTGATTGAATTATCTTGAATGGTCAACTATTTCACACATAACTAGTTTGACACTCTTGATTGCCAGGAGTTGTCTGTACGTGCCCGATATAATCCAGACCGGTGACGGGATGGCCTCTCACGCGAGTTCCTCAAACACATCTGCCCGTCTTGCACGGAGACACACTTCACGAAGCAGTGCACACAACTCGGTATTCCTGACCATGCACACAGAAGAGACAGAGCTTCACGGGGTTGCGATGATAAATGATGATTTCATGTGGTCACGTTTCAGTCCAATCTCATCCTTCAAGGACGTCATTAGGCCGATATGGTTGACCAATGTGTCGGAGGTAGTTGAACGTACATACACCACTCAATAGAAGTTCCCTTTTTTCTGAGATAGTATGGACATGCGTCCATTGTTCTTGTATAAATGCGTTACGCGTTGTATTGGAAGATGTAGTGTTCGCTTCTTAATAGAATGTCTACAGTATTGGTTCGAGCGTGTGAGAAATTGAATTCAAACCTTTAACGCCAGAGAATAATAAGTCTCGAGTGTCTGCCGAAATTTTTTTCATAGGGCGTAATAGTGAAAATCATATGGATGGTGCATTGAAAATCGGCAAAGGCAAGTCAAGTGATACAGGATGTGGATCCGCCAGCAGGTGGTCTTGTTTGGAATTATACATTAATGGATACCCGTTTGGATGAGATAATTTAAACAAATACAAGGCATACGGTCTTTATTCATTGATTTGTTGAGGTGAGGTAAAATGGGGTTTAACGTCACGTCCAAGATTATTGCACTTACATAACGATGTGCATGCACGTGTGTTTGTGTGGCTGCTTGTACATGTCCGAACTGATGCCGATTTATAGTGCTAGCCCACTGAGATACCATGCCGCAGTTTAACATGAAAACCCCACTCAGGCACAGTATACTGATTCCGAGCCGACCAGTCCTTGTTTTGGCCCATTAATGCCGAGCGCGAGACAGGGTAACAACAAGTACCATCTTGTAACGGATTTGGTATGGAGCGAGATCGAACCCCGGACCTTACGCTCTCCGATCGGGTGTTCTACGGAAGCGGTCATTTTATTAATGAAATACGGGACTGTCTGAATCAGTATTAGTAAATCTTGTTGGTTCGGACCTCGGTAATCCAAACGACTTCAGCTGGAACGCTATCCTGGGTTTCACAGTGATCCATGTATTGGTGTATTAGCCCCGACGTCTATTTGATACCCAGCCAATCCGTCTCGTCTTTACCCAGCATGTATTTGATGTCCGGCGTCTAACAGGGAGAATACGGTACACTACTTTACTCCATCTGTTAGTCATTAAACATTAGCAGATATGCTCCTCCTTCCGTTATAAACAACAGTTCATAATTTCTTTACATTTTTTGAAACGCTGCAGCCATAACAGTGTTAATATACTTCTTGGAGAGAACACCAGCTTTTTATCAAACCGAACATGTGCTGATTGACTCACTGACACCGGTGGACCTTAATTGGACCTGTTTGGTGGGCAACAAGAACACGGTTTGTTTAATTAACCTGGCGGACGATCAATAACAAAAATAAACAGCGGTAATAAGCTCAGTTTGAGTGACAACACATGTCGCGTCACCACTCCTCTGTGCTTCATTCAATGAGCTCGATTGTCAACGAATCATTTACAGTTGTTTTGTTTCCAGTGTTTTATTATTATTGAAAAGAAATACAATCGGTATCTCGACCCCAGGGGACCGTGCTGTAACGTCGAGTTATCCGGACGTTCGATATAGCGAGGCATGGATAGCCAGACAGATCAGATAACATATTATAGATACCATGCAATACCATTGCAAATATCTATGACTTGCGTAGTGTTTCATTTCTGCTTTGTTAATGTCATGACGAGAATATGACACCGTTCACAATAATAAAGTTTTCTTGGCATCATAGTGACATGGGAAGTTCCACCACAACTTCAAACTGAGCTTCTTTCTTACCGTGACCAATATTGTTGTTGTTTAACTATTGTGTGAAGTAGGTGTTTATGTCGGTGCACATTTTGCTTAAAGGGTTAAAATAAGAATTGTGTACGTCATAGCTCATTTGATTAAAGAATGGAAACTAAGACCATTTCTCTGAGTACCACTCGTGAGAGACTGCCGTCATTCATTTCCCGAAAGACTGGAAACGGGCCATTTGTCACACATACAAACTACTCCGTTTGACATGAACATTTTACTTGGGCATGTGTCGAAACTTATGAATATTGTCATGAACAATTTCAAACAGATAAAAGCTGCAAATTCCTTTACATAACCACAAAAATCTCTGCTAAAAGCATTGACGACTGTACGATTCCGACCATATCAAAAGCATGTGTTTATGAATCACTATCAAATAGTGATGATACCAGGTGTCCGCGAAATAGTGAGCGTATCCTGCCCAAACGGTGGCACCCGTCACAAACACATGCAAAGGCAAGCCAATTGTTCACTTGAGAAATAAATGTGAACATATGGTACAGGTCAAAATAGGGAATTGCATCGGACATAATTGTTGTCACTGATGCCACAAATTGGGAAACGTCCTCTACATGTCCACAATAAAAGTTTAGGAAAGCTTTACTGAAGCCTTGAATGTTGTAACCTTGATCACAAAACTATTGACGAAGAGTCGTATCACGCTCTTTGAAATCTTCTCGTAGAAAGAAATGTTTTTAAGAAACATATATTTCACTGCAGTCAACTGTGTATATGTAGGAGAAAATACTGTGATTGTTACACTTGTATGCAACAGAAGGTTAATAATCACCATTTGAAGATAAAAATCAGAAGTTTTATTTCCAACCTTCTTCCAATTCATTGATATATGTATACGACCAATATTATTCTCTACGCTAATATTTTATGACAGGAACATGATTGAGCTCTTCATATCTCAAATAAGAGTGCAATTTAATGGTGCATAGACGTTGCTCTCTGTATTTGCAGACTGCCATTGTGAGTGCAATTGAAGCCATGACTCTATACAATCAATACAATATAAAAGCTTTTATAAATAATTTGAAAGATTAATTTTAATCCAAAATATCAATCAAGTGCTTCATCATACTGCTGTGCAAAAGTATTGATCATGAGGTTAGAATTTCCGTTCTATATGGATAAGGACACACAATTATTGCACAGAAATTCATTGAAGATGACAATCATTTTGAAACCCAAGATGGAAGCGGAACACAACTGGGGGCAATTAGTGGGTGGAAGAGAACATTGCAAAAGCTAAAAACCACACTTTGGCAAGAAAGACAGATACAGATGCTACAGACACAGATACAGCACCTGCTCATGATATAATCGGAAACCACTCTCCATTTAGCAGATGTTTCTTTTGGCAATGGAAATGGTTATGTCGCTTTTATTTACATTCGCCTATTACCCTGTGTCTTCAAATTAGGATTGTGATTTATTAGCGTGTCAAATGTGCATCGAAAAAGCGAGAAAAGAGTCAGGAAAAGCACAACAGGTTCGTTAGGAAAAAATAACATTTGATTCTTTATGAATGATATGAAAAGGGGATGTCATTCTACTGTAAAAATAATAATGCTACTCTCGTAGTTTTCAGGGGGTACTGGTTGCTTGTTTGTCTAAGGCGTCGCAATTCGCTGTGCACGCCAGAAACCTATGATCGTGGGTTCGAGTCCCAGGTGGCACCGATTATGTTTCTAGTGGTGTCGGCACCAGTTCCGTGCTCGTGGGATTCACCAAAGTGGTAAACGTTTTAAACGACATGCTTTCCTCCCACATTATGCTGAAACGCTGTAATATAACCGGAATACTGTTGAAAGCGGCGTTAAATTCAACTCACTCACTCACTCAGACTATACGTATTTATGAGAAAGGGCATAAGCAAACAAAAGCGACGACAGCATTTCCATAATCATAAAAAATGTATCGTTTACGTCGCCTATCACAACGAACATAGGTTGCGGAGAATCAACTTTAACTCGAAATATCGACAGGTGTGAGATAATTTGAAATACCAAAGAAAGTGTGATGACATTCTCATAATGATTTAGCCTGTGATGTGCGTTGGAGCAGGAACACGTGCTACTCCTGTTTCGTGATTTACACAATAATGTCGTTAAACTTGGTTGAAGATGGACCAGATAAAGCTCGCAATAGGGTAATTCAAATTTGAATATAACGAAATTAAATAAATTATAATTCTTAATTTATAATGTTCAAATTCACAACTACAGCGAAACAGAAAACACAAGTTAGAGTGTAGCGTCACAGAATACGACTTGACGTATCTATGCTATGTGGTTATTTCTGACTTATTATCATTATTATGATGTCACTGCGGTTAAAGCGTGATGAGAATCGACCTTTGCAGATTGTGTATTTAGTGCATATTTACATTTATTATGTAATGCAGGTCCTAATCAGTCCATGATTATCTCGCGATATATATATGTTCATTATCACATCGGTCAAGGCTGCTTGTAATGACTCAAGGTAGGGGTCGTGCTGCCACTCACTCCCTCACTCACTCACCCACTCACTCACTCATGCAGATGCTCAAAACTGGCGAATGTTCGGACTTAAATGGAAGTAATTTCTTTGATCTTTTATGCATTCAATATAATTTCATCACATTAGGAACAAATATGTGTGCCTTCAATATGGTTGTAACAAACCTTTATCAGAGTTTTCTTATAATTATGGAAGAAAACATTTATGGCATATATTTAAAGTTTGTGAAGCTTCGATGGCAAAAAAAAAGATGCCCTCGCTCTATACTATGGCAGTGTAAGTTGTCTAGAATGGATTTACCTATGACGTCTTTTGATGTCATATGGGGGCAGGGTTCGCACTAAACTTGATATTTGGAAACAGAATACGAATATCGCCTACTATAATACAATGTATTTAATGAGTTTACCCTTTTGACACAATTTTCTCACAGTTCACAAAATATCAATACAAGGTTTTTGAGTGTAACATTGAATAGTAGTTTCGACAGATGATGATGATGAAGACAATATGTATCTTTATAAGAAACAATTTGTGACCTCTCTTTGCGGTACTGCACAAATGATACACTTACGATAACACAATGGGTACTTAAGCCTACTCATTTGAAAATAATTCCAAATATAATACGTGGACGACAGATGATGATTTTATAGCTGATGGATGTCATGTATTAATGATGGCCATTGCCTTCTTCATTCCGGTGTGTGTTTTATACACTTAATAGTTTAATCAATTTACACACGTTACAATTATGTCCTGCAAACCAACATGGTTTCCGGAATCGATAACCCGACCGTGCTCACTGTGTAAAATAATAATGGCTTTAATAAGGCTCCATGGAATGCTATTTGGTAAGCCGTGTCGGGTGAAGTGTTATTTGTGGTTATTGATATAACAATAGGTTTGAAAGTATATGTTTATCTGTCTCGTCGTCATGATAACGAGGCCATTACCATATTTTCCTGAGTTTCCATACTTATATAAATTATATTTTTACATTAATAAAGTTCCCAGGTGAAATAAATGACATGAAATAACATCTCACATCCAGCGTGTTGTCAGGTAGAGTATTTTGTCACATCCAGCGTGTTGTCAGTTGTAGTTTGATCAAATACAACGTGTTGTCTGTTGTAGTTTGATCACATCCAGCGTGTTGTCAGTTGTAGTTTGATCACATCCAGCGTGTTGTCAGTTGTAGTTTGATCAAATACAGCGTGTTGTCAGTTGTAGTTTGATCACATCCAGCGTGTTGTCAGTTGTAGTTTGATCACATCCAGCACGTAGTCAGTTGTAGTTTGATCACATCCAGCGTGTTGTCAGTTGTAGTTTGATCACATACAGCATGTTGTCTGTTGTAGTTTGATCACATACAGCGTGTTGTCTGTTGTAGTTTGATCACATCCAGCGTGTTGTCTGTTGTAGTTTGATCACATCCAGCGTGTTGTCTGTTGTAGTTTGATCACATACAGCATGTTGTCTGTTGTAGCTTGATCACATCCAGCACGTAGTCAGTTGTAGTTTGATCACATACAGCGTGTTGTCTGTTGTAGTTTGATCACATCCAGCACGTAGTCAGTTGTAGTTTGATCACATACAGCGTGTTGTCAGTTGTAGTTTGATCACATCCAGCGTGTTGTCAGTTGTAGTTTGATCATATACACGTGTAGTCAGTTGTAGTTTAATCACATACACGTGTAAATACATAGTTAAATACAAGACATATAATTTCCTCACTTAAAATGATACATCATAACGCACTTAGATGTAAACCTGTGACACCTTCAGTTTCAGAGTTGGGTGGGTGGTCGCATCCAGTGCAGCCGACAGAATGGAAAGAGTGACGCACGATCGCACACAGGCGTGTATCCTTGCGCCAAACCACGTTAAAACAAAATAATCTCTGTCGCTGATTATTTTCATTGTGTACATTAAAAATCACTTGTCTAGAAGACTAGGTATTGCTGTGACCAACGACACATACATATATGGATTTGACATAAAGTTTAGGCGAGGTTAATTTTGGATAGGTGACCAGTGGCCTGTGAACCACTGATCAGACCAAGGCTGGACACTGACATCAGACCGTGGACACGATGACCGCAGACGTCTGCTGGTCAACAATCAAGGGAGGTGGGGTCAAACCAAACAGCATTGGTCAGTTCCTGGAGCTCTGCCGTGACTCAGACAAAACTCTCTACAACGGCAGTGACAATGACATAGTGAAACGCATTTTGTGGAAATATTAAACGTTGAAATATATTCCACTGAACGTAAACGGCAAAAAGGTTGTCAAAATTGTATTAAAGGATCACAGAACATCAGTGATGACACTAGGTGTTCGCGAAAAGGGTAAGCATGTCCTGCCCTACCGGTAGCACCAGCTACTGGCATAATATGCATTTAGGAATAAATGTTTGTTTGTTGTCTGAAGCCGCACACAAATATTCCTGCCACAACGGCGACCTCCAGGCAAATTAATCCACATAGTCGAGTGATGCAATAGGACGTTTGCTGAATGTTTTTGACTTTTGACAAAGTTACCCTCAACAAAGCAATAAATTTTACATGGACCTGCATTGTCGGATTGTTTAAGTTCCCTTGAATTGACATGATGGACATACGACGTTAATCATTCAGTGTATCTTTATTATAAAATGTTCAAGAAGTTCAGTGGTGTTTGTATGACGTCAACAATGCTAGATGGAGAGCCATGGCATTGTGGATAAATTGAGATTTTATTTATCATCCAGCATCATTCTTCCAACTTTTTCAGTTTGCAGACAGTAATAGGCAGTGTTTTAAGTGTCAAAAAAGTACTGCTAACAGCTTCAGTAGCAGAGCCATTAGTGATGTCATTTGATGGTCTGCAAAGCATGGTGATGATCTCTTCCAAGCGATATCTCCTGTGGGAGCCAGGTTTGGATGATGATAGTGACTTCACTACAATAAGTTAAAACATCAAGACCGTTGTCACACTGTGTGCATGCACATAGCGGATTTACACAAAGTGTATAAGTGTGTAAACTGTTTTGAAATCAATTCTGATTAATAAATACGCCAACAATGATAAACACATGATTCATTTTAATCATTAACACAAGAACTTGTAGACAACAGTACGACAATGCTCAGGTCAATAATGCAACCCAACCCACGCCCATTTCTATAAGCCCATCAAGAAATAATGGTCCGTAAGAGGGCGCTGGCTTATTGTCTTCGGTTTATCGAAACATAAACGCCAAAAATAGGCTTGGTTAGCCAACCAAATGCCATGGAATCACTAGTATTTTATAAATTGTTTCTTAATGGTAAAACAAGGACATGGATGTATTGTTAAACATTCATAAAAGTGACGACAAAGTTGCCTTTTTGCACTTACACAAATCAATGAAGTCACATGTTGACCAACACCATCCATTGTAATCAATGTTACTTGACATGATTGACAGCTAAAGACACGCAAAAACACCTCGCGAAAGCAATATACCTAGTTGGTTATTGTGTTGATGGTGTTGCTCGATATTCAACACTGACCAGCACATTCACACACTGGAGGATAACAGTATCCGCAACAGCTGATTGATCACCTGACATCAGCAGATGACACGTGACGGGTCGGCTGAAATATACATCACTCATTTAAAGAATAATCATTTGTACATCCCCTAACACTGATTGTAGTTTGACACCATTGACTTGGCACTGCTCGTTTAACAACAAATGGATGCGTGGGGATGCTCTTATTATGGTTCTTGTTTTGTAAGCAGAATACCAGTGATCAGGGCTATCATAAAGATTCACCAAAAACCAGCATTACTTTCGGACTTACTGCCACCAGGTTACTAAGCTGACAGACCGTGATATTGCAGAAATACTGTCCACCTCGGCGTTAAACAAAACTCACTCATCTCACTCTGACTGTTAATAAAGGAAAATTGAGAAATTCACATACCCTGTCTACAATTTAGCCTACAAAATGATCATTGCTCAGATGCTGCTGCTGAAGTTGATGATAATGATGATGGTGATGATGATGATGGTGATGATGATGTTGATTATGTTGATGGTGATGATAGTACCAGTGTTAATGTTGTTGATGATGATGATGATGATGTTGATGTTGATTTTAATGATGATGATGATGATGATGATGATGATGATGATGATGATGATGATTTTGACTATGTTGATGATGACACAATTTATTTAATCAAATTTAATTAAAAACGCCTGTATACGTATACAGGTATACACGCTTCTTCACTATGGAAACAATATTTTGATATGCTAGAGTGACAGTGTACGTTAATACACACAGAAAATCACATTAGAAATGCTATGACGTCAGACTTCGGGGATATACTTTAACAATATTGATCTATATATTAGCCTCTACATGTACATGAACGCCCTCCCCACCACGCCCGGATCTAACGACATCAATTATGATAATAAAATATGTATGTGAAATTAATAAGTATACATTTAATGATCATATTTATAATGATGGTGATAATTATGAGTAAATATATTTTCAAAATAATGTGCAAGAGGACGAGGACGAGGCACCTTAAGGATAATGATAAAATGCATATGAACTTAATAGTAATAACGATGATGACGATGAGTGATTGAATATGGTTTTACGCCGCTTTTATCAATATTCCAGCAATTGTACGGTGGGAGACACCAGAAATAGGATTCACGGACGGTGGTGATGATGATGATGATGATGATGATGATGATGATGATTATGGTGGTGGTGATGACAGAGCATTAATCGGTTGAACAAGAGGGTATGTGAAGCTTAAATACTCACATAAACAGCTCAAGAATATACGACCTAATTGATTTGTCTGTATGTTTTTACATCACTAGGATAACACTGTACTCACAGCCTAGTAAGGTCGTGACAATCCCAGATTACTGATAGAGTATGAATTAATGAAAGATTCCAATCAGATTGTCCATTATATTTACCTACTCATGCATTGTAGGATTACTTCATCAGAACAGAGAGCCGCTTTCCAGGTCAGTCAAGACAGATGGTTTGATATGCTCATGAGTTCATTGAACTCGAAAGCTATCATAATTCCATTTCAGCATAATTATTATCATTTGATGTACATGATTAGTATCATATCGATAGATCCATGTGTTCACACGTACGTTTTTGTTTAAACAGCCTTGTTAATATCCAGGGAGCTAATGGAATTACATACCTGATTTTTATCATAAACTGAGGTGAAAAAATATACAGAGTAATAGTTTAATGTAATTGAAAATTGAAAGATGTCTTGTTAGATTTGATTAACTATTTAACCATAACTCATTCCTGCAACACTTCGTAAACAGTAATCTATGCCTGTGTATTTTGGTGTATATTGGTTCAATGAAGACTCGGGTAAGAAGTGAATTTGCAACCACATGACCCCTACAATTGGTCCAAATAAGTCGAAATGCAAATTTATTGATGTGCAAAGAAGGATGTCTAAAATACCCATCAGTAGTTGTGTATTATGCAAAATTGTATTTATTTAATATTTAAAAGTTTTAAATCAATTTATATTTAAAAGAATAAAACCACGTGGAAGTATTCTTTGAGTGCTGACTAACTTAAAACCAAACATAGGATTAAGTCAACTGAGCGCTGTTTCCTTTGTCCTTCAGTCTAAAACCAAGCTCACTCACTAACTCACCATTTTGACTCATGGAAGTATTCTTCCCTGCCACGGTAGAGGTTGGTTTAACAACGTTTTGTCAGAGGAAATCGACAGAAAAGCGTCGACTAACACTGGTCAGGCGCGGTGACTTTCTTAGTAGTTTGTTATCGCACCCCGATGACTTGTAGCGTTGTTCACAACATCAACCACTGATTTGTCTGGCGAAGATTCGATTATTGAACAACTGCTAGCCTAAATCGAGATTATTGCTAATTCTGGCGTAAACCATGGCGTAATCTCTTGATTGTTTGTTTGTTGTTTAACGCCGGTCTCAGCAATATTCCACCTGTATGACAGCGCCTTGTAAATAAATAATCGCGCCTGGACAAGATAATCCACTGATTGACATCAGCACCATCAGTGTACGCGATTAGGAATCAGCGAGCCTGACCACCCGATACCATGAGTCGCATCGTATTGCTGTCGACCAATTGTAACCCGGATCTTCACGGCTGTATAATCTCTGGTCTACCTATTGACACGATGCTGACAGATCTGGGATTATAGTTCTGGCCATTGTTGGCTTTAAACCCAGGACTAGTAGATCGAGCCAACTTCACTCCAGCTAAGGGTATGTTAAAGATCAGTAAATACATTGATTCAGTGGTATTTGATTCACTTGTATACGTTTATATTTCCATAAACAGGAAATGTAAGCCACGCCCACTATCGGAATTCTGTTTCCCGATTGTTCTGTGGTGGAATGCAGATTATTGCACTGCACAACTTCTCTGATTTCTTGTCCACAGATTTTGTGTGTGAAAGATTAAATAGGTAGTCTGTGAAGTTATTATTGTTGACCTCTTTAAATTTAAGAAATGAATTCAATATATTTTTGCATTTATGGAGTTACAAATGTAAAAACATGACTGCACACTTTTGTGTAAATCCGACATACAACTTTGTGTAAATCCGACATGAGGATGCACACAGTGTGAACACAGATTTTTACGTACAGAACTAAATAAATTGTAATGACGTCACATAGATTATGACGTCACTGCATTTCTTGACGTCACTTTTACAAAAATTGATTAAATTTACTTCTTTACTAAAATGAGTGAGTGAGTGAGTTGGGCTTAACACCGCTTTGAACAGTATTTCAGTTATATCACGACTTGACGAGGAAAGCCGGAAGTGATGCAGGTTTCGTGCGTTTACCCCTTTGGTTTAAACCCACGAGCACGGGTATGGTCCTGTCAAACCTAGAAACATAATCGGGGGCGAACCGGGATTCGAACCGACGATCGTAGGTTTCTGACGTGTACAAAAGATGCCAATCTTCTCAGCGAATTTGTCCTTACTACAACTTCTTGAACATTTTATAATACAGATACACTGAATGATTAACGTCGTATGTCAGTCATGTTAATTTTAGGGAAGTCAGTCTGGAATAACAAATATTCCGACAAGGTAGGTGCATGTGAAACTATTTATTGCCTTGTTGAGGGTAACCTGTCAAAACTGAAACACAAATCAGTAAAGGTGTTACTCGAATGTCGGGGGGTAGCCGTCGTTATCTTGGTGTGCGGCGTTATGCAAGAAACAAACGATCGTTCTTTAATGCAAATTGTATAAGTTGCGGATACTACCGGTAGGGAAAGACCTGTTTACCCTTTAAGCGAACACCTGGTGTCATCACTGATTTCCAGTCATCCATGTATATGATTTTCACCACTGTTTTCACTTTAACGTCCAGTGGAATCTGTTTCGGGGGATATTCGAGAGTGGTTATCCTCCGGAGTTAACGTTTTATATTTCCACAAAATGTGTTTCACTATGTTACTGTCACCACAGTTGTAGACAGTTTTGACTGAGTCAGTACAGAGGTCCAGGAACTGACCAGTGGTGTTTGGTGTAACCCCAACTCCCTTGCTTGCTGACTACCAGACGTGTGCGGTCATCGTGTCCAGTATCCAGCCTTCACCTGATCAGTGGTTCACAGGCCACTGGTCATCCAACCAGAATTTACCTCGCCTAAAGTTTAGGCCAAATCGATTTAATTATGTGTCGTTCGTCACCGCCAATCCTAGTTTTCTAGGCAATCTAAATCAGGGGCAAAGAAATCACGCAACCATGTTTGATTCAGGGTGAAAATGAAACAAACAGTGAGAACAAACAGTGAGTGAGTTAAAGCCTTGTCGTGACGAATGGAACAAGGAATGGTTATTCACTGGTGATGTATTGCACGCGGTTATCATAGGCAATAGTACATGCATCACGTCTGTGAGTATCTCGCAACAGGTGACGTGTACATGATGCCTAATCAAAAATGGCGGTCGCAATGTCCCAACACACAGAGTGAAGCAGCTATTGTCATGATCAGTTTGCGTGTATTCTTTCTTTTGTCCGTCAGGGTCTTCACTACCGCGATAAATTCACATTTTACAAAAAGGTCATATTGGGAAATCACTCACCGCCCGCCATAACAACTTAGCATAAAAGTATAATTCATCGAATTTATTTTTCCACGCCATCGGTACACGACAAAACACAAACAAACAAACAAAAGAACGCCCTGCCCCAGTGTAAGGAGTCCAGCATCATTACTGGGGATCTAACCACATCCAAACTTACGACAGGCTTAGCAAATGGTTAACATGCGTAAAGATATCTATTAAACTGCTGGGCAAAAGGAAGTACCCCACCATGTTTGATGGTGGCTAAATATGAAACAAACAAGAAATGGTTTAAGATGATAATGTTTTTTATACGGGTATACAAGGTTTGTTTTGGACTTTGTGTTTGCAGTGTTTCAGCCTAGTAACGTTTGTAATGTTTGTAATCCCTTTGTCAAATTTTCAAGTGCATGCTTTCTTTTGCCGAACATATGTCAACGCATTTGACTTGAAATATCGCCTAAGACGGTGCATTATATAGCCCTACCAAACTCCGTACTAAAATAAAAAAAATTAAAAATTAAAAAATAATTTGGCAACATGGTTCTATCAGGCTTACTACTGTTAAAGGGCGGTGGAGTAGTCTAGTGGATGAAGCGTTCGCTGGTCACTCCGTGGGTTCGGGTTCGATCACTCACTCACTCACTCACTCACTCACCCTGTTACGAGTAATAGTAACAGTAATACTAACAGTAACAGTAAACGTAGCAGTAACAGTAACAGTAACAGTAACAGTAACAGTAATAGTAACAGTAACAGTAACAGTTACAGTAATACTAATAGTAACAGTAACAGTAACAGAAACAGTAACAGTAACAGTAAGAGTAATAGTAGTAGTAACAGTAACAGTAATAGTAATAGTAACAGTAAAAGTAACACTAATAATAATTCACTCACTCACTCACTCACTCAAACACTCACTCACTCACTCACCCACCCTATTACGAGTAATAGTAATAGTAACAGTAATACTAACAGTAACAGTAATAATAGCAGTTATAGTAACAGTAATAGTAACAGTAATACTAACAGTAACAGTAATAATAGCAGTTATAGTAACAGTAACAGTAACAGTAATAGTAACAGTAACAGTAACAGTAATAGTAACAGTAACAGTAACAGTAACAGTTACAGTAATAGTAACAGTAATACTAACAGTAACAGTAATAGTAGCAGTTATAGTAACAGTAACAGTAACAGGAACAGGAACAGTAATAGTAATAGTAACAGTAACAGTAACAGTAACAGTTACAGTTACAGTAATTGTAACAGTAACAGTAACAGTAACAATAACAGAAACAGTAATAGTAACAGTCATAGTAGTAGAAACAGTAATAGTTATAGTAATAGTAACAGTAACAGTCACAGTAATAGTAATAGTAACAGTAATAGTAACACTAATAGTAATTCACTTATTCACTCACTCACTCACTCACTCAGTTCAGATAACTCGATAGTAATATACTTTTGAGACATCTGTAGTTCGAGTCAACGATGTTACTGTAATAAACTATGGTCTTTAAGTTCATGACAACATATTCTGAAAAAACTGTAATAGCTAATTCTTTATATCACTGAAGAATGTGCACCCTTTCTAAAATGCATTTTCACCTACAGAACAGAGGTGTACGGTGGTCCATAAGGGACATGGAGTCTGTTTTTTCAATATTTTGATATTTCACTTACTTTTATCGTAACCTTTTGCAAATTAACACAATTTGTCATACAAATATGTGATAAATCATTATAAAAACAACCGAAAACATGGAAAATGTACTTTCAAGTAGCTATTGAATCGGTGAAATGTGAAGCGACAATGTCAAAAAATAAAATGGAAATGTCAAACACAAAAACGAAAATGTCAAAAACAAAAGCGAAAATGTCAAAAACTCAAATGAAAATACAGAAAACTATTTCCACCATTTTCTGTATTTTCATTTTAGTTTTTGACATTTTTGCTTTTGTTTTTGACATTTTCATTTTAGTTTTTTGACATTTTCGCTTCACTTTTCAGCGATTCATTATCTTCCTTATACATGATTTATAACATATTTGTATAACAAATCGTGTTAATTTGCAAAAGGTTACGATAAAAGTAAGTGAAATATCAAAATATTGAAAAACAGACTCCATGTCCCTTATGGGCCACCGTAGAAATGAGCTCATTGAGCAGAAAACAGTCATCGAAACACTGCAAACTTAAGGTCCAAAACAGTGCCATCAAATAACCATTTCGGTTTTGTTTCATTATAAGCGACCATGGCTGTATACTTTCTTTTGGTCGGCCGTGTAGTTAATGTGGTGTGGCCTTCTTCAGTGTTAGTGTTAGCCCATTGCGCCTAAGTAATCCCCATTATCCATAAATGTGTTCCAGTATTTCTGAATGGCTAACAACTCTTCATGGTGCAGCAACCACACCTTACTGTCACTAATGGGGCTTGTAACTAAAAGCGTACTGTGTTCATTGGTGACTGTATTCAAATGAATCGTTTGCAAGGTCACCGAGGGATGGTACTGAACCCTTACAGATGTTCAGGTCTGGTCAAAACGGCGGCCGGAGACGTTTTAAATTAAGTCATTCAAACAACACTTTACGTGTCTGTTAACTCACGTTTCTCGATCTATTTCAGTCTTGCAATGACCGGTTACCTTGATTAAATAGAGACGGTGTCTCATTCTCACACAGAGTACTAATTACTGCGTCTCGTTCAATGCTGGAAATGGACACAAGACCACAGAGTGTAGTTTGATATTCAGGGTCTCTCTGGACAACAGTGGTAAATTCTCAGGATTCGTTCTTTGGTTCATATTTACAATTTCGGTTTGCTTAAGATATATATCTAACATGATCTTTTAGAGTCCGGCAATGTGGGTAAGCCTGATTGTTCCGACGTCGCCTTAAACAGTTTGTCCAACTGCAAACTGGTCGACGGAATTAGCGGTGACAACGTAATGATATGGGCTGCATTCTCCAACACTGATAGAACAAACCGGTTGGAGGTGTAAGACAAATGAATAGCCCAACGTTGTTGTGATGAAATCCGTCAGCCGCTAGAGAGATCTTTACTCGTCGCTGATCCAAACAGTTATCCATCGCTGGTAAGGGCGTACTCTGCGTGCTTGACTGTCGCAGTTGACGATGATGTTGCTGCAAAAAAACCCTCGGACATGCCACCTGACGTGGAATTGGGGCTGTTGTTGAGAATTTGATCAACTGATCAATTGATTCGATTGGGGACGAGTCTTCTTGCAAGTTATAGGAAGGAGTGAGTGGTGTCGAATATTCTTGCTAAGCTCAAACGCAGTCATGTAATCAGCGCCATCGATATTTACAAATAGCGTCTCAACCACACGCGACAGGCAGCATCATCTGCTCAACTACAACTGCCACGACTACCATGACTACCATCATCACAGCCACAGCAAGAGTATTCGTCTTCTGTTATGACATGCACAGTTACAATACCACAAGAAACTGGTACTTCTGCTACCAATGCGACAACTACTACTACTACTACTACTACTTCTACTACCATTACTACAACTGCTACTACTACCACTGCTGCTACTACTACTACTACTATTACTACTACCACTACCACTACTACAACTGCTACTGCTACTACTACTGCTACTGCTACTATTGCTACTGCTACTACTACTACTACCACTGCTACTACTGCTGCTGCTGCTGCTACTACCACTGCTACTACTACAACTGCTTCGACTACCATCAACACAGCCACAGCAAGAGTATTCGTCTTCTGTTATGACATGCACAGTTACAATACCACAAGAAACTGGTACTTCTGCTACCAATGCGACAACTACTACTACTACTACTACTACTTCTACTACCATTACTACAACTGCTACTACTACCACTGCTGCTACTACTACTACTACTATTACTACTACGACTTCCACTACTACAACTGCTACTGCTACTGCTACTACTACTGCTACTGCTACTATTGCTACTGCTACTACTACTACTACCACTGCTACTACTGCTGCTGCTGCTACTACTCCTGCTACTCCTACTACCACTGCTACTACTACTACTGCTACTACTACAACTACTACCACTAGTACTGCTACTACTACTACTACTACCGCTGCTACTACTACTACTGCTGCTACTACTACTACTACTACTCCTACTACCACTACTACCGCTGCTACTACTACTGCTATTACTACCACTACTACTACCACTACTACCACTGCTCCTGCTACTACTACTACTACTACTGCTACTACTACTACTACCACTGCTACTACTACTACTGCTGCTACTACTAATACTACTACTACTACTGCTACTCCTACTACCACTACTACCACTGCTACTACTACCACTGCTACTACTACAACTGCTTCGACTACCATCAACACAGCCACAGCAAGACTATTCGTCTTCTGTTATGACATGCACAGTTACAATACCACAAGAAACTGGTACTTCTGCTACCACTGCGACAACTACTACTACTACCACTACTACTACTACTACTATTACTACTACCACTACCACTACTACCACTGCTACTGCTACTGCTACTACTACTACCACTGCTACTGCTACTGCTACTGCTACTATTGCTACTGCAAATACTACTACTACCACTGCTACTACTACTACTACTACTACTATTACTACTACTACTACCACTACTACCACTGCTACTGCTACTACTACTACCACTGCTACTACTGCTGCTGCTACTACCACTGCTACTACTACTACTGCTACTACTACTCCTGCTACTCCTACTACCACTGCTATTACTACCACTGCTATTACTACCACTGCTACTACTACCACTACTACTACTGCTACTGCTACCACTACTACCACTACTAACACTAGTACTGCTACTACTACTACTACTACTACTACCACTGCAACTACTACTACTACTACCACTACTGCTACTACTACTACTACTACTACTACTACTACTACTACTCCTACTACCACTACTACCGCTGCTACTACTACTGCTATTACTACCACTACTACTACCATTACTATTACTACTACTGCTACTACTACTGCTACTACTACCACTGCCACTGCTACTACTACTACCGCTACTACTACTACTACTACTACTACTACTACTGCTACTCCTACTACCACTACAACCACTGCTACTACTACCACTGCTACTACTACTACTGCTACTACTACCACTACTACTACCACTGCTATTACTACTACTTCTACCACTACCACCGCTACTACTGCCACTGCTGCTACTACTACTACTACTCTCCTACTTCTACTACTACACTACTACTACTACCACTACTACTACTTCTACTACTACTACTACTACTACTATTACACACGCACGTTAATGTGATTCATACACACACACATTAATGTGATTCATACACGAGCACATTAATGTGATTCATACACATGCACATTAATGTGATTCATACACAAGCACGTTATTGTGATTCATACACAAGCACATTATTGTGATTCATACACAAGCACATTATTGTGATTCATACACACGCCCGTTAATGTGATTTATACACAAGCACATTATTGTGATTCATACACACGCCCGTTAATGTGATTTATACACAAGCACATTATTGTGATTCATACACACTCCCGTTAATGTGATTTATACACAAGCACATTGGTCCGAGAGGTTCGACTTACGGCTGTTCGTGATCTCCAACTATTGGAAATACGCTCATGTTCGTGATCTCCTACTATAGAAAATACAGTCATGTTCGTGATCTCCTACTATTGAAAATACAGTCATGTTCGTGATCTCCTACTATAGAAAATACAGTCATGTTCGTGATCTCCTACTATTGGAAATACAGTCATGTTCGTGATCCCCAACTATTGGAAATACAGTCAATCACCATCTTTACAGCCGAGTTCATGGTCCGAGTTAGTGTTAGATATGTCATGACCTCATTACGAACTGTTCATTACATCCGAAATATTCTTGCTTGACTTAAATTTGTTCAAATATGAATACATCAATCGATATACATGTACGGCTACTTACTTTTCGTTCATATATATACAAACATAGCGATTGATTTACATGTTATTCGAAGGAGCGTCCCGTGAAGATTTCGGGTTAGAATTGGTCTTAAGCAACCCATGCTTGCCGTAACGGGATCGGGTGGTCAGAATCGCGGCTTTAGTTGATGCATGTCATCGTATCCCGATTGTGTAGATCGATGCGCGTTATGTCAATCACTGGATTGCTTGGTCCAGACTCGATTATTTTTAGAACGCCGTCATAAAGCTTGACTTGCAGAGTGCGGCGTTAAACAACAAACAACAAACAAACAAACAATATTCGAAGGCGCAGAATTCGGAAGTGACGTCACTGTACATTCAGATGCATTTAAGTAAACATATGACGGACCGACGTATGTGGAGACAGACAGACTTAGTCACGTGTTTAGATTCAGATGCATTTAAGTAAACATATGACAGACAGACGTATGTGGAGACAGACAGACAGACAGACAGACAGACAAACATACATACATACAGACAGACAGACAGACAGGCGGACGGACTTGGAGCCTCCTTCTCCTATAACTTAAGACCCATTGTAGAAGTGAGGGGCCAGAGTAAAGTGAACGTTATAACCTGTGCCAGATCAATATAACCATTCCTCGCTACGTAATATTTGTACAAAAATGAAATACACGAGTTTGAAAAAAGCGGTATCTAAGAGGAAGGAGTCTTGTAGTTTATTTGTTCATCACGCATATTAAATGTTTAAAATATTTAATGATAAATTGAAAAATGACGACACTGGTATAAGGGTGGTATATGAATACATACTCCTTAGGTAGTGATTGATCATAGACTTGTCTAAAGCACGCAGCTTTTGACGAGATCCCAACACCGGTATGAAAACATAAGAAGCAAATTGTTAAAAATGGTCTTGACATCAGCACCACAAATATCACCAAGTTAGAAACATCTGCTTTCAACGGCAATAATCTGGGCTCGTGATATCAAACGTGACTTAGTGTAGACGAGGGGAGCCTGAAAAGATATGCCCAGTGGGCTGTGAATTTGGGCAGATGGTTTGAATGTTATGAAAATACCGCTAATCAACACCACATAATGGAACACCAAGGATTCAAGACGGACCTTAGCATTGGATGCCGTGTCACAACGACGACAACCTGATTTATTTTTCTCATATTTTTCCTGGAACAAATTATAGTTTTTAATAAAGTCCAGGCCTCCCCAGTACATGAAATGGTCGCAACCTCACTACTGCTGTGACGTCATCAATTGAGGCTGACGTTTGTGCAACGTCTCTGTTTCCACCTTCATCAACACAATTCACAAACCAGGGGGACAGTGATATGCAAGATCTTAGAGTATTACGACACCAATACACCATATTTGGCCGCTATAAACTTCTTTTATAGACACGACACTTACCACCCATCTTTCACACAGCTTATTCTGGAGAGTGGAAGGCCTTTGGTTCGATCATCGGCGCGTCATACCAAAAGACGTTGAATAAAACAAAAGTAAGTCGGCTGGGAGACTGTCCCCTGTGCGAGTATGGTATCTCTGTGGGCTGTAACTGTATAAGTCCCGACCATTATAAACAGTCATAAAAACAATACACACGCACACGCACACGCGCACGCACACACACACACACACACATACGCGCACACACGCACGCACACACACATACGCGCACGCACGCACGCGCACGCACACACATGCACACACTTACACACGCACACGCACACGCACGCACACATACGCACACGCACGCACGCGCACGCACACACATGCACACACTCACACACGCACACGCATGCACACATACGCACGCGCACGCACGCGCACGCACACACATGCACACACTTACACACGCACACGCACGCACGCGCACACACACACACACGCACATGATCACACACACACATACACACATTCACGTCGCTTTTAGTGGAACGGTGGGTAGCCTAGTGGTAAAAGCGTTCGCTCGTCATGCCGAAGGTCCGGGTTCGATGCCCTACATAGGTACAATGTGTGAAGCCCTCTTCTCGTGTCCCCCTACGTGATATTGCTGGGATATTGCTAAAAGTGGCGTAAAACATTACTCACTGACTCGCTTTAATTGCAATAACGCGACGTTAAACCTATTGCACCTCACCTGGAGGATGTCAAATCACGGTCACCGTCAATACAAGACTCGATAGATTTCCCGTCCCGTCATCGCCATTATGGCGTAGCACTGACTTGTGTCTATTTTCAGTCAGGTAAAGATGGTCGTGTGTAATTAATAGGGACAAAACCTTTTCCATAATCATTAGAAATCTCTCCTGAAAGCCATTGAACGATTCCGGCTTCATCACGAGCATGTGTTTATGAATCACTAACAAATAGTGATGGTACCAGGGCCAAGTGTTGGCGATAAGGTGAGCGTATTCTGCCCCACCGGTGGCGCCCCTCACAAACACATGCAAAGGCAAGTCGGTTATTCACCTGTTATGACATATGATACAAGTAAAAATGGGGAATTCCAGGACATTATTTGGGTCACAGAAATCAAATGAGTTCTACTCTGTGCATGGTTGAGATTGAAGTTTATCTTGTTATTTGTTGTTTAATGCCGCACTCAGCAATATTCAAGCTATTTGACGGCGGTCTGTAAGTAATCTGGTCTGTAAGTAAGTAGTCAGGACCTTACAATCCAGTGATTGATATCATCAACATGGATCTACGCAATAGGGATATTGGGACATGCATCAACCAAGTCAGCGAGTCTGACCACCCGATCCCGTTAGTCACCTCTTACGACAAGCATGTTGATGAAGGCCTATTCTAACCCGGATCTTCGCGTGTAGCTTGGCATTGAAGCAATGTGTGGAATAGAGGCCGGTTGGATATGACACTTGAAGTAGGAGACAAAGTACTGATGGTATCTGGCCAGATCCCTCGCCGGTTTGTTTCCCTATCGCGGGAGCCTGGTCATGGCTTGAAATGGTCCATCAACTGGCACCAATAACGGATGCATGTGTCCACGAGTGATGTAGCATGATAGACGAGTGATGAAGAATGTATAAACTGTCAAGCAGGAACAGTGAATACGGCAGATGACACCTAAAGAAAAGATTCATTCCTTGAATCTATGTGGGAATCGAACCCGGTCTTTCTCGTGAGGAGCCAAAGCTTTAACCATTAGACCCTTTATGAAGAATAACTGATGACTTACTTCCAACACAAATACGAGCATGTATTGGTACGTCAAGGAAATCGACTATGACTTTGAAGAATAAACTGTAGGAATAAAAGGAGAGACAAAATCGAATGTCTCGGCGGAGGAACTTTTTATGCATTCACCTTGAAGAGAAAGATGTTTAAAGCCCGATTTTCACACCTACTCTTTTTTATGAAACTCTAATTACCAGGTGCCTAATCCGTCAACGTATTTATCCGAGAAAGATGAAAAGTAATACAATTTGGACAATGAGAAGATGGATGATGACACATACCATTGATTTCTGCGGGTTTTGTTTTGTAAGAGCACACAATAGAATAATAATTTACATTATTTACATTGCCTGTTGTAAACACCATTAGTGTAAACAAAATAGAAGTGCACTTGGTACAGTAAAACAGGTCTGTCGCTCAGTCACTAAATCATAATATTTTCGCTTCCGCCAAACCTTTCTGTAAAATACATAAATGAAGCAAGAATTTTCAGGAATATTCAATAAAATTGAATTATTTGATTCGAACAATAATATATTTTTTCAGAGACTAAGCGTCAGCTTATAGTAAAACGTGTGGGTTCCTGTTTGGGTGTTGGAGTGGGTGTGTGGTGTATGGTGTGTGGTGTGTGGTGTGTGGTGTATGGTGTGTGGTGTGTGGTGTATGGTGTGTGGTGTATGGTGTGTGGTGTGTGGTGTGTGGTGTATGGTGTGTGGTGTGTGTGTGGTGTATGGTGTGTGGTGTGTGGTGTATGGTGTATGGTGTGTGGTGTATGGTGTGTGGTGTGTGGTGTATGGTGTATGGTGTGTGGTGTGTGGTGTATGGTGTGTGGTGTGTGGTGTGTGGTGTATGGTGTGGGTGTGTGGTGTATGGTGTGTGGTGTGTGGTGTGTGGTGTATGGTGTGTGGTGTGTGGTGTGTGGTGTGTGGTGTGTGGGTATGGGTGTGGGTGTGGGTGTTGGTGTTGGTGTTGGTGTAGGTGTGGGTGTGGGTGTGGGTGTGGGTGTGGGTGTGGGTGTGGGTGTTTGGTGTGTGATTTGTGGTCGTGTGTGTGGGGGGGCTGCAGTGTGGGTGTAGGTGTGGGTGTGGGTGTCGGTAGGGGTGCAGTGTGGGTGTTGGTTGTCGTGCGGCGTGGGTGTGGGTGTGGTTTGGATGTGGGTGTGGGTGTGGGTGTTTGGTGTGTGGTGTGTGGTCGTGTGTGTGTGGGGGGGGGGCTGCAGTGTGGGTGTAGGTGTGGGTGTGGGTGTCGGTAGGGGTGCAGTGTGGGTGTTGGTTGTCGTGTGGCGTGGGTGTGGGTGTGGGTGTGGTTTGGATGTGGATGTGGGTGTGGGTGTTTGGTGTGTGGTGTGTGGTCGTGTGTGTGTGGGTGTGGGTAGGGGTGCAGTGTGGGTGTTGGTGGGCGTGAAGTGTGGGTGTGGGTGTGGGTGTGGATGTGGGTGTGGGTAGGGGATGTAGTGTGGGTGTAGGTGTGGGTGTGGGTGTGGGTAGGGGTGCAGTGTGGGTGTTGTTTGGCGTGAAGTGTGGGTGTGGGTGTGGGTGGGCGTGCAGTGTAGGTGTGGGTGTGGTTTGAGTGTAGGTGTTGGTAAGTGGTGTGTGTGTGTGTGTGTTCATGGGGTGGGGTGGGGTGGTGCAGTGTGGGTGTAGGTGTGGGGGGATGTGGGTGTGGGTGTGGGTGTGGGTGTGGATGTGGATGTGGGTGCAGTGTGGGTGTGGGTGTGGGTGGGAGTGCAGTCTGATTGTGGTTGTGGATGTGGGTACGGGTGCGGGAGGGCGTTGGGTGGTTTACGGGTTACCCGAAGTCTAAGGCGCCTTAAATTATTGTGAAGGCGGTGATATAACTGAAACAGTGCTCGAAGTGCTCAAAGTCACTCACTCACTGACAGTAAGGGGGATAGACTTTCATGTTACAATGTTTCGCGCAGAATGTGTGTTAACAGTCGCAGGTTGTTCAGAAAAAAGCTGCACTGTGAACCTTCCCGACGGTCGGTTCACTAAAGCAAAGCTTGTGACAGCTGTTTCACCAATATTAGTTGTGAGCATGAAAGGTCACAATCTTTAATGAGAGTATATTGAGCGTGTTGCTACCCCTGTGTTGATGTCTGTGATAACGATACGATACGGATCACTGCTGGAGGCCATCATGAGTTCAGTAACCATTATAATTCAAGCACCGTGCGGTTAAATCAGGTAATAAACTCTATTGCTTGTCGTAAGAGGCGACTATTGTGGATTGGGTGGCCCGGAGCGATGACTTGATCGATTTCGTGTTAAAGTGCCCCGACGGAGTAGGCCTCGATTATTATCAGGTCGATGCAATGTACCCTACCGAGCAAAAGAAAGTATACATTTGAAATATGGAATTGACCCCTCAAAAATGAATTTCTTACGATTGTGAAAGTGTTTCTTCTTTCTTTGTTATTCCACTAGGCTACCCGACCGCCCTTAAAAAAACAGACAAGCACAGCACAGCACAGCACAGCACAGCACAGCACAGCACAGCACAGCACAGCACAGCACAGCACAACCCAGGACAGCACAGCACAGCACAGCAGTGTGATTATTCAAATTCCTGTGACGAAAATAGGACACGCTACAGGTGCGTTGCGACACATTGTATACAGTGTAACCCCTATACTCCGAACCAAATCGTTTCAAGCGGACATGCACTGCGTTTGTAAACAGCTCCTCTGGAATCAGGGCTTCCGAGTTCCGATTAAAAGCATTACACACTGTAAACGGATACCAGCGTGTTGGTACACTGTTATTCCGTGTTTGGGCAGCGTTTGGCCGCCGTAGAGTGCCAGAAACCTTCGATCCTGGGTTTGAATCCAAGATACATCCTGATTATGTTTCTCGGTTTTTCAGCTCCATGATCGTGATCAAGAGTTAAAAACCTGCAAGACCTGCATCGCTTCGACTTTTCCTCCCACATTACATTGACACCGGAATAATAAGACTACCTTTACGCTCGGAGACATCCAGGGCTGTCAAATAGTTCACAGAAATGTTTCCGTTAAACTGAGGAGCAGGATATATATTCGCATGGCAAATTTGATTTTCGTGAAGGAAGGCTAAGAATCACTTTTTTTGATAGTTTGTTTGTTAATTTGATTGGTTTTTAACACCGCACGCTACAACAGTCCAGCTATATGACGGCGGTCTGTAAATCAGCATGGATCTACGTAATTGGGATACGATGACATGCATCAACTTAGTCAGCGCACCTGACTACCCGATCCCGTTAGTCGCCTCTTACGACAAGCATGGGTTGCTGAAGACCAATTCTAACCCGGATCTTCACGAAGTCTTTGAATCACTTTGTTCCTAATTTGACAGTCAGTTGTTTTTTCGTCTGAGGGGCCGGAGACAACGGTTACATGCACAACACGACCCTCGCGCAATTACAGACAATGTAAGCTCATATGCCTTCGATCATTTAACCAAATTAATGATTCTTTAAATTACAGTTGTTGCAGGCGGCAGACGATACTTTACTTCGCTTCTGTGAATGCTTCATACGACTGATATCGACAGCGTCGTTAAAAGCAATCACAGGATCACCAAAGTAAGTTTTATAATGCCGGAATTAACATACGAGCCTTTTTACTGCCAAAATCCCGACACCTTTCTTCGACATCTCATCCCACACTTCCCCTTTAAGCAATCAGAACAAGTCGCAATCACCCATCCAAGGATTTTATGACTTGTTTATCTCCAAACACCATTTCGGCACTTATTTGTAAGGCAAATACCAGACAACAAAATAATACTTATCAACCTGTCGTGCGCATCTATTAACGCCACTGGAACCAACCCAAAAGTTCAACCAATGGTGAAATGTCTTCCTCCGCTCAGTCCATTCAGCTTGGTAGCGCTTGTTAAGAACTTGTATTGATCATGCGATTCCAGATCAGCGGCCCGTCCGCGCATGTCATAGAATCTGTAGATATAAAACTGATTGGCGTGTAGTCATCATCCACTTTTAAACTTGAACGCAGACGACAGATCGGCCGAGGCAGACGACCCGGCACCCTGATACAGCCACAGTGTCCACGATATTCAGACAATGGAGACTGTGAAGATTCTCTTTTCCGTCTGTGTTCTTCTGCTTCTGAATGGGATGGTTCTATGGTAAGTGAAACTTTGTCCAACTTCACATGTTTATCTACATATAGTGTCATTGGGAATGGGGTGTTGATTAAAGTAACGGACGTGGTGACGAACTACGCACCACCGAACATGCTCACATACTAGCTCGATGCTTTACAGGTATCGATTATAATTTATGATATTGTATTTCAAAGATTTTTCACGAGGAAGAGAGTTGAATGGGGAATGGGAGTTGGTTGACGAACAAGTTGAGAACTGTTTGTTTGGCATTGTAGAAGTTGGTGAGTAAATTAAAAAAACAACAAACTTCTAGTTTATTGTATATAGCGACGTTTCGATGTATATTTTTACACCGTTAAGCAAGTTGATAAGAAAGCCGTTTCTAAATATGCTTTCACATAAGCTCGCTACTTTACAGGTATTAAATATGATTAATAATTTTGTAAGACTTTTATAGGAGCATAGTTAAATGGGGCTGAGGATGGGGGTGCGGATATGATGGTGATGTGGATGGCGATGAGGGATTTGGATGGCGATATTAATAATGTATTTAAGAACTTTACATACGTAACGTCGTTAAATGTAGATGAACGTTGCGATGGGGATGGTTGATGCGGATGGGGATGGTTGATGCGGATTGGGATGGAGTATGTGTATGGTGAACAACGTGATAACTTACCTATGACATAAACTAATATCAGCTCCATGATATACAGATTTATGAATACTAATATTTTATTTTAAAAACTTTTTATAGGAAAAAACATATCACGATGCGTCACATTCATTAACAAGAGTTTTATGACTTATATTTTGATATTGTGGAAGCCTCATTTACAGAACCGAGTTTTAATTATTTTCTGTTTTCTAATTAACAATCTTATTGGAAATTATGCCAATACATGAACAGATACCAATCTTTTAACGACGCGTAACAATAACTACTCACGCAAACCTTAAAATAATTACCATTTTTAATTTCTATGTATATAAGTGGGTCGATGTTCCAGAGAATACTCTTGGCACCACAAGAGCCTCTGTTCACGTACCTGTTATTCATATGAGATGCCGATAAACTAATTGTAGAGGAAAGACTGATTTGAGACAGATAAGATGTGAAGTAACTGTCATTGAAGGATAACACAGTAATACACGAAAGAAGTTCATCCAGAAGCACAGCAGCGATTTCTCTCCGCGCGTTCAGCACGAAATATTGATTTGTCCATAATTGTCATGATGATGTTAACGATATTTTCGTATATGTTCCTTTATATAGTTGTTTTATATATTATTGATAATCTAAACCAGCTGTTACATGTGGCAGAAAAAGAAACTTTCATCAATCCCCCCTGAAAGATTGTTTTCTGACGACCTTACGTCTAAGTAAACGCTATCACTCCCTGAAATGCTATAGTGAGTGAGTTTGGTCTAACGCCGCTTTAAACATTGAAATGCTGAAATATATGTTTTTATATTGATATGCGTTCTCATGGTATGCTGCGGCAATTTAGTAAATTTAAAACGTCAACGTCAGAGAATAATCAGTCGATTATCTGCCCAACAGATTATATTTGAATAATAGTCAAAATAGTGATGAATTGATAACTGAAAATCAGTGATGACACCAGGTGTTCGCTGAGAGGGGAGGCATGTCCTGCTCTACGGGTAGCCACAGGTTTAAGTTATAAGTACATGGGATCGTCTGGTGGAGGTGAGGTGAGGTGAAAGGGGGTTTAACGTCGCGTAAGATTATTGCACTTATATAGCGACGTGCATGCACGTGTGTGTGTGTGTGTGTGTGTGGCTGCTTGTACTAGATCGGACTGATGCCGATTTATAGTGCTAGCTCATGTCACTGAGATACTATGTCGCAGTTTAACATGAATACCCCACTCAGACCTGTATACTGACTCCGGACCGACCAGTCCTTGTTTTAGCCCCTTAATGCCGAGCCAGACAGGGTAACAACAAGTACCATCTTTTAACGTCTTTTGGTATGACGCGGCCGGGGATCGAACCCCGGACCTTCCGCTCTCTGGGCGGACGCTCTACCACTAGACCACGGAGGCGGTCTCGTCTAGTTGATGTGGAGCCAGCCCCGATATCCCAGCGGTCTGTACAAAATCAAGTTGATAATGCTACCTATCAAGATAGCTAGTCCCTTTGTGAGTGAGTGAGTGAGTATAATGGATTAATCAGAGTTTCAAATCACAATTACATCCTCTGATTTGAATGACGGAACACTTCCACGAGGATAAAATATTTCAAGAAATCTTTCTCAATCAAGTGCTGTTTCAGCAATGTTCAAGGTATGTGTGGCGATATACTTTGGCCAGAAAACACGATAGAGATCGACTAGATTTGTGTATTTCAATAAAGGGGACGACAGAAAGCTAAATATAACGTTTAAAACCACTCTCTGCGCGATCTGTCCAAATTCAATTTAGCGCCGACAAATCTACTGATAACTTTCAAGTTGCAAACAGTATCAAACCATTTTTTATGTGGTGTTTCGACCGATTTTTGCCTTTTACGCCAAATAGAATCTGTTTCGGCGGATAATCGTGACTGCTTATTCTCCAGCGTTGACGTTTGATATTTACGCCGTTTTAACTCATAAAAAATACAGGAAATTCATTTTTCACGTAATAACATAAACACAAAGTTAAGCATACGCTATACGATGAACATTGGTGCGAATGTAGCACGAGCGTCTTTGAAGCAATGGACGGAAATATTCAAGAATAACAAAAACAAAAGAAAAACAAGAACGGGCTTCAAACTAAGGACGTCAAACATAAAGGCCGACGTCAAACCATAAGTCAAAGGTCCACCCATTCGAAAGAACTCTAAAACATTACTGACATCAAGATTCAAACACATGTGACTGTGTACATCTCTCAACTCCTTGCATATGTAGTGGTTAAAGTAGCGTAAAAAATTGTCCTCCTGCTAGTTCCACGTAAAACCATTTTCGATCAAGGTAAGTAATATTGACTTGTGTTTTAGAACTTAGATTGTATTGTCTTTTTTAATATTGGCTAGCATAAGGTACAGCCTCTGGTAGCCAAAGTGATGACATACATCCTGCTGGGGAGTCATGCAGGAAGCATAGGTACTGTAAGTCCCCATGATCTCCAGTAAGGTGGTCTAACTTTGGTTATCAGTGGTTTATAGCCTTGTTTTAATTGATAGGATTTAATCTATTATAGCTATATGTTTTTTTTAAGAAATTATGATCTAGTTTGTTTTATTAAAAACTGTGATATACCTTACTATTTTACTGTCCTTTGTCGACAGATATTTTAGATTTGATACCTAGTTCCCATCGCTATATGGCTGAAATATTGCCAATGCGATGTAAAATTTAACTCACTCACTCACTCCTTGCATATAGGATATTAACAAAGAAGATAATTATGTCCACAAAAATTTGGATTATCGACAAGAATTCCATAATTATATAGTCACTGAACAACATCTTAATGATGTCGTACTCCCATGTTGGCGAACGTTTGGACAATCTCCTAAATCAAGCATGCAGCTAATAACTTGGATGAAGCTCGTGTCGACATCGTTGGTGTCGGTACTGTAAAGTAAGCAGAGTGCTCAAAGAGGTTGCAGATACAGAATCACTCAGCGTTACACTTTGTACGACGTAAAAACACGTTACGAACACTTATCCTTGTGAAATTTAACACCCTCGGGTCGCTGTTTCAAATATTCTATATACATAAAGTTAAAGTTTGTAAAGACGTGTTATTTTCCTATCTTCTTACAATATTAATTGTTCATTCATAACGTATATTTGATTATATGTTATCATGACCATATGTAGTATGTGCTTTAAGCCGTGTTCAACAATGGCTACTACTACTACTTCAACTACTACTACTACTACCATTACTACTACCACAACTACTAGTAGTAATAATTCTACTACCGGGGGCAGGGGTGGCCCAGCCGTCTGAGGCGCCGCTAATCGTTCTGCAGAGTTGCGTCAGAAACCTATGATTGTGGGTTCGAATTCCGGTTCGCCCCGATTATGTTTCGAGGTTTGTCAGCACCATACCCGTGCTCGTGGGTTTCACCAAAGTGATAAACGTCTGAGACCTGCATCACTTCGGGCTTTCCTCCCACGTTAAGCTGACACACCGCGATATAACTGTAAAAATAGCGTTAAACTCAATTCACTGACTCACTTCAACTACTACTACTACTACTACTACTACTACTACTACTACTACTACCAATGATGATTATGATAGTGATGATAGGTTACTTCATCTTCCGAATTATAATATTTAACTCCTTTTTACAAATGTAATTCACTACACCATATAATCCAGCCACATTTTAATAATTTCATATTCCAGTACATCTTATATATATATGAAGTCAAACACCATGTTTCACTATGATGAAGTAATAATATAATATAATCCAGCATGTCATCATGTCAAGCAATGGTTTTTCTCAAAAGTGTCATAAGTGTGCGCGAATATAATTCATATGACATATCATCGCATCTTTGATCTTTAACCATCCTCTCTGTGGCCATGCTGTGTACATCAGCTGTAAGCTGCTGACATATCCATGCAATCCAGTCTTCATGTTGCGTGTTTCGTAAGAATATACTGGACGCTTATGGGTAATTATGTCCTAAATCAAACCAATACGACTATGTTGTGACGATAGATTAAACAATAAGTATGTTACACCGAGAAGGTTTAATGATAGCTCCAAGGCTGATGGTATTTATGGGGCATAAATCAAATAATTGACATGATCCATATTATTCAACTAGTGGCTTCTTTGCCCTTGTTTGTGTTCACAAACACGGACGTTGTACATGCACTAGAAGTACATTGGTGCCGCGGCTGAGAACAGTTTACCATAATTCTATTACATGAATTAATTCAATCATGGTTAGTTTTGGGCTGGGACGGGGCCAAATTTATTACCCGGGTACCCACCACCATATTACACGACCCTACCCGGGTTCTCGCTGTAGATATTTAGAGACAAATACAAACTGTCCGATTTCGAAAAGTTTGACCGTAGCCCTGGCAAAATGTATTTAGATACACGTGTAAAACGATCCGCTCATGCATACACTGAAGTTTAACGCATTAAGTTTTATCTTTATTCAAACATATAAAAGTAAGAAGGAATGGTTGCATTGTCAGAAAGAAATGGGAATATTAGTGACTTATACTGTAACCATAGAATTTTAGATAATGTTTGTCATGAAACAATATATATCACGTGACTAACCACGGGTCCGGGTAGTCCTCTGGGTACCCGGGTCCTACTTAGGACCCACCCGACCCGAGTACCCGAGTTACCCGTCCCAGTGCTAGTTAGTCCAATAAGAACCGCTTGAGTCATAATTACCAACTCTACTGTCAGACACGGGATATTTATCTGTATACGGATGACGACACGGCTCTTGTCACTTGTAATCGCGATAGACATGAAGCCCTTGAGATCAGGCCGATTTTCTAAAAAAAATATGAATGGAATGATTGTATGGTTTATTTAAGAGATACCGATTTGCCAAATGAACACCGCCGTTCACCACTAGACCTTCAGCATTGTTTTATTGCGCTCACAGTGTTGTAACACCAACAAATTTCTAAAAAAAACCACTTTATTTGTAAACAGGAGGATTTCGGCACTGGCGAATTCAAAATGAACAAAAGTCTCAACAAAATCAGTTAACTGGCTATCGTGTCACTTGATGATCTTGCCCAATATCACTGGATTGTCTGATCGGGACAAGCCGTCCTATGCCAGGGTACCGCTTCGCTATGTTAGGCATCAGACATGTCCGTGTCATTGTGAGTGCGTGGTGCTACCGGAAGTCATGGTCACCACTGATTTTCAGTAATCTATTCATATTATGTTCATCGGTGCTTTGCCTTTCATGCACGAATGGAATATATCTCGGCAATATATATATATATATATATATATATATATATATATATATATATTGCAGTTATGTACGTAACAGGACTTATTCAAGTACTTTGGGCCGTTGGTACTTTGGAGTGAGTGAGTGAGTATGGTTTTACGCCGCTTTTAGCAATATTCCAGCAATATCACGGCGGGGGACACCAGAAATGGGCTTCACACATTGTACCCATGTCGCGAATCGAACCCGGGTCCTTGGCGTGACGAGCGAACGCTTTTACCACTAGGCTACCCGACCGCCCCACTTTGGATATATATTAAGCTTAAATCAATGCGGCTTCTTTATGTACATATGTTTGGGACTTCGTGAGGATGGTTTAATACCGCTTTCAACACCAATTCACTTACATCACGATGTGTGAGATTAACGAGGACGGACGCCCAGAGCGTGATTACTATTATGAGCAACGGTCCAAGCTGTTTGGATACCATGGCACGCAATCAAACAAACCACAGTGCCAGACCACCCGATCAATTTAGTCGCTTAGTCGACAAGGATGGGTTGCTGAGGACCTTTTCTAACCTGGAATACCCACTGGGTATACACTGATCATCATCTGTATCCTCTGCTCTGGATGCTGCCAATACAACAGCAGGTGCATGGTAAACGTTTATTCCCTGTTCCGGTTTAAAATCAACGTCTACATTAATGTCCGGTCCAACGATAAAGGTGTAAATCACTTCAGACTTCAAACATAACAATCATTTCCTTAGTAATGTGAAAATAATGTAATCAATGGTGTTATTGCAGTGCCAACAAATATAGTCCTTTACAAAAGCCACTGTATCGCTATCCAACAGGGAGAGACTGTGAACTAGATCATTTGTGGGGTTACTTAGGTAAACAGTTAGTGTGTTACAACGATCCGGCCTAAACAAACGTTCCCATGAGGGTCGGCGCCAAGGGCCTTTGCTGCGGCTCCAGTTATTATGGGCAGAAAATCGTAAATCGTGCCTGGAAAGGCCAATTCAGCAATCTGATGAGATGATATGTCCTTGGTGGTTTGCAATAAATCATCTAAAATATGCTGAACAATGATATTATGCTGGTAATTTCTATTAAAACAACACGCACATTATGATCAAATTAGCATGTCATAATCTGATATCATCCGAGTGAGAATTTTATCTTGATTGTCTGAGGATCAGATCATATCTGTGATTGTCTGAGGATCAGATCATATCTGTGATTCACAGAATCAAATGCACAACACAATTTGAATAAAATAGGAAATATGATTGAATAGGAACCGATTAAAATTGGTTTATTTAAATCCCATGGGTTTCAAGGGTAGTAGGTCCAAAGTTTGCTGTGGACAAGGCGACTTATAGATGATGCTGTCAGCTTCGATGACATCGTTAATAGCGTGTCCCCGACGACGAACATCGTTGCTTATAATATCAATCACTGTTTTCTCTGGTTTAGACTAACTTATATACAGGCCGACATATTATAGATGGTATATTACTGAGTGTGATGTGACTCACATACAAAATGTTAGAGAATGAACTAAATTCATACTACTTTTACTACTTAATTAAAAGAAAACCATAATGAATTTAATCTTTTGACACCGAGTGTTCGACAACAAGATGACCGAGTTTTACTCTTCAGCTATTCCCCATCGTTAAACAATGTGTTTAAATGACATGAAAGAGACAGATAAATGGATGTTTTTGTCAATGGGAGGAAAAGGTTAAATACCCCTTTGGGGATTCACCTAGTCTGTGTACCGAGGGGCCTTTGCATGTGTTGAGAGGTAACAGTGGTAAGCTTAGGTGAAAATGTTGATTGTATGACATGTGTCTTGACGTGTGACGTTGCTCAAAATATCAATCATTGGTTTGTCTGGTCCAGACTCGCGTAGTTACACGCCACCGTCATACAGCTGGAATATCACTATGCAACTTTGAAAACACATGCCAACAAACTGGAATTCTAAATACTGAGGTTGTTTGTTGTTTGACACTGACCTCAGCAGTATTCCAGCTATATGACGTCAGTCTGTAAAAAATCGAGTCTGGACCAGACAATCCAGTGATGGACATCATGATCATCGATCCACGCAATTGGGATACGATGACATGCATCAACCAAGTCAGCGAGCCTGACCACCCGATCCTGTTAGTCGCCTCGTACGACAAGCATAGTCGCCATTTTATAGCAAGCATTGGTGGCTGAAGACCTATTCCATCCTGGATCTTCACGGGTCAAACAAATAATGAGGTAAAATAAAAAAAACCTTCTGCTCGTTGATTAAACTTCAATAAGAGATGTAGTCATAGATTCGTATCACGGACCTGTCTCAGGGAACCATCGACCATGAAATAGAATCGATGAGTTAATTTTAAAGCATGTGATAAAACCGAACACAGTAGCGAGCCGTGCCATTTTCAATTTTACATTTAACACACATGATCAAAGGATCACTTATTGATACGCCAATTAGCGTTATCCTGATTGTTATATACCTCAGCGAGATTCCCTACAGGCGTAGACGCTTTAAAGTGATACCAGCAGCTACTTTATTTGAAATTTATGCACTGACGTAATTGAAACCATGTTGATTGGGTACTAATTTGACAGTAATAGTTCTAACGGTATTACTCTTTTCCTATCTAAGATTTTACCGTTAGATCGGATTGGCGGGTATTTTGTTGCAGATAGTGCAGGGATGACTGAGGCTAATAAATGGGTAATGGTTCTACAGGAGATGGCAATTTATTGTTAATATTTTATGTTATCTATAATGGAACTTTTATGGATTTGGGGTGTTCGGGGTCCTTTTGTCCGGTTTTGTGGACAAAAACAGTGAATAATAACCCGAACTGTTTTGTACTCAAATTAGGAATGGCTAGTTAAACCGCAATTAAATCTATTGCCTCTAATGCCATGAAAGCTATGTCCTGTCTCCTAAAGAGAGCAAGAAATACTAGTATTAATTTTCCTCTCGTCTTTTGATTCTATGGTATCACCTATCTTGTTATATATTTCAGAAATATGGGGATACGAAACATTACAAATTATTTAGCGTGTTAATTTAAAATATTTAAATTTGCTACTGGATTAAGCATGATCTTCAAACTTTATGGTTTATGGCAAATTATGCAGGCAACCTGAACGCATAACTTTCTCAAAACGTGTAAGTAAATTCTGGCATCACATCGCAACACCTATGTGTGATAAGAAACTTTCACAAATAATTCATCACTTTGTTGGAAGGAATCATGATGTAAGTAATACCTGGCTAGTAGGGAGTAGAACTTTATTAAATAACTGTGGACTAACACACATATCCTATAACCCTATCACCACATGGCTGGCTACTAAGGTAGGCGAGGAAATACAAGATCAATTCCTACAAGAGTGTAGAAGAGCCAAAATTTAAAAGATACCTTTTGATGACAAAAAATATGTATATTCCAATCTTAAAATTCAGAATATGTTACCATAATTTACCAATTGAAATTGCCGTTGGAATAATGTAAAGAAAGAAGATCGTGTATGTGAACTGTGCAACTCTCACTCAGTTGCTGACGAATTTCATTAACTGTTTAGATGTCAGGCTCTGTCACAATATAGACTTGTATACTTTATCTATTATCTAATTTGTATACATTTAAGAGGTTATTGTCTAGTCGAAACACTAGAGATCTGAAGAACCTATCGAGATTAACTGATGAAATATTTGAAACATTACAAACACAAAACAGAAACGAATACATACACATGCATGACATACTGTCACCTTGTCACATATTAATACTTCATGTTTGTTTGTTGTTCAACGCCGCATTCAGCAATATTCCAGCATTAGGACGGCGGTCTGTAAATAATCGAGTTTGGACCAGTCAATCCAGAGGTTGACATCATGAGCATCGATCCAAGCAATTAGGATCGATGACCTGCATCAACCATGTCAGCAACCCTGACCACCCGATCCCGTTAGTCGCCTCTTACGACATGCATAGTAACCTTTTACGACAAGCATAGTCGCCTCTTACGACAAGCATAGTCGCCTTTTACGGCAAGCATAGTCACCTTTTACGACAAGCATAGTCGCCTTTTACGACAAGCATAGTCGCCTTTTACGACAAGCATAGTCACCTTTTACGACGAGCATAGTCGCCTTTTACGACAAGCATAGTCGCCTTTTACGACAAGCATAGTCACCTTTTACGACAAGCATAGTCGCCTCTTACGACATGCATAGTCACCTTTTACGACAAGCATAGTCGCCTTTTACGACAAGCATAGTCGCCTTTTACGACAAGCATAGTCGCCTTTTACGACAAGCATAGTCACCTTTTACGGCAAGCATAGTCGCCTTTTACGACAAGCATAGTCGCCTTTTACGGCAAGCATAGTCGCCTTTTACGACAAGCACAGTCGCCTTTTACGGCAAGAAAGGGTTGCTGAAGACCGATTCTACCCCGGATCTTCACGGGTCAATACTTTATGTCTACATGCTTATTCTTTTGTACTCTTTTGTACCACCGCCGGTGGTTTGGAGAGAATAAACTGCCCATAAGCTAGTAAACGTGATTGATCGACACGTGTGACGTAACCTTATAGTTCAGTTCATGGAGGACGTATTCATAATCGATACACGCAATAATCAATGACGTAAATTATATAAACATGTTATTTATTATATATGTATACATGTTATTGATGCCTTCTCTTTTTTTAAGTTAAATGACAAAAAACGTTTTGAGAAGCGCTTACATTGGATGCCGTTCTTATATATGAAAACATTAGTCAATAAGCTTCATTGATCAGTGAGATAAACATCATGGTAACGTCAACTGTAACATATCAACCGTTATAGCACACGCCAATACTTTCGTCCAATGGGTGGTCACTATTTCGGTCACGTGGAGTACATTTTAATGCTGTGAAAGTTCCGTTATGTAACAGTTAGAGGGTGAAACCCGTGCTTCGTGAAGTTTTGTACATTTCAGCTTGACACGCTTTAAACAAGAGGGGCGGTCGGGTAGCCTAGTGGTTAAAGCGTTCGCTCGTCACGCCGAAGACCCGGGTTCGATTCCCGACATGGGTACAATGTGTGAAGCCCATTTCTGGTGTCCCCCGCCGTGATATTGCTGGAATATTGCTAAAAGCGGCGTAAAACTATACTCACTCACTCACTCACTTTAAACAAGAAACACTGTATGAACCGTACAGTTTATAGGACATCGTGCAATCAACTCCGATCTGGCAGTGTATGGTTCGAAGAACTTGAGTGTTTGGCTGTGCACTAACATAGATAGAGAACTTGTGCGTGTATAGATCGGCATTTACTACAAGGAATCCTCTTTCTATTACAAACATATCAACCGTAACATCTCAACTATAAGAATAGCGTCACACTGTCCTTAGATTTACGCTGACGGCCATAGACTTTAAGTATATCAACCTCAATCAAACCCGCCTGTCGCTTAAGAGTTTACAACGAGTTTATAAGGGCTTATGTAAGGAAGAGATATCCATGACAGTGTTTCCTTAACAACGGTGTTAAATTGAAAGGATAACGTGTACAAATCAAGACGCTGAAGAAATCTGCCGACGACGTAGAGTGGGTTTTTTGATACAGCCAAAATGTTATGAATTTTATTGAATTGAGTTGGAATAAAATTTGTAGATTAGCGAAAAACTTCAAGCTTGTGTTTGGTGGACAGTCATGTTTCTAAGTCGTGTCAGGAATCCTATTATTCTGGGTTCGAATCCTGGATTCGCGCTGATTGTGACTTGATTTTTATAACGTCATATACCGTTCTTGCCACATCAAGCTACCATGACGTAGTATATGTGAGGTGCTGTTCAAAACGGCGGAAAACCCAACACCCTCACTCAATCTATTTGTCAAGAAGCGCTACACCTAAGCAATGCACAAACAGGATCCTTGGAAAAAAACTAAGAAAATAAATCCCCGTTAATCAAACCACGCCCTCTCATTATGATTTGTAAATATAAGCGATTGATTATTATTATTATTTACAGATTAAAATAAAAAATGCAGCAAAGAGGGTTTGGGTGAGCCTGGCACAGTCAGGCTGGTTAGGCTCATCATCAGCTCAGGGCCCTTGCCCCCTCTACACGCAGCCCAGACAGCGAATGGGACTTCTCCCAGGAAGCGCTGCCTAGTCAAACCCACCCAGAACTTTTCGGAGAATGTGAAGACTCCCCAACACTGCAGCCTTCTGCATTACCCAGATTGTCAGAAGGGCTGTATTCCTGGTAGCAAACCCGGATACTCTCCCAATGTCAGTCAACAGATTGGGAGGTACCAAACCTAAGGCACCGAGAACAATGGGGAGTCGGATAACTTGGTACTTGGGATGGAAGCGTGACATTTCGAAAGCGAGGTCTGCATATTTGCCATATTTTTCCTCAATCTTGTCAATCACATTAGTGTCAAAAGGGACAAGATCATGTTTGTTGGCCTGGATACGTCTGAGGCTGTAAATGGGTCTATTCCAAAGAATTTTGTATTTGTAATTTTCCATGACGCCCTCTACATATTATTATTATTATTATTATTATTATTATTATGATTATGATTATTATTCGATGAAGCATTCTGGGTGAGTAATGTATCTGATTATTCACCATCAGATATTTGCATATGGACGGACGAGTCTCAGCCGATGCAGCACGTTGTCCCTGTGCTTTTGGCCAACCAGATTCGTTATGTTTTAGTTGCTCTTATGGGATATCATGTATCTAATTAGTTAATTAAGCGCAGTAACTACGACAGCCGAACGTCAAATTGTGGTGACGGATCATCTCTCACAGAGGACACAGTTCTTTCTTTCAAGTATTTCAACACACTGATCAGAGGTAATATGACATGTTGCTACGAGGCGAAGAAAATATTCACGCGGCAATCATTATATCTGATTTTGACCTTAAAAAGAGCCTTTTGGAAATTAGTACGGCGACAAAATTGGTGTGAGGTCACGCGCGGTGAAACCGTCGTGTATTAATCAATGTAAATCCCACTGCTACCAATAAACCTGTTTATATGTATTCAAACTGAGGATGATATTGCCACGTGAGAGATTAAAATCCACACCAATTCCTTGACAATCTACGAGTCCCATTCACGTGTCCGCTGAGTCGAACAATAGGATTCTTCAAAGACCAGTAGATTGTTTTTTTCCACTAGGTTAGAAATAAATTTGTGAAATTGTTCTGTTTGCGCCTAATTAATCATCCAAGTCAGCTTGACTGTGCTTTGACAGACCTACTCCCGTTGGGAATGAACGCGGAATTAACTTTTAACACTTTCTTGTGGAGTAATCTGTTTTAACAAGACATGACCTTTCAGATCGGGGTCATGAGCTGCAAAATGAAACACCTGCTCTGAAAATAAGTTTTGCTATATTTTATATATTTACTACACCCAAAACTGCTCCAGTTTGTTAGGAAGAATTAACTTCACTTTGTGTCACTGTAAGAACGAGGACACGTTGAAGTAAGACTTTATATTGTTACTGCAAAATACGATATAATAGCCAATCCCATTATCAGCAACGTAGCTCTTTCCATGACGATAATATATTTCTGCAAAAGGCACAGTCAACTGTACGATTCCAAGTAAATCATAAGCATCTGTCGTAATCAAGTTTTGACGCCTGTCAACGCACCTAGATTTAGTTATGCATAACATACAGAGAACTGTAATCAGCAACAACGACGACGAGGATAATAACCGTTTCTCCATGGTTGTGGTTTTCACACACAGGTCCATCCATGGCACGACCCAGAATATGTAGAGGGCGTCATGAAAAATGATAAATACAATACGCTGTCCGGGGTGTATGTAGAAGGGGCAAGGGCCCTGAGCTGATAATGAGCCTAACCAGCCTGACTGTGCCAGGATCACCCAAACCCTCTTTGCTGCATTTTATAATTTACTCTGTAAATAATAATAATACGATGGTGTAGCTCGATCATTTTATTACCGTTTTCGCCATGCTTGTGGTTTTGACACATACGGTCCATCAATGGTAAGACCCGGAATATGTAGAGGGCGTCATGGAAAATGATGAATACAAAATTTTGTGGAATAGGCCCGTTTACAGCCTCAGACGTATCCAGGCCAACAAACCTGATTTCGTTGGATTTATCAAAAAGGACATTATCATTGAATTTTCTGTCCCCTTTGACACTAATGTGATTGACAAACTTGAGGAAAAACATGGCAAATATGCGGACCTCGCTTTCGAAATGTCACGCTTCCATCCCCAGTACGAAGTTGTTCGACTCCCCATTGTTCCCGGTGCTTTAGGTTTGGTACCTCCCAATCTTTTGACTGACATCGGGAGGGTACCCGGGCTTGCTACCAGGAATACAGCTCGTCTGACAATCTGGGTAATGCAGAAGTCTGCAGTGTTAGGGAGTCTTCACATTCTCCGAAAAGCTCTGGGTGGGTTTGTTCAGGCAGCGCGTCCTGGGAGAAGTCCCATTCGCTGTCTGGGCTGCAAGGGCCCTGAGCTGATGATGAGCCTAACCAGCCTGACTGTATCAGGCTCACCCAAACCCGCTTTGCATTTTTTATTTTAATCTGTAAATAAAATAACGAATAATTGAGTTTATTGGGGAATAACAACACTTTCATGCCCGGCTGATGGATACATCTCAGGAACACGCCTACATAGTTGATATAACCATCAGTATCAGATTCCTACTTAAAGCAGGTCTCGAAATATTCACTCCTTGCCATTGACTACCACCGTGAGAGAAAACAGTTGGTCTCGCGATCGGTTATATATCCGAATTCGATATGGTCACTAAAAGAAACAGCCATGTCATTTATCGCGAACTTATTTCTAGCTGGTGATTTTCTTTTAGCCAAGAAGAAAACACATAAAAGAACGTCGAAGATAATTCATCCCATGATTCACGTTAGATGTCGAGCAAACATATAAACTCGATATAAAAAAAGCATACGATATTAAACAAAAAGTAATTGACATACCCATGTCATGTAGCGTCTCCGACTCCACAACCACAGTCACTGTAAGTCACGCATGTGCCCAGGTCGCTTTGGGAGATTATAATTAGAACAGAAGGGACGGATGATGAAGATGTGATGAAGGTTTGATGATGCTACATTATGCCACGGGAGTCAAATTTCATGCTTCATGTCTGTTTTGATTAATCCCCGTCTTTGAAGAGTTTTTGTGACTTGTCTGTTGTCTCCTGCTGCCAAGGCGCAAAGAGATATTTGAAGTCACTAAATGTTATTTATTCAAAGAGTTGTGATACCATGGAGAGGGTTGTCCTGGATTAGAACTTTGAACACAGTCAATGACCTATATGAGAAGAGACTGGGATTGATAGGAATAATAGTTTGTACTTGTGTTAATTTTGCAATTGGTATATGTTCGTCTGTCTGTCTGTCCATCTTCATGTATCCACCGTGTCTATCGACTTGTGTACTTAATTTAATCTACAATCTCTCTCTCCCTCCCTCTCTCTCTCTCCTTCTTCTTCTTATCGTTATAATACGTCGCCGCACTTAAGATGCTGAGAGGACCGCGTCTGCCTTGAGAGCGGAAGGTCGGTCGGTGGTTAACGTCATACAACAATACCTTAACATATGGTACTTGTTGTTTCCTCCCAAGCTCTCGGCATTGAGGGGATAAAACACAGACTGGTCGGCTATAAAAATACTCTATCTGAGCGTGGCATCCATGTTTAACTGCGGCAATGTATCTGATTGGGCTAGTACTATTAAACCGACATGAGTCCTGACAAGAACAAGCATCCACACACAGGGGTACGTGCACCACTCTAAGTGTTATAATCCGGAAGGCGACGTAAAACACCATTCCACGTCACGTTACCACCATTGCTGGGCTTCATGCAGTGGAGTCACGGTGCGAGACGAGCGAACGCCTTAGCCTTAAGGCCACCTTACGGCCACTTGACGTTAGATTGCTCTACTAATACCTATCTTTTTGACATATCAATATAGCTGTATAGATCCATCTATGTGCACATGTTCTTTCCAAATAATCTATATCGATCAACACACTCGACTATCTCCTTTTGTCCATCGATATGCGTTTATATATCTAAGCGTGTTTATTTAATCGTTAGGATTCCACGTTATCACAATGGCCTATGTGCTCAATTACATTGCAAGTTAGGGCCTGCCTGATGAGAGATATTTATTGCATAATCCCATCTTGCATAGTCTCATTCAACATCTACAAAATCCCATTACACTATAAAAAGGTTAGGAAAGGAAGACCGTATTTCATAACTCACGCCACACGCAGTCCGACACGTTGACCGGGAGTTCAACAGCGGCGCTTTGCCTGATTAGGTTGTAGATTTCTATATGGCTTCAAGATTCCTGGGGGACAAATCGCACTGTCTGCATGACGTTAGTAAGCAGAGATGCAGTCGCATGGCCACATACAACGAGGGGGTAATCATATTACACCATTAACACCTTAAAAGAGATTAACACCAGGGAAACAGGTTTTGAATTGGTTCTAACAGTTTTCGTACCTCAGTCGTGGGGCCAGTTTGCCGTGGCCTTTATCTACACGATCTAACCCCAGTTCCACAAAGCAATCTTAGCGCTAAGACCATAGTAACTCACACACCTTAACATGAATTTACTATAGTTGTTGCTCTAAAATTGTTTTGTGGAACGGGGCCCTGATTAGGTACAGTAAAGTACGTTTATAACGAACTGACGGATATAACGAACCGATTTTTGGTCCCGACTATTTGCTTTATTTATGCTGTATATATGCTCATAACGAACTACGGTTATAACAAACTAAAGTTAGTGGTCCCTTTGAGTTCGTTATAACCGTAGTTTACTGACAGGTATATTTATTCGGAGAATAGATGAGTCTCATCTGGGGTCGTGAATATGTATCCTAAAAATCTCTAGGTCTGACTTGAGTGAGTAGTTTGTTTGGCAACGGTGGGGCAGGATACGCTTCTCCTTTCGCGAACACATGGTTTCATCACTATTTGATAGTGATTCATAAACATTTACAGATAACATAATCAGAATCGTACAATGAACAGATCTGCTTTTAGAAAAGAATATATAATGTGATTATGGATGGGGTCTTTTATATATTAATGTTACGTCGTTTAAATTACTGCAGCTATTATATCTATATATCGACCTGTATGTTTCTAATTATATACAACCATGGGTTGCTCCGTCGCCGCACAGTGGAGAGTGCAGAGATTCGTCCCTTGAACACGTCGGTTCAAATCCCGGTTCGCTGTTCATTTCCTTGGTTTGTCAGCACCATACTCATTCCCATGGGTTTCACCAAAGTTGTCGACGTCTAAGACCTGCATCACTTCGGGATTTCCTCCTCCATAAAGCTGACACACCGTGTTATTACTGGAATACTAGCTTCAATGTAAAAGCTATCGACTTCCTATTTTCTAATATTTATTGACATATCACGTGTCCTGTGAGTGTTCACTGATTGAGTGAGTTATTGAGTAATATTTAAGCACTATTGCAGCTTAACACATTATATCCAAGTGGGCAAGCGAACTGGCTCACCGACGTGACGAGCAAACGCTTTATCCTCCAGACCCCCTCCACCATATTTGACTTGATCACGGTGTGGGTAATTGTAAATTAGGGATTTCCTAAAACAGACTGTATTCCCTGACTGACCAAACTGATTCATCATTTCCCGTTTCACGAATACAATATCCATTTAAAGTGTTCTTTTGAAATGCAAGGCACAGGAAATAACCTAATTTATTGTGTTGGAGAACAAAGACCAAAAGCCTCACCGGCACGGATCGAGTACGCTCATCCGCATCTCGAGCGATTTCTCATTTCGTATTCCTTTCCTGTTCTATCTTTTCAAACACTCAATCTCTTTGTGTCAAGCTCTGACATACAGATACGCTGTTCGGGTCAGTCTTTATATTCACTCCCACGTTTTGCAAATATTTGAGCCTATTGATTTGTAACAAGCGTTTTTATTGTTTCCCCTACTACTTTTGTTTCTAATAGGACAGTTCATCTGATGAACGTCGGATTGTGCGGTCGATGTTATGCAAGTTCTATGTTGGATTTTCATTAATTCGGCGAGGTTCATAACAAGGGAAGGTTTGGTAATATCGGTAATTGCGACCACCCGCCTGTCGCTTGTCGCCTTGACTGGAAGGGCAACCCATAAAGCGGCCATGAGATCGCAGCTGGGGAAGCAGGGAAGATGTGGTTCGATAGACGGCAATCTCATGTTTGTCCATCGATCTTTGTATCACTGAGCTTCTTATCTACAGGTGTATATCCAATCTTCATCCATGTTTGATGGTGGCCTAAAATGAAACACAAGAAATGGTTATTCGATTGTGATATATTTGATACGGGTATCATAGTTATGATCTGGACCTTAGGTTGGCAGTGTTCCGCGACTGTGGTCAGTCCAGTAAGGTTTGGATAACGTCAAATCCAATTTTCGAATGTCTCCTTTCTTTTGCCTGTCAGTTTATTTATACTGCCATCCCGAAAATACACAAATATGGGGCACGGGTGGCCCAATCGTCTGATGCGCCGCGATTCGCTGTGCAGAGTTGCGTCCCTTGGGCACGCCAGAAACCTATGGTTGTGGGTTCGAATCCCTGTTCGCCCCGATTATGTTTCTAGGTTTGTCAGCACCATACCCGTGCTCGTGGGTTTCACCGAAGTGGTAAACGTCTGAGACCTGCATAATTTCGGGCTTTCCTCCCACATTAAGCTGACACGCCACGATATAACTGGAACACTGTTAAAAGCGGCGTTAAACCCAACTCACTCACTACACAAATATGCTTACCTGTGTAACAATATGCCTATGTAATTATCGATCAATTGAAAATGTCTACCTTACCAAACCGTACATTCTGCCCAATCACCTACTTTTCCAACCAACCTTCTATCTATCTATCCAGCCCACTACATATCTATCTAGCCAACTTATATCTATCCAACTAACCACCGATCTTTTCAACAAATCACCAATCTGTCCAGCCAACATCTATCTATCCAACCATCAACATATCCATCCAACCAACCATCTATCTGTCTATCCAGGCTGCCACTTATCTACCCAACCAACCGTCTACCTAACCACCCAACGACCTATCTCTCCAAGTAACCATCTATGATATCAAAATGAGCAGCCATTTTTCTCTTCAAATAACTATCTGCGAATACAAATCTTTCTTATTATCACCTATCTTTCTTACCACCTATCTTTTTAGTTATTTATCAATATTTATCTACACCCACCCCACCACCACCACTTTTAATTTCCCTACCCGCATATCACCACGTACCAGACAAAACGGTGATGAATATTATGAGGCAACGATCCACGACGTCATGGTACCATTCGATCCTCTACGTCGGCTCGCATGACAACCAGGTGGCTTTGGACCAATCCTAATTCATAATGGTGTCGGTGAAAAAACGTGAAATCTGTGAAGAGACATGTAGTATTAATGTACAAGAATATATACTTAGACATTCGGAATATATCGGGGATTCGCGGCCAAAGGTACAATACTTTGATGTCTACCGCTTTTTCACTTTGAAAAGTTCCGAAAATTCAATACGCGTAGCGTGATCAAAATGTCCTTGGAAATAAGGTAAAAAAACAGGAGGAGAAAAATTCGTAGGAGACCCTGCCTCCTCTTTAGGTGGTGTAAATCCGGGAGATTCCCAGTAATTCAGTGAATGACTGCACTCGTCCATTTCCTCTCCTGTGAAGTGCCACACATTTCACCCCCTTCACACAGATCGCGAATCCGATACCGCTACTGACGGAGTGTTCCCACTCCCTGGCCATTGCAGAAAGTGGTCTGTCATCGTGCGATGAATTTAAGAGTCATTACCATCATCGATGGAACTTCCTGATACTCCTCTTGTGACAGCGTGTTCCACACACAAGTGATGATTTATTTACTGAAGGAAATTCGCAGTTGAAGAAATGAAAGAGATGTAGGTGGCTTGCGAACTCCTCAGAGAAATGTAAGCTGAATTAGCAATCGGATGATATTTTTCTACCTTTTTAAGAAGCATTAAGCACTGAAATACATCATGTTGAATAACTCAGTATTATATTTTGAAGCACTTACACAAATCATTCGTGAGAAGCATTTCACTTGATTAAAAAATAATATTATTGGTTTTAGACGTGAATTGGCATTTAAAAACTCTTCGGTATTTTGGGGCTTCCATTTCGTCCCTTTTTGAAGTAACGACGTATCTGTGAACCTCTGTGATGGTTGACACGTAACATAGAACGTAACTATACGACGGAAGTGGCATTTAGAAGCTGCAGTGTCGACAAAGTCAGGATTGACATACCAAGAGATGAGCATCTCTTCAGCAACGACTCTGAACGTACATTTGCTCATTAAGACCATGCCCGTTTCCGTGGGTTTCCATGGGTTTCGGCGGTAAATATCTGAGAGCCGCATCTCTTGTGGTGTTCCTCCTAAATTAAAACAACACGCCGAGTCATAACTGAAACAGCGTTCAAAGCCACGTTAAACCCAACACACAAACTACCAAAAGTAGAAAGTCGGTGGAAGTATAATGCCTGAAAGTGACAGTAATAACATGTTCAAGCGTCGAGGTTGATGAAAACAGATTCTAAATAGCCTACCTGAAACTTTGGGCAACGAAAACATATTTTTTTTATATGTACCGTTGTTCTATTATCAATACTAAAGGCAGCTCACACCAGGTGTCAATGATATCTGATAGTTATTCTTTAACGTGTTCTTGAACGTATTCGTGACACAGTTGGAATCGTACAAAGGACTCTGCTTTTTGCAGAGGTATATGATTATGGGAAGGGTTTTGTAATTTCTATATTTATTTGTATGGAAATTAAATAAACAAGAAACTATTCTAGGCCATGTTTTCCAACTTGAATGTTAACAGTTGATGATTACGAATGAAATGTATGAACTAGTTTGATAATGATTTAATGATATATATCTAATATATCTACAAGTATGACTGAATCTTCTTCTTTTAAGCAATAAAGTCAAAAGAGAGAAACGAGATATAACATCTCCCCATCTTTTTAGTAGTGCGTTAGTGGGAATTAAGCAATAGTCCAGCTATGTCATGGGGCTTCGTGTATTGCAACCGTGTGGAGATCGAAACGACGAGCCAATGCTTTAACCCCTTATCTACACCTCCCTCCTCCACCGACTGCACACACACACACACACACACACTCACACCCATACACACACACACACACACACACACACGATCCCGTTTTTGAATGCTACACCGACCAGCATATGCTACAAGTGATGCCTTCGAGAGTAAGTAATTGCCCAAAGCGGATGCCGTTTGGGAGGACGTTATTGTAGTGATGAGCGTTGTGGATTCATAATGGAAGCCGATCACGTTTATCATTATTAGAGGCAAGGGATAATCATTTCCTTGCGAAGATAAATCACGAGATCTAACTAGACACTCCCTTGAAAAAGGTGTATCAATATTTATCGAAATCACAGCTACGTACTTCCTGATAATTAAGGCGATTTCCCCAATTAGGCCTCTCCTAGTATGACGATAATCTTTTGTTAGTCGGCAAGTGTTGTTGGAACCTTATAGCCTTCCTATACCCATTGACCAACTGGACAGATGGCTCAAGGTGGTCTTCAGTCAAGCATGCATCGCACAAAATGTATGCAAGGCTGTTTGATCAATACCCCATTGATCAGTGCATATGCCGTCCATCATACCAATATGAGTGAATTAAAAACATATCCATAAAAGGGAAGGAGCAGGTTTCAAAAGCCAAATGAGCATCACTTTGGAAAAGAAATTTAATTATCTAGCACTCGTTTTTACGAAAGAAATTTTAAGTAAATTGCCTTCACTTCAACAATTGTCCTATAAAAAAAAACTTCTTGAAAGTCTTCTTTCGTGTGGGAAGCTACTGACAGCAATAGCGCAGCCATGCTCATGGTCATTCCGAGAAATGAATTTGAAAGGTCTGTAATTTGATTTCGTAAATTAGGCAGTGGTATTTGAAACCGTGCGGCGTGTTAGAGGTAATTTTTCTATAGCATTGAAGAAGCAAATGGGCCGAAGGGCAGTTTTGTCTGGACAGATGACACCTTCCAGTGGGCTGTAAAATACTTGTTATCTCATAACAAGTTGTCACCCTTCATACAAGGCGGCATTTATTGGCGACAGCACACATTTTCACGTTCGATGGAGCACGCTAACGCTGGGCTCAGGTCTCGTGCCATTAGGTGACACTGTAGTTGTTAAAAGAGGCGCTTTCGCCTGACCTCGGTTAATGCAGCGGTCGTACCAAAGAAAGGGTCTAAAAGGAGATGGTTAAATGATATAGTGTACCTGTGGTGACGGGAAACTGTTGGCTGTAAGATGGGGAGACTGTTATTGTATCCTGTAGGAATTGCATCATCTTAAATGTGTGCTGCGGGCTTTATTTATTCATGACTGTCGCCGCACTCGGCAATATTCCAGCTATATTACGGCTGTTTATATATAATGTGTCGGCCAGACTATCCAGTGATTAGTATTAGGAACAAAGATCCAAGCTGTAGACAAGGTCATGAAACGTGACCATTATTGAAATTAAACTATCATCATTTGCTGGGGAATCTCAATGGGGCTATGCATGCAGCAAACGCTATAAGTACGAATCGCTTTCGATATATTACGTATCAACCTTGACTAATCATACTTAAGTATACATCTTGAAATTTTTTTGAATTTATGATTTGAGAGATTATATATATATATATATATATATATATATATATATATATATATATATATATATATATATTCCCTTGTAGACTTGCCCACACGTTTAAGAATTTGCTGTTTCAAGTTCAAGAAGGAGCATCAATGTATACAGGATTAACTCCTGACTTTCAAATGAAGGCGTATCCTCTTGCTTGACAAAGGTACCAACATATGTACCGTAACATCGCATTGAAAGTTTTATCTAAAAGGTTGGAAAGGAAATCCTATTTCAATCCTGTCATCAGATGAAGACTTATCATCTTGCTTGATAAAGGTACCAACATGAATACCGTAACATCGCATTGAAAGTTTTATTGAAAAGGTTGGAAATCACGTGTCAGTCCTAGATATGAGTTGCTCTGTTCGGGAATCAAGGCTCGAAATATTTCCTGAAACAAATCCTGACATAATATGTGACAAGAATAATTAGCCAGAGGTGTTTCATAATCCACACTGCTTGATTAAACACATATCAGTGTCGAGGAAAGGATATTTGCGCTAAGCTTTGGCGGGAGTTGTCTCGCTGTCGGGATTGGTTGTGATAAACGTAATCACCCGATGAAAGGTGATACATATTTTTAATATTAATCATAACCGTAACTTGCACGTGACAGCGTAGTCACAGGTGTCACTGAACGCCGACGTTATGTAACGGATGAAGCCATGGTTGCCATGGCATCAAGGCCGTCATCACAACTATCCCAGAAGTAAACGTAGCTGATTAGCTTAGAACTCCGAGAAAAATCTAATTTACTTCTCTCTATCATCACACGGCGACAAATCGGTCAAGTTATGAACCTGACAAGGCCAGTTTTGTAACAAAATGAATTTGATATTAGGTTACAACTTGAAAGTTACTATTTGGATCAAAGTATTCATCAAATTGTCAGCCGGAGCTTTTCTTGCAATCTTCTGAGGAAAGAATGACGTTTAGAGCTACAAATAATCAATGAAAATAAACCATTACAAAACGATGTTCACATTATGTGTTAATTTTGAAAAGCGGCCAAGATGGACTTGATTACTGATTCGTCGTGGACTCAGTTAATGCGATAGTTTTTGGTGTAAGCCCAAACTACACCTGGCAGCATAACACATTCCATAATTGTCAATCTTTGCTGTCACCTTTCATTTATTCCTTGTCGATTCCCTATGCAGGCGGTGTGTGGCACCAGTTCCTATAAGTCTCACGTAGAGTCAAAGTGTTTGGTACTTCACAACTATATCGTTTCAACATTTTAGGCTTTTTTTAATACTGATTTGCTATTAACTTTTGATAGTTTTCAGACTATTGATTCTCAGACATAAACCTTACTCTAACTTTGAACTCACCTTCCCGGTTTTGGTTAAACATTAAATAAAATTACATGTCAAACTTATAGAGTGAATGTCTTAGAGGCATTCATGCTTGCGTCACTGGCACTAGCTAATTGGGTCCTTAAAATAAAATATAAAAACCCCGTAAGGAATTAATCTAATAATGTCACCGGGTGTGCGAGATAAAAAATGATCTATATACGATACAAAGGGTTCTACGTTGCAGCTGGCCCCCACCCCCTCATGAAACTATGTATTTGAAAGGCATAAAAGAGACGTATACATAAGGATGTTTCGTCAAGAGCCGGAAACGGTTCAAGTTCGGTTGGGATAAATTAGGTACCAAACCGTCTCTGAAAGTAGTCAGGTCAGGTGATCGGGTTATGATATGGCATGCCCCTTGACCTGAGACGTAGCTCATTATATCAATCACTAGTTTTTTTGTTCAAGACTCGATTATTTAAATCCATTGATTCATATGTTCACTCAGCATGCATCTCTCGTCACGATATGGCTGAAAAATTGCCGATGTGATGTTTACTTTTAACTCACACACTCAGTATGCATCTCTGGAATATGTCAACGCGGAACCACAGAATCTGGCTTTGTTTCCTTCTGCAGCCGTCCAAACTATCTCTCATTCTACCCCCCTCTTACTGTAAATTGAAAGAAATCCTTGAATTGTTTACACAACAGAGTGGTACTTTTACAGTGAAGCATTATCATCGTGACCATGAGACTTTAAGGAGAAAAAATATCGGTCAGTCATAAGGTGAACTCATGAATGAAATTTTGTGTCGACAAACACGAAGTTTCCTTAGTTCTATGTGCGAGAAGGGTCATCAATGCACCCCCTTGTCAAGCTTTGAAGGATAGGTCAATTTTACCCTATGGCGACGAGACCATTTTCTCATAATTGAAAGCTTGCAATTATTCAGCATGCGAGGTAACAAAGGTGGGATCAATTACCTGCAATTGCGACACAGTGCGAACTAATCGAACAGGATTCATGCCCTTGGAATTAAGTGTATTGTGTCTAGGCTTGATTCTCGCAGTTTGAATAGCCGTGTGTGTCCATCTCAGGTAGTTAAATACTCCTTTGGTGCAACTGAAATACTTAATAGGCAGGCCTTGAAATATACATGTGTGATAAGACATATTCATATTATGAAGTAAGTAATTATGTTGACATTCATGCGTCTGACTATGTAAGTAAATGTTGATGTACAAAAACATTTGATAACTAATGTTGAACACATCTTGCTTCACATTAATGGAATACATGGATTCTCTGTTGCGAACAAATACAATAAATGTTCAATATAGTCAGTACATAGTTACATCTTATTTGAAATCCATATTAACACTACCTTAGTTTACATATACGTGTGCAGAAGAATTGCTACATACAAACTCTGTGCTGTATATTATCGTTCAACTGTCGCTCAGTCACAAAAAGAAAAACATTTCAGATTCCTTGACAATATGAAACTTATAACTGTTTTGTTGATTCCATTTCACCGATGTATTGTAGTCCAAACTGCTACCATTATCAGTTTCTATAGTGCCCTTCTACAGCTTATAATATACACTCATAGCGACAGATGGTGCCGATCCGGTAAAATTATGACGGGTAGAGTCTGCAAGAGGTTATGGGGCTGTCCATTGCCAACTCAAACCAACATATGCCAGACGCTTTGGACAGAAAGGTTGTCTGCCGTATATCCATTTGTAATTACTGTAAATGAGTTTACATTGGCAATAGAGACCTTCCATTAGGCGAACATACCGCGGCAGATGCGACACGGATCTATTTAAATCGTTTTTCGAGTGCTGATAATCTTGCTTATGTTTTCCTGTTTCCTCCTGGAAAATGAATCCTACTGCCGCAGATGTTTTATGGTGTTTCCTACTTAACGGAACCAAATAAACGACCATTTTTTAAAAAAATTTTGGGTAATGTTTACGGGGTGGAAGCATTCTGGAGCCAAAATGTGTAAGGTATCTAAGAACGTTTCCGAAAAATTTATATCTGACTTTTCATGTTGAGATGGTTCTGTGCATGTATTTCATTAGATACTCATGTAAAACGATCTTTGGGTTCAACAGGTTAGCAGGAGTTGACACGCGTACAATTTTAAGTTTGGTTGGAAATTTAAATACCGGGACAGACTCTCAGGGTTTATTCATAACAGTTGTGCTGCTTAAAAGAAGCTTCAAAGAGTCGCGCTTCCTTTCAATGAACATTTCCAATGAGTATTGCTCTAGACTACATACGTTAAATTGAATTGTATTGGATATTATTACCTAGGGCAAACATATCGGGGTTCATAAAAATCATATGTGCCCTTGGGTCATATCACGTCACGAGAAAACAGTGTATTGTTTCTGTCATCCGAACGGCATTGTTGACGTCATTCGAATCCTATTTTGACGTGAGGTAGGAATGACGTCACACTAGAAACGACGTCATAGCTGAAGATTGTTCGACAAATTGTGCTTCCGCTGCTGTTGCGACTTGCTGTCCTTATAGGTAAAAACTAAAATTCGTCTCTCTGTGTAGACCTCTTTTTCGGTAATAAATAGAACATTATATTCGTGTTCATTTCACACTAGTCTATGTTGACGGCGCTCGTGCCTAAATCCCGATATTTCCCGAGCGACACGGAATTTAGACACTCGTGTCGTAAACATAGTATGACATGAACACTCATATAATACCCTCTATCTATATTTAAATGGCTTTGGGATGTGTAGACCTGGACAGCATGTTGGCTGCATTTCTATATAACAATCAACCCGGGCCCCATGGCGGTTCTGGTTTCAATAGGTCCCCAGTAATGTTTGTATCAGAGGTGACGTAGTAGATCGAACAGTCAGGCTCAGTGACAGTGACTTGCTGCCATCGCACCCAGACACCTAGGACGCTGCTCGTTATATGAATCACTAGTTTGTCTGATTGGTTGGTCATCGCAAAACTCGTGGTGATATACATGTAGATGGAATGTAACAACCACCAAAACAGGTCTGATGCTTATACAGTAAACAACGGTTATAACGAACTCAAAGGGACTACTAATTATAGTTCGTTATAACCGTAATTCGTTATGAGCATATATACAGCATAACTACAGCATATAGTCGGGACTAAAAAGTTAGTTCGTTATATCCGTTAGTTCGTTATAAGCGTGTTCGTTATAACCGTAGTTTAAAATATTCGGATTTCTGGCAAGGTTGGCATTACATCTAACGAAAACCTCGTGCACTGATGTCAGATTTTGTATTATGTCTCTGATATATTCATACAGAGATACAATTTAAAGGGCAGACTATATACTAAATACAAATAATTATGTAACGACAATATAATGCAGATATCATATTCAAGACAACTCTAGAACGATACAAGAAGAAAGTGAAGGTATGCAAAGCAAAGTAAACCATGGGCGGCGAGCAAACAAAGCTGTTCTTAAATACATCCCGCCAAATCCTGTAAGGGCTTCCAGATCCACCACACTAATCTGACAACAATCAGCTATTGTGCGGTGGCCATACAAAATTCGGTAACGCGTTAACGCAAATGCAAACTTTTATACGTCGTGAAATTGACCAAATAGGGCGACCAAGTTCGTGATGAGTAATTTTCTGCCATTGTACCCTTCAGACCTGCGTTGATCAAGTATATGGGGCTGAACAATAAGCACGACTCCCTCCGATGAATGTTGCATGTTCAGTTTGGTCACTCCATGGTCAGTGTTGGCGGCTTTTCATCTGTAATGCAAAACCAATGCTACCAAGAATGGCAGATTATGCCCATATTACGTCAACAATGGCGCATAACATCCTCGATGCAATAGGGAGCACTAAAGGAGCACCACATGTCTATTTTGTGAGGGGCGGTGGGATAGCCTAGTGGTTAAAGTGTTGGCTCGTCACGTCCAAGGCCCGTTTTCGATTCCCCACATGGGTGCTATGTGTAAAGCCCATTTTCCGGTGTCCCCGCCGTGATATTGCTGGAATATTGCTAAAAGCGGCGTAAAACCACACTCACCCACTATTTTGTGAGGACTTGATGAAGCATGGCAGAAGTGACTTACAAACACGTGTTCATACTATTATCACTTTGTGACTGATGTGTTTAACGAATCAGTGACGCCACTTGTCTGCAGTGACATCATTAAACAATGGATGAAGTAATATGTGTCGCATCTGCTTAGGGAAGCAAAACGTATTGTGTAACTCTCCTTGGATAGCCTATATAGGACAATCATAAAATGTCAAAAGACAGAACATGTCAGTCCTGTGTATATGAACATCCTGACAAATCCATAACAATACCATACCGCTTCTTTTCTTCTTAGATTATGAGTGAATATGTCCTTACTTCTCTTTTAGCAATATTCAAGAAATGCCGCCTGGGACACCAGGAATGGGTTTCACACATTGTACCCATGTGGGAAAACGAAGCTGGTCCTTCAGGGTGGCAAGCAAATGCTTCAGCCACAAGGCTACCACACATTCCCTCTTAGAATAGGAATAGCTATTGGACCACAATGACCATTGTCAATTTTTGGGTCGGATTCTTCTAGTCTCATATTATAGATAAGTGGTTTGAATGGTATGGCTATATATGGGTGCGTACTTCATATAGAATATCACTAATTCATGCTAAAATATACATATTAATTTTAGGCTTAAGGAGGAATACATTTAATTATGCATCGACTTGCCCATATGATGAACTATAGTTACGTGGGATTTAGGACCATCAGTGAAGACAGGATTCAGCATACCTTGCAAGGCGTATCGTGCTTGATAAAGGTCCCAACGTATGTACCGAAACGTCGCGTAAATAAATGATGGAAAACTATGTCAATCCTTTCTTCAAACAGAAAAACAAGAAAAGAGTTGCTCAGTTTGGAAATCAAGGTCTGTTATATTCTATGAAACAAACCCTGACATCATGTTATATGACAAGAATAATTTGCCGTAGGTGGTTCATAATTCACACTGCTTGATTAAACACATACCGGTGTCTAGGAAAGAGTAGTTATACTACGCTTTTGCGGGAGCTGTCTCGCTGTAGGCACTGGTTGTGATGAACGTAATCACACGATCGAAGCTGATACATATTTTTGATATTAATCATACAGTCACTTTCATGTGACAGCATAGTTACATGTGTCACTGAACGCGGATGTTATGTAACGGTTAAAATTTGCCGTGATTACCATGGCATCAAGGCCGTCAACACAACTATCCCACACGTCAACGTGTCCGATTAGCTTAGAACTCCGCGAAAAATTGTATTTACATCTCTCTTTCATCACACGGTCTCGTTATGAACCCAACAAGGTTAGTTTTGTAGCAAAATGAATTTAATATTTTAACTTGAAACTTACTATTTGGATCAAAATATTCATCAAATTGTCAGCCGGAGCTTCTCTTGCCATCTTCTTCCGAGGAGAGGATGAGGTCCAGAGCTTTAAATAATGAGTGGAAATAGACACACCACAATGATGTTCATCGTTTGTGTTAATTTTGAAAAGGGGCGGTCGGGTAGACCAGTGGTTCGATTCCCGACATGGGTACAATGTGTGAAGCCCATTTCTGGTGTCTCCCGCCGTTATATTGCTGGAATATTGCTAAAAGCTCACTCACTCACTAATTTTGAAAAGCGGCCAAGATGCACTTGATGACTGATTCTTCATGGGGTCAGTTAATGCAATCGTCTTTGGTTTAAGACCAAAGTACACCTGGCAGCGTAACACCTTCCATAATTGTCAATCTTTGCTGTCACTTTCCCTCCTCCAGATTGATTCCTTGTCGATTCCCTATGCAGGCACCAGTTCCGAAAAGTCTCACGTAGAGACAACGTGTTTGGTACTTCACAACTATATCGTTTCAACATTTTTGTTTTATTACTGATTCGCATCTAACTTTTGATAGTTTTCTGACTAATGATTCTCATATATAAACCTTTCTTTAACTATGAACCCACTTGCCCTATTTCATTTACAAATGAAATGAATGTACATGTTATGTCTTAATTAAAGAGTAAATGCCTCTGAGATATTCGTATCTACTTCATGGCGCGAAATAACTGGGGCATCAAAATATATTATAAGCATAAAGAATCAATCTAATGATAACATCGGGTGTTCAAGAAAAATATGATCGTATATATATATATATATATGAATTCCTTTGTTTCATATATTCAGTTGATATGCACCTCTGGAATATGTCACTGCTTAAAGAAAGAATATGTCTATGTTTCCTTCTGCAACCATGCAAACTATCTCTCATTCTGCCCTCCTTCCGCCCCTACTGTGAACGCAACTACATCAACTACATGCGAAATGCAACTTGCACGCATGCAAATATTACTGCTCTGCCACCAACGTGGGACCATAACAGCTATTTTTCATTACATGGCTACATGGTCGGGAGGCCTGTTATAACATTACCATAACAGAAAAACACTAACTGTAAATTGAAAGAAATCCTTGAATTGTTTACACAACAGAGTGATACTTTTATAGTGAAGCATTATCATCGTAACCATCAACCTTTAAGGAGAGAAATTATCGGTTCGTCATAATGTGAATTCATGAATGAAATTCGGTGTCGACAAACACGAAGTTTCCTTAGCTCTATGTGCGAGAAGAGTCATCAATGCACCCCCTTGTCAAGCTTTGAGGGATAGGTCAATTTAAACCCTTAGGCGACGAGACCATTTCTCATGATGGAAAGCTTGCAATTATTCAGCATGCGGGGTAACAAAGGTGGAATCGATTACCTGCAATTGCGACACCGTGCGAACTAATCGAACAGGATTCTTGCCCTTGGAATTAAGAGTATTTTTTCAAGTCTTGAATCTCACAGTTTGTAAAAGCAGTGTGTGTCCTTGTCATGTAGTTAAACATTCTTTTGATGCAAAAAACATACTTCATAGGTAGGCATTGAAATATAAATGTGTGATAAGACATATTCATATTGTGAAGTAAGTAATTATGTTGACATACATACGTCTGACCATGTAAGTAAATGTTGATGTAAAACACGTTAAGAGCTACCTTTGATAACTAATATTGAATACATCTCTTTTCATAGTTATGGAGTACATAGGATTCTTTGTTATAAGCGCATTCAATAAATGTTCAATATAGTCCGTACATAGTAACATCTTATTTGAAATCCATCATGCCACTAGCTCACAATACTAAAGCAGAAGCATTGAGACATTCAAGTTCTGTGTTGCATATTATTGTTCAACTATGGAGCTTTTATGAAAAAGAAACACATTTCAGATGAGATGAAACTTCAAATATAATAATTGTTTTATTGATTACATTTGTTTTAAACAATTTTTTGACATAATCAATTAGGTATCAGTAATGCCGTGCAACAGCCAGTAGTAACAGGTGATGCCACTCCGGTTAAAACCATGACCCGTCTGCACGAGGTTGACCATGGACAGATCCAGCCCGTGCTCAACTCAAACCAACGTATGCCAGACGCTTTGGACAGACAGGTTGTCTGCGGTATATCCATTCGTAATTACTCTAAATGAGTTAACATTGGCAATAGAGACCTCCCATTAGGCGAACATACCGCGCCAGATGCGACATGGATCCAAATAAATAGTCATGCTGATCATCCTGGTGATGCTTGCGTTTTTCCTGAAAACAACCTGCTGCTGCTTCTGAAGTAATACTAACCAAGAAACAAATCGACATTATCCTTCGCCTCAAAAGTTTAGGTCTAGTCAGTAAACTTGGCATACAGAGTCATGTGTGCTTTGCATAGAAACTGGTCCACTTGTGCGAAGCTGCTCCATCACACAGGCACATCAAGAAACTCGTTTCAATTTTCTAGGTAATTGTCACATGTTGTTCAGGTGTATCACATTGAACTGAACCATTTGCACTTCCAAATGTTTGAACATTTTTTGGGAAGGTCTCCAGGGTGAAACACTGTGATGATTCTCTTCTTTTTATTCAAAAAGAGCCACAACACGTGTGTAGTTTGTCAAAAGTGCAAGAAAATGCCATCTGAGCAAACAATACGGGGCATGCTGGACTTCCTTATTGATTACACCTATGTAAAACATTGGGTGGGTAAAAACATGTAGGCAACATTGTGTTCCCCAGCTGTACTTTATCAGCAATGCCCGCTTAAACGAAATTTCTATTCCACTTTCATTAAATATTTCCATATGAGTATTTTTCGGGGTGGTATCAATTATTTTGGATTGTGCTTGATCATATAATAAGAAGGCTTTCGGGTGTGTCCACGAGGACTGCATGTTGTCTGCATCTAAGCATAACAACGAACACGACCCCCCCCCCCTCTCCAAACACACACACACACACACACACACTCCATGTCCGATCCTTGTTCAGTTGGGTCATTCAAAGGTCAATGAGGACGGACGTTGTCATCTGTAAAGCTGAACCAATGCTGCCAGTAGTGGTTTATCTAAGGCTTCATCAATTCTGTCTGCATTACGTCATCAAATGGTAAACAACGTAAGGATTTCATTCAATTAACATTGTTTTTTTGTTGTTAAACGCCAAACTCACCAATATTCCAGCTTTATGACGGCGGTCTGTAAATAATCGAGTCTGGACCAAACAATCCAGTGATTGACATCATGAGCATCGACCCACGCAATTGGGACGGATGACATGCATCAACCAAGGCAGTGAGCCGGACCACCCGATCCCGTTAGTCGCCTCTTACGACAAACAAGCATAGTCGTCTTTTACGGCAAGCATGGGTTGCTGAAGACTTAATTATACTAAACCGGATCCTCACGTGTCCATTTTGTATTCAGTACGGGTTTATTTGTTAAGGTAATTTCAAGACAGGCGATTCGACCACATGAACAAAATGACTAATATGGTGCTACGTTGGTGGTGTCGCAGTAATAATTGCCGTGGTGCAAGTCGCAGTTCTTATGCAGAAGAAGTTGGGTCACAGTAGGTGAAGTGGGGGAACAGAATGAGTGAGTGAGTATGGCTTTACGCCGCTTTCAGCAATATTCCAGCAATATCACGGCGTGGGACACCAGAAATGGGTTTCACACAGTGTACCCATATCGGGAATCGAACACGGTTCTTTGGCGTGACGAGCGAACGCTTTAACTACTAGGCTACCCGACCGCCCCAGGGGGAACAGAATGAGGGATAGTTTGGATGGTTGCAGAAGGGAACAGACTCGTATTCCTTCTTTCCGCATTGCCAGTTGACTTGAATATGGCTGAAATATTGCCGATGCGATGTAAAATCTAACTCACTCACTCACTCAAGACTTGAATAATGACTGGATACATGTGAAACAAACGTAGTTTAACCTCTATCAGCAATAGTTCAGCCAGATAACAGGGTTCTGTAAACAATGCAGTCTGAACCAGGGAAGCCAGTGATTGCTCTTACGAACAACCTCCAACGTCAAGGCAGTTGCCATACAATCAACCACCCACCTAACCTGATCACCCATGCCTATTACCAAACACATAAGCTACTCGGTACTTTAACCTTTGTCTACCTGTACATAACATCTGTCCTTTCTGTTTCTTATATGCCTTTAAAACACATTGTTTAACGATGAGCCCCAGCTGCAGGGTAGAACACGATCGTCTTTTTCTCGACCACCAGGTGTCATTATTCGATTATTTTCGTATGTTAAATAAGAAACAACCTAAGACCTAATTATCTCGTGACAGAAGCAAGTACGAATATCTCAGAGGCAGTTACTCTTTAATTAAGACATAACATGTAACATCATTTCATTTCTAAGTAAAATAGGACAAGGGATTTCAAAGTAGAAGAAGGTTTGTATTTGAGAATATATATACAAACAAACAAGCGTTGCCAGGTTCATAACAAGACCAATTTGTCGCCGTGGGATGATAGAGAGATGCAAATTAGATTTTTGTGCGGGGTTCTAAGCTAATCAGCGCCATTGACTTCTGGGCTAGTTGTGATGACGGCCTTGATGCCATGGTAACCACAGCAAGCTCCATCCGTTACATAACGTTGATGTGTGGTGACACGTGTGACTGCGCTGTATGATTAATATAGAAACTATGTATCAGCTGTTATCGTGTGATTAGGTTTATCACAACCCGCCAAAGCTTAGCACAATTACTCTTTCCGGGACACCGATATGTGTTTAATCAAGCAGTGTTGGTGATGAAACACCTATGGCAAATTATTTTTGCCACATATTATTTCAGGGTTTTGTTTCATGAAATACAACAAACCTTGATTCCCGAAGAGGATCTTTGAAGATATAAATGAAGACAGGATTAACATATCATTCAAACCTTTTCATGCTTTCACTCAGACATTTCGGGATACATGTTGGTACCATTACCAAGCAGGATAATCCATAAAAGTCGTGCGTCAATCCTGTCTTTATTGATGGTCCTGTTTTTAAAAAACACGTATGGAAATATGTTTTTCCCCCTTAAACTTTAAATTCAAATAGTGTTCAAGATGTATATTTAACTTAATTTTGATCCGTCCAAAGAATACGCACGTTAAATCAAAACCAGTGACCTATAAGGAATTAAAAACGCTTTAACCACAAGGTTACCAAACCGCCCCTCTTTAATTAGAAGGTGAGGTGATATGGGGGTTTAACGTCGCGTTCATGATTATTGCGCTTATACAGCGACGTGCGTGTGTGTGTGTGTGTGTGTGTGTGTGTGTGTGTGTGTGTGTGTGTGTGTGTGTGTGTGTCTGTGTCTGCTTGTACTAGCCCGGACTGATACCGATTTATAGTGCTAGTCCACTGAGATACCATGCCGCAGTTTAACATGAATACCCCACACAGTATAGTGACTCCGAACCGACCAGTCCTTGTTTGAGCCCCTGAATGGCGTCAGACAGGCTAACAACCAGTACCATCTTTTAACGTCTTTTGGTATGCAGCGGTCGGGGATCTAACCCCGGATCTTTCGCTCTGCGGGCGGACACTCTACCGCTAGACCACGGAGGCGGTCCTTAAATTATGATTAGCTGGTGAGCCACAAGGGCCAGTATTAATACTCGTCCTTCCTTATTTCAACACTGATTTCATCTGTAAAGATCGTCAATAAAACGCACAAAAGAGGCAGACGCTTCAATAGTACTGTGTTAATAATCACACCTTGGGCTCGCATAATTTAAATATTCACATTCTGCTTTTGCCTGAATGTGGTAGAACTCCCTGTATCACATGATCAGGCATTACTGTATAAAACATTCAGTGGTAGCTACTGAGGCCATTTAACTACTTCAATGAAGCTCAACAAACTCTCAAGTGTGCCACCTATCGTTCCCACCCAATTAAGCCATTTGTTCGGCGTGCCTGTCAATGCTCAGGCCACAACCTAATGACATACAATATGCTAAAGCATTCGATTATAAAATCTTCATACCCCACGGCATCAATGAAGTGGAATAAGGAATCCTCTTTCACCAACTTCCCATGCAAATCTGATTTACTGAGGAACCCATGACGGTTTCCAATCACGTTCAAGAATACCAATAGCAGTAACTGCAAATAAAACGGATGTGTAGCTTTAGTTAGGTTCTTGTAGGATGCGATTCCCCAAGGGAAACCATTTGACTTGTTGAGACAATAAAACAAGTGAATAGTGAGGTTTTAAAGTTGGGCTATTTTTTATACAACCTTCGTCTAATTGCCAGGGTTAAATAGCTTTGTTGTTTGACATTTGTTTTCAGAGCCGTTGCCATTCACTGAAATGAGTATCAGTTAGCCGTTCTTTGCAATCCCTCAATCTCGTTCCTAGAGTGAAGTATTGCCAATAATTAACCCGGTACGGGAGCCTGATGGAGCAATTTGCCATCTCGCTACACAGTGAGAGGCAGCAGAGATTCAGTACAAAGCCTAAGTCGTTGACAAATGGAGACATGGAGTTATTGCCCTTCCTTTTATGCTCATTGCATCTCGTCCGCGTTTAATCAAGTCTTTCTTTACAAAAAGTGACTGAAATCTGTCTGTTGCCACGTGTGTTCCCATTGGGCGAGTGCCGAAGTAATTGAGGGTTGAAACATATCCCGTGGCTGACACAGACTCATTTACTTTGATTGCGATTAATTTAACCATATACATCAGTGCCAGCCTCACAGTCCTGATGAATAGGTAAGTTGCGACATGTGTCAGGTGTCCGCAACCAACAGTGTTCGCCAAAGGAAAATTATCAAGTCAAGCTGAAGTGATAATTTTGACAGCGGTAGAATTAGCTATTGTCTTGAAAGTAGATTACTGATTCAATAGTGAGTGAGTTGGGGTTAACACCGCTTTTAACAGTAGTCCAGTTATATCGCGGTGTGTCAGCTTGATGTGGGAGGAAAGCCCGAAGTGATGCAGGTCTAAGACGTTTACCACTTCGGTGAAACCCTCGAGCACGGGTATGGTGCTGACAAACCTAGAAACATATTTTGGGCGAACCGGGATTCGAACCCAGAATCATGGGTCTCTGGCGTCCAAGGGACGCAACTCTGCACAGCGAATCGCGGCGCCTTAGACGACTGGGCCACCCGTTCCACCTACTGATTCAATAACGATATTTTAATATGTGTGTGTAAGATATGAACTGAACATTATATAATCCAAAAGAAGACAAGAAAATGTGTTAATAAAAAAAATACCTTCAGTTTGATAATGACCTTAAAATGTAGATCAAATAGAAATGAAAAGGCTTACAGGTAAAGAAGGCAATGCTATGACATTTACACATTCAGATCCAGAACTCTCCGTGGAATCGAAGAACAAAATTATTATCTGTGCACGTCACATCAAATCTATATGCATTGTCTTGTGAATAAAATTCTGTATCCAAATCACCAGGAATAGTATTTGGTTTCATAAACTTCAAAATAACCATAATGTCTTCGTTTCTTTCATCCAAAACAAGACCGTTTATCACTAGGACAAATGCTCTGAGAGTATGTCATCCAAACACGACAGTCGTGATTTGTTTCTACTCATCCAAAACCATTAACCTCCTCGCAGCTGCCATCCCGAGAGAGAAAGGCCAACATGGTGTTTGTTAGTGACTATATACCGGCCTCATCGGAATAAAAACTAATATCCCATTCACCTGCTATTGACAACGTTCAGAACAATAATTCCAAAGTAATAACCTACCCAAGCTTCTAATAGGCAAGTATATGGTCCAAGGATCACATCTCGCTGACGTAAGTGAATGAATGTCATCCAATCTCGATGGCGTGGACATTGTTCATAGTGTCAGTCACTATTTATTCTGCTCTGTCATACTTAGCTTGAGTATTGACGACTGTCGCATTTAACAACAAACCAAGAAAATAATAAATAAAACAGTCTGTGATGGTCTAATATTATACCTATTCCGTAACAGCGAACAGGAAGTCGACTTCTCCCATGATTTTTGAAGATGTAGAGAAGAAAATTAAGAAAAATATATATCACCATTTGTAATACTTACACCTTCAAGGGGACCTGATGAGGCGGACTCAAATGGCGGACTAGAATTTGTCTACCACGGTTACACAACGAAAGTTGCAATGGGAATACAAATGATGAACGTCCTTGGCGAATGTTCTGGTGATGAGTGATGGTCAAGTCGAACGTTTCCTTAAGCTCATTTGTTACAAAAAATACATCAAGATGTGCATTGTCTTGTATTTCTATGCAGAGTTTTTGAGTTTTATTTAGTTTTATAGTCGAGGAAAGTGTCCATATTCATACACAACGAATTTATTGGAAATATTGTAATTTCTGTTTCGGTGGGTCAAGAGATTCTGCAAACATTTTTTCTTCTCTGAATACTGATTGCAAAGCGAACAGCGAGCGAACACTATCGAACATACACAATTCATTCAACAATTTATAAATAGATCTAATAGTCATCTGCCGGATACCCATGTTTGAAGGTGATTAAAATGAAACTACAGGACATGGTTACTTAATGGTGGTGTATTTGATACCGGTATCACAGATGTGTTTGAACGTTCAAATTGCAGAGTTTCAGTGACTGTTTCGACCGTGTAACGGTTGCGATAACGGTCCTAATATTTTGGCCTAATCCAGCTATCAAGTGTTTATTTTCTTTTGCTCGGCAGTTCATTTCGGGATTATTTAAAGCGTGCGACCGTCCTTAAAGTACTGTTCACTGAACAAATCAAAACCTTTATAACCGTAATCGCCGAAGAGTGTAGTTTATTATCTCAACATATCTGATTTCCTCACTTGTCACTTACAGCATTACACCATTGGCTTCCTTTGGCGTTGACGTTTCCTTGAGATATACTCGTTTGCCAGTACCAGCTTTGTAAAGAACTTTCCCGATGTTGTATTGTAATCACTCCACATATCATATGGTTGTAGTTTCGTTCCCGTCTTTTAAAAAATATCTCATAATAATTGCTCGAAACCCTTACCCCTCTCCTTGATAGCTGACATGAAAGCCAATAGATGACAATAATTATATCCAGTTAAAAATACAAGAAAACCGATTGGGTGCATTTCGCGACATCGCTGTTATGAAATATTCGATCTGAACATGAACCTAACGACACAGTCTCTAAAGTAAGACGAGTTCTATGGATGAACAACTTCTTTATTACAATTAGTGTGACGTTTCGGTGTAGATCCTAACACCTTTATATAGTAAGTGACGATAAAGGTGTTAGGATCTACCCCAAAACGTCGCACTTATTGTAATAAAGAAGTTGTTCATCCATAGAACTCGTCTTACTTCATCATACCATCTTCTAAATGCCACTGAAAGAAGTGACACAGTCTTTAGTTACAGTTTTCGTTTGTTATGTCCTACAGTGGGAGGAATGCGTAGCAGGCTACCAACAGTATTGTTTCTACTCTTACACTTTTTCAAATTCAACCACTACAACTCCTACTCTTGCTGTTGTGTCTGTAGCTCATGTGATTACTATTGTACTTGCCTCTACTATTACTTGTAGAACTCAGACTTTTGCTTCTATTTGTGCTCCTACAGCTGCTTGTATTATTTTAAGTACTTCTACTATTACTCGTCCTCCAACTACTACTACTACTACTACTACTACTAATGCAACTATTACTACTAATACTACTACAATTATTACTACTACAATTAATACTACTACCGCTACTTCTACTACCACTACTGTTTGCTACTACTTACACTTATACTACTTCGTGTTTATTTCACTAAACAATAGTTAAATGTCAAGACATGCATCTAAGTACATGTACGCTGCTTAACTCGTGTCTTTGTTTGTTTCAGCACTGAGGATGATGAGGAGACACATGAATTATCAAAGAGATCTCTGGACAGTCTCGGCAGTGGCTTCATCAAGCGACCCCTAGACCTTGTGGGAAGTGGTTTCATCAAGAGAGTGTGGAACACAGACGTTGGGAAACGCCCCATAGATCAAATAGGAGCTGGCCTCATCAAGAGAGCCATGGAACAAGAAGAGGAGGAGAAACGAGACCTGGACTATCTTGGCCTTGGGCTCCTCAAGCGTGAGGACGACTATGAAGAGGAAAAGAGAAACTTGGATCGTGTTGGAATGGGTCTGATCAAGCGACCAATTGATACATTAGGAAGTGGTTTCATCAAGAAGAGGCCCCTAGATTACTTGGGGTCGGGTCTTATCAGGAAGAGGTTCTTTGATCCTTTCGCGGAGAGCCTGAAGAAAAGGCCCATCGATCGGATTGGGAGTGGACTTATTAAGAAGCGGGCTATTGATGAACTTGGCATGGGGCTCTTGAAGCGGCCAATTGATTCTATTGGTTCTGGGTTCATTAAAAAGAGACCCATTGATTCAATTGGCTCTGGGTTTATCAAGAAACGTCCTCTCGACAGGATAGGGTCTGGTTTTATTAGAAAACGACCAATCGACTCCATTGGTTCGGGATTCATCAAGAAACGTCCTATTGATTCCATTGGTTCAGGATTCATCAAGAAGCGCCCTATCGATTCCATTGGTTCAGGATTCATCAGGAAACGCCCTATCGACTCCATTGGTTCAGGATTCATCAAGAAACGTCCTATTGATTCCATTGGTTCAGGATTCATCAGGAAACGCCCTATTGATTCCATTGGTTCAGGATTCATCAAGAAACGCCCTATCGATTCCATTGGTTCAGGATTCATCAGGAAACGCCCTATTGATTCCATTGGTTCAGGATTCATCAAGAAACGCCCTATCGATTCCATTGGTTCAGGATTCATCAGGAAACGCCCTATCGATTCCATTGGTTCAGGATTCATCAAGAAACGTCCTATTGATTCCATTGGTTCTGGGTTCATCAAGAAACGCCCTATCGATTCTATTGGTTCTGGGTTCATCAAGAAACGCCCAATCGATTCAATTGGCTCTGGATTCATCAGGAAACGCCCTATCGATTCCATTGGTTCTGGTTTCATCAGAAAACGCCCTATTGATTCCATTGGTTCAGGATTCATCAAGAAACGCCCTATCGATTCTGTTGGTTCAGGATTCATCAGGAAACGCCCTATTGATTCCCTTGGTTCAGGATTCATCAAGAAACGCCCTATCGATTCTATTGGTTCAGGATTCATCAAGAAACGCCCTATAGATTCCATTGGTTCAGGGTTTATCAAGAAACGCCCAATCGATTCTATCGGCTCTGGCTTTATTAGGAAACGCTCTGTTGATGCTGTTGGTTCTGGACAAATCAAAAGCGATGCGTCAAAGTAAACACCACTCATGGAGAGTATATATGAAACAAAAAAACAGTTGTGTCAAAAAACCTAACATGCTTGAAATGGTGGGGAGTAAGACATTTAGTACCATGTTAGAAACAGAAAGTCAAACGGATTTAAATTTTATGAAAATTATGGTACTGCAACTTTACTATAATGTTCCAACTGTTCGGAGATATAATTTATACGTGTAGTAAGGGACACATGTTTAGGAGAATACCAAAACAGATTCGCTCAATATGACAACTTGCTGCTGATTGAATAACAAAGAACATAATCATTGCAAAATTATATCCTAAGCAAAAGAAGCTAAGCAGTTTCTTTTGAAAAGGACCATAATTTTTAACGTTCCTACTTTTCCTTCCTTTATTCATTCTGTTATTCAACGTCGATAGAACATCTTTCTATGAAGTACTTTAGGCCTGAATGGTGCAAATGAAAGCCATGCGAGGCAAGCATGACGTTTCGGACAATTATCCTGACATGATAGATCGCGACGTCGCCTATATCTGTGATAGTGTCAATCTTACCAATGGTATTAGAATAGATTTTCAAAACAGATTTTTTTATGACATCAAAACATACAATCCTTCGTACGAGACAACAAAGGAATTACAAAACTGAACACGTGAATAATAACTGGTATTCCGTTTTCCAGAGAGATTGGCATTTCAAAACGTGAGCTGTGTCAATTTTGTTAGAGGCTCCAATCGTCTTTTGTTATTGAGAGAGTGATTCGTAATGAATCGTCATAATGCCAGCATAATGGTTTCAACGGCAACAAATATATACGTTTTTGTGGCTTATGAAAAATCCTGCAATCAGTGGACTTCAATCAGAATATAGTAAACACTGTAAACATGTACATACAACCAGGTGATAGACAGAAACGTCATCCATATCAAAATCGAAACCCCATGTGTGTTGAGGCGAGGAACCATCAATGTATATTTGAATATAATCTATTGTACAAATGAGTAATCTTGTTGGAAGCAACTGTTGATCTTATTTTTGAATAAATAAATGGACTCTACGCAGGTAGTTTGTTTTAAGCTTATTATTTAATGGCAGAGAACAGGACAGCACCCACACTAGGGATCCGGGTTAGAACTGATTCCCGGCAACCTATGTTGGTCGTAACAGGCTACTTTAGGGATTGTGTGGTCAGGTTGAGGGCGTGTCATCGTACTCCCACCGCGTGGATCGTGACTCACAATATCAATCACCGGATGGAATGGTCCAGGTTCGAATATTTACAAGTCGCCGTCCTATAGCTAGAATATCGCTGATTCGGATTTAAACACACACACGCGCGCGCGCACACGCACACACACCTACACTGCAGTCTTCTGCATTACCCAGATTGTCAGAAGGGCTGTATTCCTGGCAGCAAACCAGGGTACTCTCCCAGTGTCAGTAAACAGATTGGTATGTACAAAACCGATGGTCAAAGCATACGAGATGTGAAAAAGGCACTTTTAGCCAACTGAATATGGTTTAATATTTTACCATAAGCTTTGAAATATTGGTATGACAACTATCGGAAATGTTAGAATGACTTGACAACCAGCCTTTCGTTCTTACACTATTGCAATGATGACACATTCCTGTTACTGAAATGAATGAAGAAGAAATATGCAAAATATATACATACATATATTAAAAAGTTCGTAGCCCAAGATGATTTTTTAAAAAACATTTTCTCCACAGAAAATCAACCTGAGTAATAAAATGGCTGATGTTGAAATACCAAAACACGTTTCTTGACAACTCTTACAATCATTCCTTTGGACACATCGATCCTACTAGTAGCCTTAACTATACGCTGTCCGAAACGTGCAAGAGTATTTCTCAGCCTAATAACACATCTGATAACGACATAATCGCTCTTCTGTTAAGGAAACACTTCAATAACACAATGGATCCTGAACGTGCACAGCGCACTGTACACACACAGGCGAAGTTAAGCACAGCGCACTGTACACACACAGGCGAAGTTAAGCACAGCGCACTGTACACACACAGGCGAAGTTAAGCACAGCGCACTGTACACACACAGGCGAAGTTAAGCACAGCGCACTGTACACACACAGGCGAAGTTAAGCACAGTTGGTCGCGATGAGTAGCCGGACGGATATCTATGTTCAGCAAACTTGACTGCCGTTGTGTCTCCTTGGGCAAGTGACTTTGTTCGAACGATGCCATACAGTGAAATTCAATGGACAGATGAGATGTCAGTGAGACCCTTAACCGTCTCGGTTCTCACAGGGACCTGAGGTTCGTGTGTAAACTTATCCACTGGGCGAGCTAAACATAGTTCTGTGAGCATAATATTCATCATGAAAAAAAACCTCATTACAAATGGATTATTATTATTATTAATATTATTATTATTATTGTTATTGTTTACAGATTAAAATAGAAAATGCAGCAAAGAGGGTTTGGGTGATCCTGGCACAGTCAGGCTGGTTAGGCTCATCATCAGGGCTCTTGCCCCCTCTACACGCACCCCAGACAGCGAATGGGACTTCTCCCAGGAAGCGCTGCCTAGTCAAACCCACCCAGAACTTTTCGGAGAATGTGAAGACTCCCCGACACTGCAGCCTTCTGCATTACCCAGATTGTCAGAACGGCTGTATTCCTGGAAGCAAACCCGGGTACTCTCCCAATGTCAGTCAACAAGTTGGGAGGTACCAAACCTAAGGCACCGAGAACAATGGGGAGTCGAACAACTTGGTACTTGGGATGCAAGCGTTACATTTCGAGTTCCGCATATTAGCCATGTTTTCCTCAATCTTGTCAATCACATTAGTGTAAAAGGGGACAGAAAATTCAATGATACAAATTGCATTGGATTTAGCAAAAAGGACAAGATCAGGTTTAATGGCCTGAATACGTCTGGGGCTCTAAATGGGCCTATTCCAAAGAGTTTTGGATTCATCATTTTCCATGTCGCCCTCAACATATTCCGGGTCGTACCGTGGTCGGAGCTCTGTGTCAAAACCACAAGCATGGTGAAGACGGCAATACAATGATCGAGCCACTCCATCATGTCGTATAAGATACTGTGTTTGTACCAAAGCTGGGCATCCACTGACAATGTGTTGGGCAGCCTCGTTAAATTCATTACAAATTTTACATTTCATATTCACATTGTGATGCAAAATCACACATTTTTGCACACACACTTTTCAGGCCAGACGACTTCATCCAGGATTGCTGATCTTCTTAACACACTGCACATAAACTCGATGCAGTTGTATTATGATTATGATTATGATTATGATTATTATTATTATGTACGGATTAAAATTTACAAAATGCAGCTAAGAGGGTTTGGGTGATCCTGGCACATTCAGGCAACTCGATGCAGTGGTCGTCCAGATAGCCTCTCCTTGAAAAACTGCGTCTGGGCGGATTTGATATGGCACATCACTTGGTTTACACCCATTTCTGTACCGTTCGGCAGTACAGAACCATCAACAAAATCAACACTGACATTGAGATTACGTCCCACAGCCTTGGCTCGTTTACGAAAATGTGAAATGCATTATTATTATTATTATTATTATTATTATTATGATGATGATGATGATGATGATGCTACGAGAGAACCACAGTTTATACTTATACACACTGTCATTCTATTCATTTTGGAACATAACCGATGTATTTTTTGCACTTTAGAAACACATATATTTAACAAACTGTCAATCGTATCGTGGTCGTTTTAAAGAATGAGTGAATGATGTTTTGTGCCCAGGCGGAAACAGAAGTCCATCAATGTCACGGCGACCTGAACGAATCGAGTCTGGACTATTACAAAACCAAGCCCTTCATAGTATAAACAACGTCACAAGCAGCCGTGTGGTCTGGCACACAATCATGGAACCGGCCGATCCGATCCCCAATACGTCAGCTGTAACAAACATGATCCTGGCTGGGCCAAGGGAAGCAACTCTGCACAGCGAATTGTGGTGTCTCCACCACTTGTCCACACCGTTCTTAAAACATAAAAAAACAAATGTGAATCATAAAAAGGTAAAAGTTTTTTGATAAATAGATATTCAATTGTGCTATCTTTGTCTTCAAGAGTGTGGTTGCAGTACACTGACTATTGATATCTGGGCGGGATCTGTGTACATTATCAATATACATACGCAAAATACAATTTCATATGTACCGTATACATGACTGGATACAAAACATGTTGAGATATGGACGTGGTCAATACTTCACGGGTCTGTTTGCATACACAACGTTCTTCCAACCACCGTGAATACATAAACGGCCATTGTCGGTGTTGTCGATATTATAAGGCAAGAACCAACCAAGAGAGTGTTCTGACCAATGAGCGCGTACATTACATCGTCCATATGGTGTCTCGTGCACCACATACCATAATATTGTTGCCATCTGCTACAAGGACTGTATGTTGGCTGCACTGTAACTCAAACTGTATGTTGGCTGCACTGTAACTCGAGGACTGTATGTTGGCTGCCTTGTAACTCAAACTGTATGTTGGCTGCACTGTAACTCGAGGACTGTTTGTTGGCTGCACTGTAACTCAAGGACTGTATGTTGGCTGCACTGTAACTCGAGGACTGTATATTGGCTGCACTGTAACTCAAACTGTATGTTGGCTGCACTGTAACTCGAGGACTGTATATTGGCTGCACTGTAACTCAAACTGTATGTTGGCTGCACTGTAACTCGAGGACTGTATGTTGGCTGCACTGTAACTCAAGGACTGTATGTTGGCTGCACTGTAACTCGAGGACTGTATGTTGGCTGTACTGTAACTCAAGGACTGAATGTTGGCTGCACTGTAACTCAAGGACTGTATGCTGGCTGTACTGTAACTCGAGGACTGTATGTTGGCTGCACTGTAACTCGAGGACTGTATGTTGGCTGCACTGTAACTCAAGGACTATATGTTGGCTGTACTGTAACTCAAGGACTGTATGTTGGCTGCACTGTAACTCGAGGACTGTATGTTGGTTGTACTGTAACTCAAGGACTGTATGCTGGCTGTACTGTAACTCAAGGACTGTATGTTGGTTGCACTGTAACTCGAGGACTGTATGTTGGCTGTACTGTAACTCAAGGACTGAATGTTGGCTGCACTGTAACTCAAGGACTGTATGCTGGCTGTACTGTAACTCAAGGACTGTATGCTGGCTGTACTGTAACTCAAGGACTGTATGTTGGCTGCACTGTAACTCAAGGACTGTATGCTGGCTGCACTGTAACTCAAGGACTGTATGCTGGCTGTACTGTAACTCAAGGACTGTATGCTGGCTGTACTGTAACTCAAGGACTGTATGTTGGTTGTACCATAACTCGAGGTCCGTGTGCTGGCTGTACTGCAACTCGAGGACTGTATGTTGGCTGCACTGTAACTCAAGGACTGTATGTTGGTTGCACTGTAACTCAAGGACTGTATGTTGGTTGCACTGTAACTCGAGGACTGTATGTTGGCTGTACTGTAACTCAAGGACTGAATGTTGGCTGCACTGTAACTCAAGGACTGTATGCTGGCTGTACTGTAACTCAAGGACCGTATGTTGGTTGTACCATAACTCGAGGTCCGTGTGCTGGCTGTACTGTAACTCAAGGACTGTATGTTGGCGTACTGTAACTCAAGGACTGTACGTTGGTTGTACTGTAACTCGAGGACTGTATGTTGGCTGCACTGTAACTCGAGGACTGTATGCTGGCTGTATTGTAACTCAAGTGGTGTTAACGGACGGCCTACATTGATGCTGACCAGGGGACAAGAAGGGATGACAACATCTACTGTCACACCGCATGGCGGTGGCAAGTTTGCACGGAAGATGGGGGAACCTACATATAGTTCGGCCCATGAACGTCTAACGACGAAAAAATGGACGTTTGCCAACTTTATAAAGTATTTAGTGACGAAATAAGCTACTTATCTGGAGAAAAATTATCCATATTTCACCCCAGTGAAATGACACGTTCTACCGAAACAACTTTCCTTCTTCCGAAATGACACACTGGTTTTCATTAATAAAAATCATGACAATAATGACGATAAAAATACGACGAATGATTATTTGTCTTTCCTCGTCAAAGAACATGTTTGTCCCATCTCATGACCTGAGGTGAAGTGAAATGGGTTTAAACGTCGTGCATGCACGTGTGTGTGTGTGAGTACAGCTGCTCGTACTAGTCCGGACTGATTCCGAATTATAGTGCTTGCTGACTGAGATACCGTGCCACAATTTAACATGACTACCCCACTCAGACACAGTATACTGAGTCCGAGCCGACCAGTCCTTTTTAGCCCCTTAATGCCGAGCGCGAGGCAGGTTAACAACAAGTACCATCTATTAACAACTTTTGGTATGACACGCCCGGGGTTGGAACCCAACACATTCCGCTCTACAGGCGGACGCTCTACAACAAGACCACGGGGGCGTTCCTCGTGTCATGAAAATGATGCACCGCTCATAAAACGACTAAACCTGCCATACCATACCAGACATATTTGTCATTTGACACGAGAAATCAAATATGAAAACGTTCACATATTCATTCATATCGACCTTGCCACGTCAGTCGGTTAGAGAAACATTTTATTTCACAATAAAGGGCTCATATATTTCTATATATTTCCCGAAAGATACATCAACAGATATGAACCCATTACACAGAACCGTAGTCCATCACGCACAATAAACCCATCACACAGAACCGCTGTCCATCAGGCACAATAAACCCATCACACAGAACCGGTGTCCATCACGCACAATAAACCCATCACACAGAACCGCTGTCCATCATACACAATAAACCCATCACACAGAACCGTTGTCCATCATGCACAATAAACCCATCACACAGAACCGTTGTCCATCCTGCACAATAAACCCATCACAGAACCGTTGTCCATCATGCACAATAAACCCATCACACAGAACCGCTGTCCATCAGGCACAATAAACCCATCACACAGAACCGGTGTCCATCACGCACAATAAACCCATCACACAGAACCGCTGTCCATCAGGCACAATAAACCCATCACACAGAACCGTTGTCCATCACGCACAATAAACCCATCACACAGAACCGCTGTCCATCACGCACAATAAACCCATCACACAGAACCGTTGTCCATCATGCACAATAAACCCATCACACAGAACCGTTGTCCCTCATGCACAATAAACCATCAAACAGAACCGTTGTCCATCATGAACAATGAACCCATCACACAGAGCCGTTGCCGGTCATGCACAATAAATCCATCACACAGAACCATTGTCCATCATGCACAGTAAATAATCAAACAGAACCGTTGTCCATCATGCACAATAAACCATCAATCAGAGCCGTTGTCCATCATGAACAATGAACCCATCACACAGAGCCGTTGCCGGTCATGCACAATAAACCCATCACACAGAAATGTTGCTCATCATGCAGAATAAACCCATCACACAAAACCGTTGTCCATCATGCACAATAAATCATCACACAGAACATATTTAGTTTAATACAGGTTCGTTTTCCGTATTTCTGGGCTTGGCGACTTATTCACCTTCGAGAAAATTGAGATCAGCATTGCTTTTCGCCTTAATGTGTTACATTGGAAAGTACAACAGCTTCATTGGCAAGACCTTTCAAATTTTGAACTGGCACCAAAAATGTGGATACGGAACAATATGCTTTTGGTCATTTATGCATTCATTCTTTGACCGAATACGACTGGATACAGAACCTTTGAGTTAAACGTGTGAGATGTCTTTCAAGCTTGTCTAGACATTTTGATAACGTTCGCATACCAGGAGACGAACGTAGAATCGCAAATATTATTAAGACATCGAAAAACGATTCCATAAAGGTCTTGTATTATTTTACAACACACATAAACACGATTAGTTCTCATGGTTCCTGAAATTAATTGTTTAATGCTCAAGCACTTACCATAATCACAGCACACACAATGCTGATGTGGATAAAAACGTGTGTCCAGTTCCATACAAAGTATGCATTCGTTAATTCGCCATTGATTTTGCCATCGTTAGTGTTAAACATATATGCCATAGCCAGTAAGCCCATCAAAGCATACAGATGGAGATATATGATATTTGCCTTTAAAGCATGGGTTAAGTCACTGCGGGAACATAATCCGACTTGGATTAAAGTCCTTACGACAAACCTGATTCAATCAATATACTTGACCTGCTATTCACGTTTGACAAAACTCAAAGACAAAACTGACTGCGATGATAGTCATAATAGTATTGAAGGAGAACATCTATTATCAACGTAAGCATGTAAACTGTGTGACTTTACATAGTTATGATAGTTATCAATGCTTTGCAGTGTGTATCCGACAAACGGCTGGCCAGGGTATCTTGTGGCAGTTTAATAGTCATCCATAAATTAGAATAGGTTTCTCTGTTTGTATATTTGTAGTTTATCACCGCACTCAACAATAGTCCAGCTGTATGGCAGCGGTCTGTTAACATCGCGTTTGGACCAGAGAAACAAACGGTTGATATCATGAGCAACGATACACGCCGTTTGGGTAATATGTATCTGAAGACGCGCAAACCAACCACGTCATCGAGCCTGCGATCCTTTAAGTCGCCGTTTAGGACCAGCTAGGCACAAACTCGAACTCGGAATTTGGGTTGGGGATAATGGATGGAAATATTCATAGCGCGAAAGGGACACGGGTTGTTTGATACTCTGTCTTTGGCATTTGAATATTTTTCAAGTTGAATTTCAAAAACATTTAAAAAATGATATATTCAGAAAGTATAAGATCTCCATTCTTAAGTCGAAATAAACACTAAAGAGAGTTCGGAGTTTCAATAAGACAATGATTGATGTTACTTTAAGAACGTCGTGTTGGTGTCTAGATGTATGGTATAGCCAGGGATAAATGGCAATAACAATTGACCTTCGCAAATACTTTGCAACACGGTATGGCGACATTCCTTAGTCAACCAAGGATGAAATCAAATCTAAATAGTAAATATGCAAGGTATTGAGTGACTGATTTGATATGCCACACTCAATAGTGCGGGATACGTATTCCCTAAGTGAGTAGGTCTTCTTTGTATAAGAACATGATGAATGTCGGGAGAATATCTGGAGAAGTTGGAACACTAGTTTAGGGCTCATGAGAGGAACGTTTGTTTGTTTTTTTGTTTGTTTGTTTAACGCCGCACTCAGTAAGAAACCAGCTTTATGACGGCAGTCTGTAAATAATCCAGTCTGGACCAGACAATCCAATGATTGACATCATGAGCATTGATCCAAGTAATTGGGATACGATGACATGCATCAACCAAGTCAGCGAGCCTGACCACCCGATCCCGTTAGTCGCTTCGCATTTTACGACAAGCATGGATTGCTGAAGAGCTATTCTACCCCGGATATTCACGGGTCGAACGTGTCATTGAACATCATGTGTATGGTTGACTGTGAATTGCTGACGGCCATTTTGCTCACCCAATACATGAGACTATCTGAAGTACAACACAATGTTATTGTTTCACCTGTGGCTTGAAAATGAGGTCAATATCCTATTACACATTTCCCCAAGAACAAAAAGATGTTTAGAATATATGGTGAGGTGAGGTAAAAAGAGTTTTAACTTCAAATAGCGAAACTCTCTCTCTCTCTCTCTCTCTCTCTCTGTGTGTGTGTGTGTGTGTCTTGAAATGCGTGAAAGTGTTTTGCGTCCAAGCAAACCACACTTTGCCAATCTAAACCCTTGAATTCGAGGTTTCTGAGGTTGATAACGCCATTGTTGGCTTAACTTGTGTTAGACATGGGAACATAAGAACATATGTTGACCCACTTCAGATGTGAATATGATAAGATTGCATCTTAAGAGAGAGGTTATATAAGGCACCCAGCTCGCTATGCAGAAATGCAATTAGGTTTTCACTATGATGCCGAGAACTCTCAGAAAAGGGTAGTGCTTGAGGTTGTAGTGCTTGAGGTTGTAGTGCTTGTGTTGTGTACTGTCATAGTCACGTGAACAAACGAAACTAGTGAACATACGTCCAAAATGGATTCCAAAACTGGGATTCAGATGAGCCGTGTGCAACTGGCACGCGTATCCATTCTTTTACCGTGAAGGAATGCAGCCTAAGAACAAGCCTAGAGACACAACCAGGGCAAATAGTGGTTCCGACCTATGGACGCCAAAGCGACGTGACTCTGCATAGCGAAGTACGGTGCCTTAGTGGTTCTACTGTCCCAAGTCATTCGTTCAACAAGCAGCCTTCAGTGCAGATTGAACCAGCTGGCAGTTTTGATTGGATGGTTTTGCGTAAGAGTTTAATGTTTTATTAAAGGTACATCCATCCAGTAATAACAACTGGCCATATTTTTTTTCTATATTTAGTCTTTTTAAGGTTTCTTTACTAGGAAAAGTTGCTGACTAACCTAGTCGTTTTTGCTTTTATTGCTGCTCTAAGGCCAAACTGTGCACACATTACAGGTAATAGCTGTCGAATGCTTAGTTATTTAAGAAAACATAACGTTACTCTAGAAGTCTAAGGGATAACAGGGGACGGTAGCCTAGTAGTTAAAGCGTTCGCTCGTCACACCGCAGACTCGGGTTCGATTCCCGACATGGTACAATGTATTGCTGGAATATTGCGAAAAGCGGCGTAAAATCAAACTCACTCAGTAATAACATTTAGTTGTGTGTAACCTAGATGACTGGGCGACCCAACCCCTGAAAGAGAGAAACAGTTAACCAGAGAGAGAGAGTGAGAGACACACTGAGATAATATGCGTCAGTTTAGATTTATTCCATCATAGTTACAACTGAATCAAACATAAACAGATTGTCTTAAATATAAGTCGCGTCAGTTGCTAGTGGTAATGCTATTACTTCAAATTAATCTATTTATTCAAATTTGCAAGTTATTTGATCACAAGTTGGCAGACATGTTTACAGCGATTGTTAATGTCAACACTTTCCTGAATGATCAGATGGATCGTATTCATACACAACAGGCCATCTGGAATTTTTGCGGGACAAAATAACTTGGGAAGTTCTGTTCGAGGCTATAACACAATTTATGTCGAGATTTATTTTTTAGAATCTTTAAAACAAGGCTTTGTGTAGCATTTGCATTCAAAATACCAGGATAAAACGTGAACATCCAAAGAGCTACAATAAAGCGTTATTGCTTGATGCAGGATAAGTTAGACAGATGCCGTCATGTCTGAAGAAAAGTACTTTTTTATGTCACTGTTGTCACGTTTGTACTTTGTGTAATATTTGTTAGATGATGAGGCATCTTTGAGGTATGAGGATGCATCTGATGACACACGACGCTGATGTTGATGTGTTTATGTGGCAGTGCAAAGTAAACGACAGCATGTTGAACATTGAGAACACACGGGGAAGAACGGACTCTACCAACTACGTTTCTAAGTCGCCAGAATTCGAGATAGATAGATAGATAGATAGATAGATAGATAGATAGATAGATAGATATATAGAGGGGGGTGAGAGACAGACAGAGTGAGAGAGAGAGAGCGAGAGAATTAGTTGCATTCGCCTCTTTGTATCATTGTTGTAGACTGTGTGTGAGTGTGAGGAGCGAGAGTGAGTGAGAGAGAGAGAGAGAGAAAGAGAGAGATAGCGAGAGAGAGAAAGAGAGTGAGGAGAGAGAGTGAGAGAGAGAGTGAGCGAGAGAGAGAGAGCGCGCGAGAGAGAACAAACAAATCGTAGATATTTAGTTGACTTCGTCTCTTTGTAGCACTGTTGCAGACTGTATGTGAGTGAGAGAGAGAGTGTGTGTGTGAGAGAGAGAGAGAAAGAGGGAGAGAGAAAGTGAGGGGGAGAGGAAGAGAGAGAGAGAGAGAGAGCGACCGAGCTAATTTTACACATTTAGTTGCATTCGCCTCTTTATAGCATTGTTGCAGACGGTGTGTGGGTGAGAGTGAGAGAGAGAGAGAGAGCGAGAGAGGGAGAGAAAGCGCGCAAGAGAGCACTCTAATCTTACACATTTAGTTGCATTCGCCTCTTTGTATCATTGTTGCAAACTGTGTGTGAGAGAGTGAGTGAGAGAGTGAGAGACAGAGCGAGAGAGAGAAAGAGAGCGAGCGAGAGAGAGAGAGTGAGAGAGAGAGAAAGAGAGAGGGCAAACTAATCTTGCACATTTAGTTGACTTGGCCTCTTTGTATCAGTATTGCAGAGTAACATGTACACCTGCATTGTGTGTCCATTACCTGCAAGTGCACGTAACGGGTTTCTCTCCTCGCCGAGACTCGTGAATATTTTACGACTGTTTCAATTTTCGTCAGAGGAGGTACATGTAGGTGACATTATGTTATCAAGAACATATGCAACAATGGATGCAACATGTATGTGGAGGGAAACTAGAAACTTGTGCAGGCTCTATGGTTCCGTAGTAGCGCAGTTTCCGAGTTCTGGCAACATTGGACATATAAGATTGTGAAACAATTGAGCGAGGAGACTAGCCTCGCGGTATGTTTCCACATCTGTGCTTGTGGACATCTGCGGCCTGACACTCCCCCAAACAGTTGGATTTGGTCGAAATATGTCGGAATTGTTACCTTGTTTCGTTTTGTCGCTGTGTGTAGATCTGACTGCACTTCGTAACGTTATGACACGACAAACAGACAAACGTGAAGTCTCAGCCTAGGGTTAGAGTAGCTTCCCTTTGATAAAGGATGGTGACTCTAACGGACAGACAAATGGATTGCCGCGAAAGGCAAGAAGAAACGTGTTGTTTTGTCTATATATGTCTGACTGTGGTTGTGACGTTTCATAGACTAGGGTTAGAGTAGCTTCCCTTTGATAAAGGGCAGTTACTCTATCGGACAGATCGATGGATTGCCGCGACAGGCGAGTAAAAACAATTTGTGTAGGCAATTGTTTTGCATATATGTAGTTACCCCACTGTATTAGAAACAGATTTCAGTTGGAACTATACTGACTCTTGTCACTGTCAGACTGACACATCACTTACCTCCTGACGTAATATATATTAATGCGCACATTCAAGGAAAACTTGCAATCTTAAGGTCATGTTTGCGAGATATGGGAAGAGATTTCGAGCACAGAATTGAATTATGACATTACATGATAACGAGGTTATCACGCTTGTGTATTTCGGGGATGGTAAATATCCTGTATTCGGAATAAACACTATGTGTTTGGCTCACCAAGGTTCTCTAAATGCAATACTTATTCCAAATACAGGAAATTCTCCATCCCAAAACACACAAACATGATAGCCTCTACGTACACACCCAAGTTGACATACCGTATTCGTCGCAAAAAGCGCCCCGCTCTAATAAGCGCCCATGGCGATATTTGCTAATTTATTGGCTAGTGAACAATCCCAATTAGCACCCTTTTCAATTGATCAATGTACACACGACTTATCTATTCGTGTATAATACGCACTCGTGTGTTACATGCACCCTTAACTATGGGCAATTAAATTCTCGAAAATATATCTATCCTGTATAATACACACAGATTCTTCTTTTATATCATTTCAGGCTGTCAGCATAAACCACAAAATTTACAATCTTTCAATTCTTTTTTTTTCTCACCTAAATTATATTCTAATGAGAGCCCCCTATTTCTAATTTTGAGAGCGCCCTGGGCGCTTATTACGTCAAATACGGTAATCGTTAATATTGTTGATTCATTCCAAGCAGAACTTAGTGGAAATTAAAGGCGGTGTGAATAAAAATGAATTTATAAAGAAACTGGCGCATAACCTCTTCATCCTTCATACATTATGTTTCTACTGGCGTATCCCCTGTTTCTATATGCCTACTGATCTAGGTCCAGTGTACAGGGCATCAGCCGGAAGAGTGGAAGGTGGGTGGGTTGGCCACCTGGCCGCATCAAATCACAATAGGTTAAAGATGGTACTCGTTGGTACCTGACGCTCGGATTTAAGGGTATGAATGAAACGTGGACTGTTCGCCTCGGAGTTACTGTCCTCACTCTGCATCATAGCTTTGCTTTTTCACCATTACAAACGTGGAATATCTTCTTGTCCTTTTGGTCAAGTCCGATAAATAGTTCCTTTTGCTCGTGAGTCAACATTGATCATCTGTGACACAGTATACCCTTGCAATGCAAACATTAGTGGTTTTGTTGAACGGTTGACACAGGGCTAAACTCATCAGGACCGTTTTTATTTTTGTGTTTGTCACATCCTTCCGGTCCCAAATTACTGTCTGTGTCAAAACAAGAATCCACCAATAGTAATCTTCTGGTAAAAAGTTACTAGTTTTCTTCTTTTCTAAAAAGAAATACCGGTAAGACATTTAACGAAGAGAATGAACTTTAGTTACAGCTTCGTTTTTCGCCTTTAAAGCTCACCCGTATTGCCATATTTTACGTTCTCCCAACCCACACAGAAACCGTGACACTATAAATATAGCACACTTCCGATGGTGTTAGTCCATATATTAAGCTCATGTGTTTTAAAAAATGTTCAAAACAAACGAGCTCATTTCATGAAATTGTAAACAATTTATCCACACGGCAACAGAACAAATAATGTGTCAGTTGTATTCTCACCCAAAGGTGAGGTGAGGTGAAATGGGGTTTAACGTCGCGTCCAAGATTATTGCACTGATATAGCCACGTGCATGTACGTGTGTGTGTGTTTGTGTGGCTGCTTGTACTAATCCGGACTGATGCCGATTTATAGTGCTAGCACACCGAGATACCATGCCGCAGTTTAACATGAATATCCCACTCAGACACAGTATACTGACTCCGAGCCGATCAGTCCTTGTTTTAGCCCCTGAATGCCGAGCGTCAGACAGGGTAACAACAAGTACCATCTTTTAACGTATTTTGGTATGACGCGATCGGGAATCGAACCCCGGACCTTCCGCTCTCCGGGCGGACGCTCTACCACTAGACCACGGAGGCGGTCCTCACCCAAAGGCAGAATGTTATATTTGTATGTTATTTATATAATGTATGTTTTCATATTTTGTTGCGGATGAGGAACACACTAAATCAGATGGATGGCCCGACTCTGGTCCATCTGAATCTCAAGTACATCTTAGAATCACTGTGAGGATCCCATGGAAGCATAGTATCCTAGTACCCAATGCTTGTCAACTGAGGGTTGTTATAAAGTGATCCGGCCCATGTGTATCACTGTGTTCAGAAGATATAGATGGAATTCATGCTTTTTTTCCTTCGTCAGATTCACTATGTGTCTCCTATAGAAGGATACATTTTAGTGCAGACGAAGGTAATGGGCACGCACTCCAGGGCTTCTCGTTTGTCTGCATCAGTTGTTAAAGCACTGTGCAAGGATTCAATGTCTATGTCACTCCACTCTGTCGGGAATTCCAATAATTGTGTAAGATCATTTGGGACGAAACATGGAGTGAGCATCCTCTCTCTCTTTCTTTCTCTCTCATGCTCTCGCTCCAGTCTCTCTCCTTCTTTCGCCTAGTGGTTAACGCGTTCGCTCGTCATCCCGAAGACCCGAGTTCGATTCCCCACATTGGTACAGAGTGTGAAGCCTATTTCCGATGTCCCTCGCCGTGATATTGCTAGAATATATCCAAAAGAGGCATAAAGCCATACTCACTCACTCACTCTCTTTCTCTCTTATGGTCTCTAACTCTCTACTCACATACACTTTACTGACTCTCTCTCTCTCCCTCTCTCTCTCTCTTTGTCTCTCCCTCACACCTCACACTTTCTTTAAACTTCCTCTCTCTCTCTCTTCCGCCCCCCCCCCCCCCCACCCCCACCCCCACACACGTTTTTTACGTTTGCCGATGTCAGAATGCAAATGACGAAAATTGAAACAGTCGTAAAATATTCGCAATGATTTTTAACTCAGCATTGAAGGATACACGTTGTGTGCAAACACAGGTAATGGACACATACGTCAACCGAGTCAGAGTACCTCTCTCTCAAAATCTCTTTTTCCTCTGTCGCCCTTTCTCTCTTTCTCTCACTCTCTCCTCACTCGCTCACACCTTTTGTCCTCTCCTTCTGTCTCTCTCTCACTCTCTCTCTCTCTCTCTCTCTCTCTCTCTCTCTCTCTCTCTTTATGTCTCACACTCACTCACCTTACGTCTCCATATCTCATTAATACATTATATGTTTCATGAACAATCAGAAATGATGAATCTTCCTGTATATTATTTAATTTTGATAAACTTATCTGTAATGTATCTTTTACTAAAAGTTTGTATTATAAGTTATTTCTGTATTGTGATCAATCATGATGACACGCGTTGTTAATGGTGTTAATGTCAGACGTGAGCCCGGATCCTTCTGACGTCTTGTTGCCATGGTTATACCCGACCCGTAAAAAACAACTATTGATATATATATAATTATGTATTTCAAGTGTAAGTTGTAAGTCGACGACCTGTAGATACGCAAAACACCGAATATCGTATGCTCATATGTTTTGTCATATATTCAACCTTAGGCTTAAACAAACACAATGTATTTAGCCACTTATATTCATAACTTTATGGAACTGATTATTAAGTTTGGTCAGTTGTTCTTGAATGAAATAAAAATGTCTTCAAATAACTTGGCATTGGTTGTTTATTACTTCAGACAGTTTCTGTCTCACTGCTATGTCCTTCAGCGTTATCCTCATCATCGATGTCAATCCATGTTCTTCAGTGTTGCTACACGTCCTTCAATGCCTCTCCCCCTCCATACCTCTCCATGTCCCCAGTCACTCCATATTGCCCATGCCACTCCATACCCCTCCATACCTCTCTATGTCCCCAGTCACTCCATATAGCCCATGTCTATCCATACCCCTCGACACCTCTCCATGTCCCCAGTCACTCCATATAGCCCATGTCTATCCATGCCCCTCCATGTCCCCAGGCACTCCATATTGCCCATGTCTGTCCATACCCCTCGACACCTCTCCATGTCCCCAGTCACTCCATATAGCCAATGTCTCTCCATGCCCCTCGACACCTCTCCATGTCCCCAGTCACTCCATATAGCCCATGTCTGTCCATGCCCCTCGACACCTCTCCATGTCCCTCCATACCTCTCTATGTCCCCAGTCACTCCATATAGCCCATGTCTCTCCATGCCCCTCGACACCTCTCCATGTCCCCAGTCACTCCATATAGCCCATGTCTCTCCTCCTCCATACCTCTCCATGTCCCCAGTCACTCCATATTGCCCATGCCTCTCCATACCCCTCCATACCTCTCCATGTCCCCAGTCACTCCATATTGCCCATGTCTCTACATGCCCATCCATACCTCTCCATGTCCCCAGTCACTCCATATTGCCCATGTCTATCCATACCCCTCCATACCTCTCCATGTCCCCAGTCACTCCATATTGCCCATGTCTCTCCATGCCCCTCCATACCTCTCCATGTCCCCAGGCACTCCATATTGCCCATGTCTATCCATACCCCTCCATACCTCTCCATGTCCCCAGTCACTCCATATTGCCCATGCCTCTCCATGCCCCTCGACACCTCTCCATGTCCCCAGTCACTCCATATTGCCCATGTCTATCCATACCCCTCCATACCTCTCCATGTCCCCAGTCACTCCATATTGCCCATGCCTCTCCATGCCCCTCGACACCTCTCCATGTCCCCAGTCACTCCATATTGCCCATGTCTATCCATACCCCTCCATACCTCTCCATGTCCCCAGTCACTCCATATTGCCAATGTCTCTCCATGCCCCTCCATACCACTCCATGTCCCGATTCTCTCCATATTGCCCATGTCTCTCCATGCCCCTCCATATCTCTCCATGCCCCTCCATACCTCTCGATGTCCCCATGTCTCTCCATGCCCCTCCATACCTCTCCATGTCCCCAGTCACTCCATATTGCCCATGTCTCTACATGCCCATCCATACCTCTCCATGTCCCCAGTCACTCCATACTGCCCATGTCTATCCATGCCCCTCCATACCTCTCCATGTCCCCAGGCACTCCATATTGCCCATGTCTGTCCATACCCCTCGACACCTCTCCATGTCCCCAGTCACTCCATGCCCCTCCATACCTCTCCATGTCCCCAGTCACCCCATATTGCCCATGTCTCTACATGCCCATCCATACCTCTCCATGTCCCCAGTCACTCCATATTGCCCATGTCTATCCATGCCCCTCCATACCTCTCCATGTCCCCAGTCACTCCATATTGCCCATGTCTCTCCATGCCCCTCCATACCTCTCGATGTCCCCATGTCTCTCCATACCCCTCCATACCTCTCCATGTCCCCAGGCACTCAATATTGCCCATGCCTCTCCTCTTTGTGTCCTTTAAAGTACATCTGCCCCCACCCTGTTCGGTAAATATGTATCCCTGTCCCTCCCTGTTCGGTATGTCCCTCATGATGATCATGCCCCCCGTCTCTCCATATTCCCAATGTGTCTATCTGTCCCTCCCTGTTCGCTATGTCCCTCATAACCTCCGTCTCTCCATATTCCCAATGTGTCTATCTGTCCCTCCCTGTTCGCTATGTCCCTCATAACCTCCGTCTGTCCATATTCTTAATGTGTCTATCTGTCCCTCCCTGTTCGGTTTGTACCTCATGCCCTCTGTAGCGGCAATAAAATTTCCGAGTCCCGTGATGGGATTCGAACCACGGACCTTCTGATCCGAGGTCGGACGCCTTGTCCACATGACCAAAGAGACAAGGTAAGGATGTCATTTGTGGGATGACTCAACGCCCTGCTACACCCTCCATTTTTTCATATTCCCAATGTGTCTATCTGCCCCTCCCTTTTCGCTATGTCCCTCACGCACCCTGTCTCTCCATATTCCCGATGTGTCTATCTGCCCCTCCCTGTTCGCTATGTTTCTCATGCCCTCCATCTTCCCATATTCCCAATGTGTCTATCTGCCCCTCCCTGTTCGCTATGTTTCTCATGCCCTCCATCTTTCAATATTCCCAATGTGTCTATCTGCCCCTCCCTGTTCGCTATGTTTCTCATGCCCTCCATCTTCCCATATTCCCAATGTGTCTATCTGCCCCTCCCTGTTCGCTATGTTTCTCATGCCCTCCATCTTTCAATATTCCCAATGTGTCTATCTGCCCCTCCCTGTTCGCTATGTTTCTCATGCCCTCCATCTTCCCATATTCCCAAAGTGTCTATCTGCCCCTCCCTGTTCGCTATGTTTCTCATGCCCTCAATCTTTCAATATTCCCAATGTGTCTATCTGCGCTCCCTGTTCGCTATGTCCCTCATGCCCCCCGTCTGTCCATATTCTTAATGTGTCTATCTGTCCCTCCCTTTTCGCTATGTCCCTCACGCACCCTGTCTCTCCATATTCTTAATGTGTCTATCTGTCCCTCCCTGTTCGCTATGTCTCTCATGCCCTCCATCTTCCCATATTCCCAATGTGTCTATCTGTCCCTCCCTGTTCGCTATGTCTCTCATCCCCTCCATCTTCCCATATTCCCAATGTGTCTATCTGTCCCTCCCTGTTCGCTATGTCTCTCATACCCTCCATCTTCCCCTATTCCCAATGTGTCTATCTGTCCCTCCCTGTTCGCTATGTCTCTCATCCCCTCCATCTTCCAATATTCCCAATGTGTCTATCTGTCCCTCGCTGTTCGCTATGTCTCTCATCCCCTCCATAGTTTGCGTTTCTGATTCGCGTTTAGAAAGATTCGACTGTACCATCAATTTCCCTGATGAGACTATTTCGCCCGCCTTTTCTTTCTTCAACGCTGACTGTTTCTCTTACACACGCACTCAACTGCGCATGAATATACCTAAAGCAATTACACATAAAGACAAGAACAGTGATGATTTAATAACACAATTTTATTCATCTTCTATGTTTAATATTTGTTCAGTAAAATATTGAACATTTTCAGATCGAATGGCGAATTGGCTATTAATGCCTTTACAACAAAGCAATACCAGAACACAAAACAGTCTAGACAATTTTTCATTTGCAGAAAAGAGGTAGTCAGGCTGTCGGAGTTACGTCCCTTCGACACGCCAGCATCCAATGATCGCGGGTTCAAATCCCATAATCGCACTGATTTTATTCTAGGTTTGTCAGCCTCATACCCGTGTTCGTCGGTTTCACCAAAGTGATTAACATCTAAGACCTGCTTCACTTTCCTCCCACGTTAAGCTGACACGTCGTAATATAACGGAAGAACTGTTCAAAGCGGCTTCAAATCAACTCACTTACATTCCAGTAATTGCGTCGGTAAAGTGATAAGTGTAAAAATCATGTTGCGAGCTGATGATATCTCGTGGGTTGTGAGACACTGAGATCATTCCAAACTACACTCACTCGTGGCCTTAAACAAAATACATAGTATTTCGTAAAGGTACTAATTGTTCTGCATGATTCCTGAGAAGAGTAACCCTACATTCCTGAGAAACACACACAGTCTACCCAATGGGTCATTCGAAACCGTGTTTGGGCATAACGACAAACACTTTAACTGCAAGGTCCATACAAACGCCCGATTTTCAAATAGATTTTCAAAGAAATTAAAATGAAACGGTTTAACGAGATTTTAATTTTCAAATAACATCGAACTGTACTGGCGGACTATTACCAACACTAGGATGATCTACTTTGGAGACAAACATCACGCTAAGTTTTCAAATGTTCTAGTTTCGGGGATCAAATTGTCACTAATACTGTTTTATTTATTCATATAAAACATAATACATATTTTCTGCGGCACTTTCTTCGTATAAGCACTTGTACAGCTGGGATACAAACACCTTGAAATGTTCTATCGTCATGACACAGAGGTTGATGTCATATGTTTCCATGGCAATGCAATCACCTCCTTTGTTTGTCAATTTCAGCTTATTCAAATTATTATGAATACGACAATTCTGTTACCATGACGAAATAGATGTGTGTGTGTGTTTCTCTGAATATTATCAATAATAAAGATACGCCATAGAATATTCAGACGAGATTGGGCTTCGATTATCCCATTGAACAACGACTGCTGACAACATAACAGTAAAACTTGAACAAACCATCTTCCCGAGGCGAAAATGTGTACTAGCCTATATCAAAGCCTGGCTTCTCGGGAAGATGTGAACAAATATGATGATACGTATATGTTTACGATAAATATCTCTTTGGATAAAAGGACTCAAATCGTAAAAAGCATCGCTGCCAGTAACATATTTACATATTTATTCAGCAGGGCCTTCTGCACTCAAGAATCTCTTCCCAATCAACCCATTAGCGAGAGGATCAAACGGGCGCTTCATGAAGAGTTTGTCTGATGGCAAGACAGCACCCCGTTTCCGTTTCAGATCGTCGGCCAGAGAATCAACATGTCGTTTCTGTAGTTGAGCATCTGCAGGGATTTCCACAGCTCGTTTCCCAATGAGACCACTTGCAAGCGGATCAAATGGGCGTTTATTGAAATAATGTCCCGTGCTGACAAATCTTTTCCCCGTGGCTCCACTTGCAAGACGATCAAATGGTCGTTTACCCTCTGTTGACAAGCTTGGGTCAGGCTTGGCCTTTCTCTTCATGAATCCATGACCTTGGCCTGGAAGCTGAACTTGATGTGCAGATTCCGAGTAAAATGGGTACGTGGTAGGAGCTGGAACATCAACGGAAAGGTAAAGCATTCTGACAGCGTTTTCAATCAGTTTCTTGAGGAAGAGGTTCTTTGAAGAGCTCACTTCCGCGTCCCGATAGGCATGATCAGCTGTGCTAGGGGCACGTAACTTGTCTTCATGAGACTCTTGGTTCATTTGGGTCTTGTTCATCGTATGACTGTCTTCAGCTGAGGCACCGGGAGCACCTGACACGGAGTAACCATGTGCCTTCCTTGATCTCAGCTTGTTTAAGGACCTTGTCATTGAAGCTATGATGTCGATGCCGGGGATGCTGTCTGGTCGTGGACTTGACCTTCTGTCTTCTCTCTGTGTTTCAAAAGGGGCATGGAGTCTCTTCGACAAATAGGATGTCATGTGGGCATAAACCCGGTCACTGGGCACAAACTCGGCGCTGCGCTTATTGGCCAGGAGGTAGACTGCTGACTGAGATGGTCCTGGCTTCCCGGCCCTTGGGTGATCTCGTTCCGGGTTCATGTCGGATGTTGCAGCACCGCTACACAAAACACTAATAAAGAGCAAATCAATCGTATGTTGCAACCATTTCAACAAAATAATTTTCAAGCATACTCGTCGCCGGTTAAGTTCTGTAACGCAAAACAAAGTTTGAGGATTACAAGTCGCTTGTTTCAATCCTGTAATACAAATTTTCAATGGAATCTTAACAATCGCTTGTTGCAACCCTGTAACTGAAAACGTCCAGCTTACTTTTTGACCATTTATATTTTCGTTTTCCGCGACCAATGGAATCTGTTAGTGTGCCAAGTTATATGCATATAAGTCCTAGCACACTGTTTTAGAGATAAACGATTCAACAGTGGAAACACACATTTAGGAAATTTGGCGGCCATCTTGAAATTGGCGGCCATCTTGAATTTTTGCAGATTTGTCAATAATCGAAAACGTTCAGGAGTTGTGAATATCGTTTTAGAAACATAACATGGCTATTTCGCAAGACAACACATGCTTTTTTTCATCAAAACATTGACCCTCATCTGACATATGGAAGATATATTAATAATTGGTGGCCATATTGGATTATGCAAATTAGACATATTTCCCAAACTGGGATTGCTTGGGACTTTTAGTATGTTGTTTTCGGGACCTTGTAGAAATGCATTATGGTAAAATAAATTCTGTTGCAATTTGTTCCAAGTTTAGTGAAAAAATGGCCTAGATTGCCTGGACTAATAATCGAGACTGGTTATTCTCAGGCGTTCACGTTATTTATTTTAATTTATTTTAGTCAAATATTATTCGAAGTATTATACACCAATGCAATATACCCGCAACATACTGAGTGATAAGGCACATATTATATACTACAAATTCACAAGCTGACAGAAAAGTGTTACAATGACGTGTTGGTCCTATCCATATGTTATATGCCTAGCACAGGAAACAAATCCGGCGAAGAAGTAGGATTTATTAGTTAATTTATGCCTGTACAGTAAAGTTACCCCGCTTAATAAGTACATTGTTCAAACATTATTAAATGGCGACTGCGCTTGTCGTAAGAGGCTACTACCGGGATCGGGTGGTCAGGCTCGCTGACTTGGTTGATACATGTCATCGTATCCCAATTGCGTGAATCGATGCTCATGATATTGATCACTGGGTTGTCTGTTCCAGACTCGATTATTTTAAGACCGCCGTCATATAGCAGGAATATTGCTGAGTGCGGCGTTAAACAACAAACCAACCAACCAACCAACCAACCTCCATGACACTTATCAACTAAAACTTTGGAATGAAGGCCGGCATATATCAGCACAATTATTGAATAATATCCATACAAAAGGTTCATAAAATCAAAATTATTATAAAATATAGAAGGATATATGACGTATTTTGGAACTATGATAATATCAAAGAGTGCAAGAAAATCATTTACATATTACAATGGCATTCGTGCCCATAAAACTCACGCAATACTATTGTAAGGGCTATGCCTACAATAATGCCAGGCAAAAGTAAGCATACGCCCATGTTAGACGGTGGTTGAAAATGAAAAAAAATAAAGATGGTTATTTGATCGTGATGTATTTAATACGGGTATCATAGTAATGTTTGGACCTTAAGTTTGCTATGTGTCGGTGTCTGTTTTCAGCCTGGTAACGTTTTGATAATACACGATTGTATTTTTTTGGTCAAATCAAATTTTCAAGTGTTTTCGTTCTTTTTCCCGGCAGTTTAACAATAATATCGGAAATGTCATTTAGCTATAGCAATGCAATTACATTTGTGAAAAAGCCCTCAAAAGTTATCCCAACAAGTAACACAAGTCCTGATCAAACGAAACACAACGAACAAAGACAAAAGAGAACATACCTGATGGCTAGAAGTATCAACAGCATCTTGGAGTACGAGACAGCCATTTCGAAGCAGGAACAGCAGCCAGTGTTCAACATAAAGGTGATGTTAGGTAGTGGCAGCTGTGCGCGCGGCAACCTGTTCTCGTATTTGACAGAGCGCCCTTTGATTTTTATTTACGGCTGTGAGTTTGTCACACATTATGTTGCTGGGAAACGTTTGCATTTTGTGGATGTGACTTGTCCCGGGTTGATTGACGTCATGGTTTTCTGACAGATCCGTGTTTCAGATCCGTGTTTCAGATCCGTGTTTCAGATCCATGTTTCAGATCCATGTTGCAGATCCATGTTTAAGATTTGTGTTTCAGATCCGTGTTACAGATCAATGTTGCAGATCCGTGTTTCAGATCCGTGTTTCAGATCCGTGTTTCAGATTCGTGTTTCAGATCCATGTTTCAGATCCGTGTCTCAGATCCATGTTTAAGATTTGTGTTTCAGATCCGTGTTTCAGATCCGTGTTTCGGATCCGTGTTTCAGATCCGTGTTTCGGATCCATGTTTCAGATCCGTGTTTCAGATCCATGTTTAAGATTTGTGTTTCAGATCCGCGTTTCAGATCCATGTTGGAGATCTCTGTTTCAGATCCGTGTTTCACATCCATGTTCAAGATCCGTGTTTCGACTGTGTATCATGTTTAAAAGGGAGAAACTATCAGGTGCCAGAATCTTCAAAGTATTGTTTCCAAAATATTCGGGCTGACAAAGGTAAACAAAGATTAGCCAATTATGTTTCATAGTTCGATGAATGGATTACTACTATGTATTCTCACGATTTACTAGCATCATGGCTATTGGGTTTTCGAGCAATAAATTGAGCATTGAATGACACCTGTAACTTGAAAAGGATGAATTCATGAATAAATGAATAAATCCAATGAATACTACAAAGAACCTGTTTTCTCCTTTTGCCATTTTGACTACTCCAACTCCGTATCCAACTCACCTTGAAACATATATAGAGATGATAGGTTGCAATTTGCAGTCACTGAATCATGGGGTATGTGCTTAGTTGTCATAATGGGAAGACACTGTTCTCAGTTGCCGACGGGTATTATCCTAATATAAAAGTCACCAGACCGAGATAATCCCAGAATAATGGATATTCAGACTGACGTTAGTTCCCGACACTAGTGTACGCTGCTTCAGTGAATGCAACTGTTGAGACATATTGTAACTAGCAAAAATATAGTATGTTTTTTATTCACGATATTCGTTTCACAAAATGAGATATTATTTCAGTTTCTATGCACAAAAAGTTTGCAGAATGAATAGCACACAATATAAAAGTTTTTAGTTTTCACAGAACCCTAGTACATTGTTTCGTCATTTTTTTCTTTCCATAGTTGACATCTTGTTGGTAGTGGATTGATGAATAACCAATTTACAATGAAAAGGCTTTGATGTCTAGGATCTCGAGGATTCAAAATAATTAACTTTGTAAAGAAATTGTCAATATATTCCTGTAGATGAGATAAACTAAAATGGTTTTCTTTTGAAAGAGTATAGAGCGAGACATGATGTTCAAAAGCAGTTGAACTACGGTTTCAAATATAACATTTATAAAAACAAAAACGTATTGACAAATTTGTGACAAAATTGATATACTGATACTTAAACTATTAAAACGTGTATTTTGAACTTGTCTGTACCAATCAATCAATTTATAACCCCATCCTAGGTTGTAGAAGGACAATATCGTATTTCATATGATATTACATCTAGAAAAAAATATTTACCATTAAAAAATGCACAACCCCTTATAGCATGTAACATTTTCCTATAGACTTTTCTGGACCTGAACCGGTGCCGATGACATGACACCCTGACCAAAGACGAAGACAGTTTGCAATTTGATAGCCATTTCTTCCACAATCGCTGTACACCCAGCTAACACAGAAATCTTGTTGACACGTTTTGAAAATGGTGAATGCGGCACCAAAAACGTTCGACAAAATGTCTTAAAAGTTTTAAATTATGGACTTTCATCTACTTTTTCAAAACGTTTCGAAACAAAAACGGTGGCAAGAAAAATTATCGAAACTTAAATAAACCGCTTTAAAACGTTATTAAAACGTTTCTATATGATTACAAAAGCGTACGAAAAGGCCATTTTGAGTACTTAAATGTGTGGATTTTCTTTTACGTTTTAAATACATTTCGAAAATACATTGGCGAGGAACATTCAGGAATATTCAATATAACTTAATGGTTGAGGACATCTTGTGAATGTAGAGACACCTAAAAGTGGGGACAGTTTCTGGCATCGTTGTAAAATTCGTGCATCAATATTTCCAGTGTTCGTAATCCCATCCAATTCGTACACACATAATTCCATTCACCAATCATTTCACGCAGTACTGTGCATCTTCTAAAAGGAAGTGATGGAGTAAATGAAAAATAAAGATTTTTTTCCAATAAATACTTCATTTCGTCAAACCGATATCATAAAGGAATTAAAAATCGGACTTCTCTTGGGTCTGTGTTGGCGTCTGAAACAAACACCGTTATTTATTTCACTTACTCCTGATGATGAAATACTTCAGAATAATGATACGCATTTCACAACAATTATTCAATGAAGTAATACTTGTGAGGAGACTGAAATTTGTAACGAGGAATCGTGGTCCGGTTGCTGTGGAAATGACGTATTGCACTAAACTGGTTTTGAATGACTGTAACACGGTCCCCTGATTCTCTGTACATCGGGGGTTACGGATGGTCCAGTCGTCTAAGGCGCCGCGATTCGCTTTTCAAAGCTGCGTCCCTTGGGCACACCAGGAACCTATGATTGTGGGTTCGAATCCCGGTTCGCCCCGATTATGTTTCTAGGTTTGTCAGCACCATACCCGTGCTCGTGGGTTCCACAGAAGTGGTAAACGTCTGAGACCTGCATCGCTTTGGGTTTTCCTCCAACATTAAGCTGACACGCCGCGACATAACTGGCGTTAAACCCAATTCACTCACTCTGTACATCGCTGACAAGCAGAGTGACCACGTGACCAAATCGTTGTAACCAGTGGGATACGCGGTCGAGGAAACTGTTGAAATTCCTATCTTTGAAAAACACTTCTACATTTTGATAATTTAATAAACAGTATTAAGTGTGTGTTTGCAATTGTACTGATACCAGCATACCACAAACACTGCATTATTTATATTCTAACATATACAATGAATCATTTTTTCTATGAACGTGTATTAATTAATTTACCACTTTACTGAACTCAGTTCACAAAACACGGTGTTTTTTTTCTATGTTTCAAAAATACATTTTGATCTTGTGTACAGTGAAGATAACGGCCATAGATTCGGGAGTAGAGAGGTAAGAATGATTCGGGAGAAGACATGTAACAATTATACGGGAGTAGACATGTAACAATGATTCGGGAGTAGATATGTTACAATGATTCGGGAGTAGAGAGGTAAGAATGATTCTGAACAAGCAATGTAACAATGATTCGGGAGTAGACATGTAACAATGATTCGGGAGTAGAGAGGTTACAATGATTCGGGAGTAGACAGGTAACAATGATTCGGGAGAAGACATGTTACAATGTTAGGGAATAGAGAGGTAACAATGATTGGGGAGAAGAGAGGTTACAATGTTTCGAAAGAAGACATGTAACAATGAACCGGGAGTAGAGAGGTAACAATGATTCGAAAGAAGACATGTAACAATGATTCAGGAGTAGAGAGGTAACAATGATTCGGAAGAAGACATGTAACAATGAACCGGGAGTAGAGAGGTAAGAATGATTCTGAACAAGCCATGTAACAATTATTCGGGAGTAGACATGTAACAATGATTCGGGAGTAGATATGTTACAATGATTCGGGAGTAGAGAGGTAAGAATGATTCTGAACAAGCAATGTAACAATGATTCGGGAGTAGACATGTAACAATGATTCGGGAGTAGATATGTTACAATGATTCGGGATAAGAGAGGTAAGAATGATTCCGGAGTAGACATGAAACAATGATTCGGGAGTAGACAGGTAACAATGATTCGGGAGAAGACATGTTACAATGTTAGGGAATAGAGAGGTAACAATGATTGGGGAGAAGAGAGGTTACAATGTTTCGAAAGAAGACATGTAACAATGAACCGGGAGTAGAGAGGTAACAATGATTCGAAAGAAGACATGTAACAATGATTCAGAAGTAGAGAGGTAACAATGATTCGGAAGAAGACATGTAACAATGAACCGGGAGTAGAGAGGTAACAATGATTCGGGAGAAGACATGTAACAATGATTAGGGAATAGAGACTCAGAGGTAAGAATGATGCGGGAGTAGACAGGTAACAATGATTCGGGAGTAGAGAGAGAACACTGATTCGACAGTAGAGAGGTAAGAATGATTCGGAAGTAGAGAGGTAAGAATGATTCCGGAGTAGAAAGTGAGAATGAGTCGGAAGAAGACATGTAACAATTATATGGAAGAAAACATGTAACAATGACTCGGGAGTAGTCATGTAAGAATGATTCGGGATAAGAGAGGTAAGAATGACTCGGGGATAGACATGTAACAATGACTCGGGGATAGACATGTAAGGATGACTCGGGGATGGACAGGTGACAAAAATTCGGAAATAGACAGGTGACAATAACGCGGGGATATACAGGTAACAGTGACTCGGGGATAGACAGTTGACAAAAACTCGGGGATAGACAGTTGACAATAAGTCGGGGATAGACAGGTGACAATGAGACTCGGGGATGGACAGGTCACAAAAACCCGGGGATAGACAGGTGACAATAACGCGGGGAAAGACAGGTGCCAATAAGTCGGGGATAGACAGGTGACAATAAGTCGGGGATGGAAGGTAACAATTACTCGGGGATAGACAGGTGACAATGACTTAGGGGATAGACAGGTCACAAAAACCCGGGGATAGACAGGTGACAATGACTCGGGGATAGACAGGCAACAATGACTCGGGGATAGACAGGTGACAATTAGAAAGGAGTAGACAGGTGACAATTACCCTGGAATAGACAGGTAACAATTACTCGGGGATAGACATGTGACAATAAGTCGGGGATAGACAGGTAACAATGACTCGGGGATAGACAGGTAACAATGACTCGGGGATAGACAGGTAACAATAACCCGGGGATAGACAGGTGACAATAACCCGGGGATAGACAGGTAACAATGATTCGGTAATAGACAGCAGGTGACAATGCCTCGGGGATAGACAGGTTACAATAACCCGAGGTTGGACAGGTAACAATTACCCTGGAATAGACAGCTAACAATTACTCAGGGATAGACATGTGACAATAAGTCGGGGATAGACCGGTAACAATGACTCGGGAGTAGACAGGTAACAATGACTCAGAGATAGACAGGTGACAATGATTCGGGGATAAACAGGTAACAATTTCTCAGGGATAGACAGGTAACAATGATTCGGGGATAGACAGGTAACAATGGCTCGGGAGTAGACAGGTAACAATGACTCAGGGATAGACAGGTGACAATGATTCGGGGATAAACAGGTAACAATTACTCAGGGATAGACAGGTAACAATGATTCGGGGATAGACAGGTAACAATGGCTCGGGAGTAGACAGGTAACAATGACTCAGGGATAGACAGGTGACAATGATTCGGGGATAGACAGGTGACAATGACGAAGGGTGGCTAAAAGGGTCTGAGTCTAACTATAACGGACTGGTTTGATCATTGCTAATAACAGTGCAACATTTCGCAGCCGTTGTCAACACACTTCTGTCAACGATGTTGTAGAGGCTTCAACTCTTCCACACAAGAAACGATCATTTGTGTAATGCTTGTCAGGGAGTTCTTTATTCAAGTTTGGGCAGAAATTGAAATTTGACTGTGCCAAACCTGGTGAAGAAGGAAGATGTCGAATGAGTTCAAAGCCACTGTCATTTTTTGTAGCCATGGCGATGCACTGTCCAGGTGGAGGAACATAACACCTTTCAAGAGTTTTTTACGGCTTTTTGTAGCGTCCATGGTCTGATCTTTCGGAAAGAAGTTCACCTGTTGGCGACAGTTGTCAGGGTGACAACATTCAAGTTGACAGATATACACACACATACAGAGGTGTTGCAAAAGGGTGATGACCACGCTTTGAAATGGAACGTTGTTTCCGTCCCAATGACGGCGTAGATATCATCCTTGATGCACTATTTATCACACGACTGGCTTGAATTACAGAGTCAGATACGTCATCAGCTGAGTCACATGCTGGTTGGAGAATTCATCTGTAGAACAACTAAAACGGGTTTTTTAAAACCAAACCTTCAAAGTCTCATCCGTTCTGTAGCTTTTCACTATTCCATCCTTTATCCAAGCAAAGATAATGCAGTACATATCTTACTTGCTACGCATATCTCAATCAAGTATAATGACAGCAATATTTTGAAACCACCCATAATTTAGGTGAGAATGCACGGGCCGGTGTGAGGTGATCACCTCCGGACAGTTGTTAGGTAGTTACCCCAGGCCACAGCTGGGCCGTTTCATACATGCATGACAATACGAATATTTTCGAAGTTTATCCTCATTTTACCTGTAAAAGTACATTTTTCGGCTTATCACATTTGCGTTATTTTGATATATGTTATTTTCATAATCCTATGATTCATATCTATTAAATGAAGCGAGAAAGGTATTTTGAAGCATCTCAGACATCGTTTTATACATTTCCTTCTCCGCTTTGAGTAAATAAAACACAATTCCTATTTCTCACTAAACGTCATACCCCTTTCCGAATCAAACTCTAATTTGCTGGCGATGCAAAAGAAAAGAAGCGAAATCAAAACAGCATAATCTTTACGTGTTTTAGATCTTCCGTCTCATCTTCCACCCTGATTGATTGTGAAAATACCGAAGATCCTACAGTCAGAACATTTACATCGAATCTGCTTTAACACTGTACGCATTTGTGAAGAAGAAATGAAGAGGAAAATATGTTATTAAGATGTCACTTGCTTTGAGGTACAATTACTTTGAGTTTCGTTACAGAGGGTGGACAGCATCCGGCCTCGTGGGTCTATGATACATCAATTCTCATTAGAACACTGTATAAAATAATATAAAACAGTTAGGATTACATCACACAGCATTGAACTGATTTAACAAACAACCACACGTGTCCATTTACAAGCATTTACATGACATAAACTGAAACATACACACTAGACTATATGTAACGTACACGTCACGTCACGTCATTACACATACACACACAGACACAGAGACACACACACGCGCGCGCGCACACACACACACACACACACACACACACACACACACACACACACACACACACACACACACACACATACATACACATACATGTACATACGCACGCACGCAAGCACATAATTCAAAAGTAATACACACACATCATTCATTTTTCTAACGGGCGGTGGTTAAAAGTGTTTGCTCGACTCACCGAAGACCCAGGTTAGATTCCGTACATGGTAACTATGTGGGTTTGCCCTATCTGTTGTTCCCTGCCATGATATTGCTGGAATATTGCTTTTCTGTTTGTTTGTTGTTTAACGCTACACTCAACAATACTCCAATACTTCAGACGATGGTCTGTAAACAATCGAGTCTTGATCAGGCAATCCAGTGATTTACATCATAAGCATCGATCCACGCAATTGGGATACGATGACATGCATCAACCAAGTCAGCGAGCCTGACCACCGATCCCGTTAGTCGCCTCTTACGACAAGCATAATCGCCTCTTACGACAAGCATGGGTTGCTGAAGAGCTATTCTACCCCGGATCTTCACGGGTCAATGTTGCTAAAAGCGGCGAAAAACCATACTCACTCACTCATTTCGTGAGAGGTTGTACGGTAATGCCATCTCGAGTAGCTATCTGATGAGGGTGCCGTTGTACAAAGCGATTACAACGTTACCGTAATACCAATACCTTAACATAGACTCACGACAGCCGCAGCAATAACGTTGTTTTGTACAAAAACACCCTGGTAAACAGGACCTTCACGAAATCGACACAATAGAACAACCCTTACAACCTGATTCGATACATGGGTAGGAAAATCTCGAGTTGACAATGCATTGATAGGGCTGAGACGAGACTTAAGTTGACTTAGTTTTATCTTCCTTCAACCATTTGAAAAGTCAGAAGGGATGGGTGCAGAGTCAGAAGGTGAGGTGAAATGGGGTTTAACGTCGCGTCCAAGATTATTGCACTTATATAACGACATGAATGCACGTGTGTGTGTGCGTGCGTGTGTGGCTGCTTGTACTAGTCCGGACTGATGCCGATTTATAGTGCTAGCCAACTCAGATACCATACCGCCGTTTAACATGAATACCCCACTCAGACACAGTATACTGACTCCGAGCCGACCAGTCCATGTTTTAGCCCCTTAATGACGAGCGCCAGACAGGGTAACAACAAGTACCACCTATTAACGTCTTTTGGTATGACGCGGCCGGGGATCGAACCCCGGACCTTCCGCTCTCCGGGCGGACGCTCTACCACTAAATCAGAAAGAAATGTGAACATAAGTGACTTGTAGTGTCACCATGGTGTTACAGATAATGTTTGCCATTAAACAATATATCACGTGACAGACCACGGGTCCGGGTAGTCCTGTGGGTACCGGGGTCCTACTCAGTACCCTCCCGACCCGGGGACCCGAGTTACCCGTCCCAGCTCTAACTGTGAAATCGATGTGCCGTGGCACTCCTCGTGTTGGTCCATCTTGCAGGCCCGATTATCATTGAAATGAAAACGAGGAAGCGATCCTAAAATCCCCATCTCTCTGTAACAAACTCAACAATATTTGGAGGCATCACCGAAACAGTGGTGTTTGAAAGTTAGAAATACACGTGTAACGTAAAACCTGTTGACTCGACATGCTAAGGAGCGATGAAAATGTGGCGAGATATGCGTTGCTCGATATCTTCAGTCGTTATGGATTCACCCGCGAAATAATTAAACTTTCGTTGTGTGCATTGTAATTCCCGCTTTCCGATTAGCTGAGTTGGTCATGTGTTATTGCATTTATTTCGCAATGAATGTGAAAATTAAGCCACGCCCACCGAAACGGACTATTTTTACTGCAAATAAATGTCGGGGAATCCCAATATTACAGTGGAAGGAGTTCCCTCTCTGCTCACGTCTATCGTCATACATAGGACATTAAGGGACATTGTCCAAACTACCCTTTGAGACCGAAGGCCGTGAAGGAATGAAACAGCAAACGTGCAGGCTCGCTGACCTGTTTTTTGTCCGCTCGCCTGGGTTCTACAATTCTACAAGTCTTCGGGTTTCATTTCTAATCTGGCGGTAACTGACCATGTCAATTCAAACAGCCCCTTTCTCCCAGACATATTTGTTCCGGTTCGTTACAGTCTGACTGTTGGGGTTCGTCTCGACTCTTGCCTTGATTGACAGGTCCTATGAGTGAGTAAATGAGTCAAGAGTGTTGCCCTGCTGTAGTGTTGCCCTGCTGTAGTGTTGCCCTGCTGTAGTGTAGCCCTGCTGTAGTGTTGCCCTGCTGTAGTGTAGCCCTGCTGTAGTGTTGCCCTGCTGTAGTGTTGCCCTGCTGTAGTGTTGCCCTGCTTTAGTGTAGCCCTGCTGTAGTGTTGCCCGAGTGTTGCCCTGCTGTAGTGTAGCCCTGCTGTAGTGTAGCCCTGCTGTAGTGTTGCCCTGCTGTAGTGTTGCCCTGCTGTAGTGTAGCCCTGCTGTAGTGTTGCCCTGCTGTAGTGTAGCCCTGCTGTAGTGTTGCCCTGCTGTAGTGTTGCCCTGCTTTAGTGTAGCCCTGCTGTAATGTTGCCCGAGTGTTGCCCTGCTGTAGTGTTGCCCTGCTGTAGTGTTGCCCTGCTGTAGTGTAGCTCTGCTGTAGTGTAGCCCTGCTGTAGTGTTGCCCTGCTTTAGTGTAGCCCTGCTGTAGTGTAGCCCTGTTGTAGTGTTGCCCTGCTGTAGAGTTGCCCTGCTGTAGTGTTGCCCTGCTTTAGTGTAGCCCTGCTGTAGTGTTGCCCGAGTGTTGCCCTGTTGTAGTGTTGCCCTGCTGTAGTGTTGCCCGAGTGTTGCCCTGCTGTAGTGTTGCCCTGCTGTTGTGTTGCCCTGTTGTAGTGTAGCCCTGTTGTAGTGTTGCCCTGCTGTAGTGTAGCCCTGCTGTTGTGTTGCCCTGCTGTGGTGTAGCCCTGTTGTAGTGTTGCCCTGCTGTAGTGTTGCCCTGCTGTAGTGTTGCCCTGCTGTAGTGTAGCCCTGCTGTAGTGTAGCCCTACTGTAGTGTTGCCCTGTTGTAGTGTAGCCCTGTTGTAGTGTTGCCCTGCTGTAGTGTTGCCCTGCTGTAGTGTTGCCCTGCTGTAGTGTAGCCCTGCTGTAGTGTAGCCCTGCTGTAGTGTTGCCCTGCTGTAGTGTAGCCCTGATGTAGTGTTGCCCTGCTGTAGTGTTGCCCGAGTGTTGCCCTCGGCTAAGAGAATTTAATTGTTGAATTTCAACAAGACGTTCAAGTAAGGTATTTGTTTTTTTGAGCACCCGATAGCTAAGCAATCGTTGTGTTCTGTTCATATTTGAAAACAAACACTCAAACATCTACATTGTGCACCGCAAATGGTGAATCTCGACCTTAAAGTCTTGATGAATATGTACTAAACGATTCTTAATTTTATTTCAGAAAATTATATTTTTTTATTGAACTTTATATAACGCAGACTTGTTTTCCCCCGTTAGTTTTTATGACTAAGCATTGGTACGTTTGTCACGATTAATGTACTCTAAGGCCAAGGGTTAATAATATTTTAAATGATGATTTATTTTCTAAATGTGCAAATAACAAACGGAGAGACCACTGTAGCTTGGTGACGTGTTTTCCGTATTGTTATCTATCACAAGGAGAAAAGGAATCTCATAGCTGCTACGTGAGTGAGTGAGTGAGTGAGTGAGTTGGGTTTAACGCCGTTTTTAACACCATTCCAGTTATATCACGGCGTGTCAGCTTAATGTGGGTGGAAAGCACGAAGTGATGCAGGTCTCAGACGTTTACCACTTCGGTGAAACCAACGAGCATGGGTATGGTGCTGACAAACCTAGAAACATAATCGGGGCGAACCGGTATTCGAACCCACAATCATAGGTTTCTGGCGTGCCCAAGGGACCCAATTCTGCACAGCGAATCGCGGCGCCTTAGACGACTGGGCCACCGTGTCCACGATACGAACTTGGCTACTGACTTTGCTTGTTTGTTTGTTTGTTTGTTGTTTAACGCCGCACTCAGCAATATTCCAGCTATATGACGGCGGTCTGTAAATAATCGAGTCTGGACCAGAAAATCCAGTGATTGACATCATGAGCATCGATCGACACAATTGGGATACGATGACATGCCTCAACCAAGTCAGCGAGCCTGACCACCCGATCCCGTTTGTCGCCCCTTACGACAAGCATAGTCGCCTCTAACGACAAGCATGGGTTGCTGAAGACCTATTCTACCCCGGAATCTTCACGGGATTCATGCCGAAAGAAATCCACAGTTAATCCACAACATGACGCTTGTTTCTTGTTACACGCAACACTCCCTTTTATTCCAGCTATATGACACATGTCTTTAAACAATCCAGTAATCGATATCATGAGCAGCAATTCAATTGTCAACTTTGTTCAAGTTCGAAAATGCCGAGACTCAGCACTGCCGATCGGAACATCCCTATAGGAGGTATCCAAAGAAAGAAGGGAATCGCAGTCTTCTGTTGCACGCCACTTCAACGTCAACCACAGCACCATTTGCCGCCTTTGTGACCGATACACACAGTTCAATTCCACTGCAGACCGTCCGAGAACCGGCCGACCAAGAGTTACCACCTCTGGACAGGATCGCTACATTAGACTGTTTCACCTAAGTCATCGCAATGCCACAGCTACGGAGGCTGCAGGACGCATCCCTGGTTTGAGGAGGATATCGGACCAGACTGTCATGAGTCAGGAACCATCTTCGCGAGGCTGGAATCCGACCCAGAAGACCAGTCATCGTCCCTGTTTTGCAACAGATCCATCGGCAGCGATGCTTGGGTTGGTGCCATACCTTACAGCCTTGTAATCTGAGAAACTGGAGACGAGTGTGGTTTAGCGATGACTCACGATTTCTTCTTCACAGGCGAGATGGAAGACAATGTGTTTATCGTCTTCGAAATGAGCGTTTTGCCCCACACTGTGTACGTGAATTCGAGAAATTCGGTGGCGGTAGTGTCATGGTGTCGGGGGGCCATGTCCTACACCACGAGATCTGACTTAGTTGTGGTTCAGGGAAATTTGACAGCAAATTCTTCAACCTCAGATCCTTCCAATCATTGACCGCCTGAGGGAGCTGTTTCAACAGGACAACGCTCCACCGCACACAGCTCGTGTCACGGTAGACTACCTCCATAATGCCAACATCAACGCCTTGCTCTGGCCGTCGAGATCTCAAGATCCCAACCAACGTCAACGTCAGAACACGCCGCAGACACTCCCACAACAGGCGTTACAAGCAGCATGTCGCAGAATCCCACAGGACAGAATTCGCACACTTATCTAGTCAGTGCCGAGGAGATGCACAGCCGTGATTCCTGACCGGGGCGGTCACACGAGATACCGAATTCAGCGCAACCTGATGGCCTTATGTGACAATGTATAAAGATCAATAATGAACGTACGGACTGCTTTATAACATCCTCCGGTGTACGACAAGGTTCTGTTTTAAGTCCGTTGTTTTTTATATTTTTCATAAATGAACTTGCTATAGAGTTGCAAAATAGTTGTCAACATGGGATATTTGTAACACAAGAAAAAATGGACATTATGCTCCTTCTCTTTGCTGATGATGTAATTTTTTCCTATTCTGTAAATGACTTGCAAAAACAGTTAAATGTGTTACAGAGTTACTGTTCAAAATGGAGCCTTGAAGTAAATCTGAATAAAACCAATGTTGTAGTTTTTAGAAAAGGTGGTATTGTTGCAAAACATGAAAAGTTGTTTCTTGGTTCGTCTGCATTGAGCGTAGTCACTTACTATAAATATTTAGGTCTTATGATCTATAGATTGTCATGGTCTATGGCGTGTAAGCAATTAGCTGCTCAGGCGTCGAAAGCCATTATGCCTCTTTATAAATTATTCAGGAAAAATAGTCGTGTATTTTTTTTCCACAGCATGTACTATTTTTATAAGGCAAAATTATGCCTATACTTTTGTATGGTTCTGAAATATGGGGTTTTACGCTGTAATTGAAAAAGTTCACACTTCATATTTCAAATGTTTTCTAGGTGTTGGTAAGTTTGCCTCAAATAAGGCAGTCCTTGGAGAAACAGGCCGTAGTAATATTTTTGTAGCCAGCCAATTAAGGGTAATTAAGTATTGGATTAAGCTACTTAGAATGATGCCTGATAGATACCCATATCAGTGTTACAAACTGTTAAAGGTACTTGATGATAATGAAAAAAATAATTGGGTTTCAGATGTGAGAAATCTATTATTTGTTAGTTGCTTTTCATTTGTATGGATTTCTCAAGATGTGGGAGATCCACAGTTATTTTTATATTCATTTAAGCAAAGATTGAAGGATATATTTTGTCAACAGTGGCACCAAAGTATTTCTGAATCACTTTATCTCAGCAATTACAGCAAAGTAAAATCATTGTTACAAACTGAAAGATATTAAACTTGTTTAAATGATCAAAGTTTAATCAGGGCTTATTGTATAGCATAATTTTAATGTAAATATATATCGCAAGTCCAAAGACGGTGATATTATTAACTCTATTTGTACAAACTGTTCATCCGGAGAAGTAGAGGATGAATACCATGTCTTACTTACATGTGCAATCTGCATTGTACCTTGGGCCTTGATGCCTAAAATACTGTATAAACTGTCTGTCTATGTGACAATGAACCGGTTTCAATGCCTTTTACAACGACAACAAGTGACTATCGAGTACCAAAATTTCATATTTGTATCTATGATATTAAACATATCAGTTTTATTAGGTACAATAAATTGTTTCTGGGATCCAATGTACATGAAGCGCCACCAGTGGCTATCACGAGTTATGTCCCTTATGTGTCGCTCCTATTGACTAATCAGCTTCCACCTCTCGTATCACATGCATCTGCTTCAAATAAAAGGGCGTCGCCCAGTGACGACGATCTTAACGACAATCAAGATCTATATTGAAGTATAACTGGTTTTACTCCGCAAAGAGCATCATATTACGTGAGCATCTTGATTACAAACATGAACAGATTTGGAAAATATCTGTTGACGGTTAGTTTGACGGGACACATTCTTTGCAAATCCTGCAGTCGACCGAAATATGCAGTTTACGAACCGGATGTCAGTTTTGTTACGCGATTTTGATTCGTCTATGCATAGACTCGTTAGTCCAGCCAAAATGTAAAATTCCAGTCTACTTCGCCTTGGGAAGATGCGGGAGGGTCATCCCCCAAAAAACCATGATATACATTAGTGCGTTAAAAAGGTGGGAGATTATTGCTCACTGTGTAAATTATGTGTTATTGAATCATCTAAATATTACCCGGAGGGAGTTAGATAATTAAGAGGCGAATGGGTATGGCATTCAAATAATTAACTTAAACTGACGCGAAAAAGAAAGAATAGTTTGTTTTATAAATATGTGATTAAAAATTGAAAGAGCAGTTGTTAAATTTAATTATGTCTTTTAACCATCACGCATTCATGCAACTGTTTGTTAAAGGTAATTTGTGTCTGGGTATGAGAAATACATTTGAAACCTCCTCCATATTGTAAAACTGGGCCGAAAAAAGCAGATATAACGGTTTTCAGGGATAATATGTATGAGATACCCATTAGCAGCTGTGTATTATGCACAAATGGTTGTAAATCAAATTATATTATAACAAATAAAATCATGAAGTATTCTTTGAGTGCTTTAAGCGCCAGTACAGTTAATTTTTCATGGATATAATTTCGCTCACTTAAAATTCTTTGAAATTAAAATCAAACATATGATTAAATCAACTGAGAGGTAACGTTTCTGTTGCTCCCCAGCTTATCGGAAGGTGGTCAGATAACATAACCCGTGCCAGTCTAAAATGTCGACCACGAACAATTGACTTGCCTTTGCATGTGTTTGTGACGGCCTCCGATGGTGCAAGATACATGTACATGCACCTTTTCGCGTAACCTGTTATCAGCACCATTAAATAGCTATTCATAAACACATTCTCACGATATAGTCGAACTCGTACAGTGGACTCTGGTTTGATTTGTTTTTGCTTTGTAACTTTTATTAAATTTAGAACTTGACATTTCTTTTGTTTATTTCTACTATGTATCGTTATAGATAGACTACAGCAACCGCCACACAAACCACATCACCCGTAACCAATAGTATACAAGGATGGTTACCTGCAACTGCAATTGGTTACATTGAATCTGACTGGCTAAGAGAACACAATATTTGCTTTTTTGTGTCCATAAACCGTGAAAATAACCTGTGTCGATAGGAGGCTGATAAAAGAGTTGTCGAGGCGTATTAAGGAGATAACCATACTGTTTTGTCAATGTTGAGATACTCATTGTTAACACAGTATGTTTATCTCCATTCTACCATGACTAAATACAACGTGAACTATTTGGTGCTAGGAAATATATTGAGTGATGCTGCAAGGTCCGGTGCTGAGTCCGGTGTTTTGAGTGGGTTGTCGATCTGAATTACGGAATCACCGACAACAGCCTCTTGATTAAACAAACTATTGCGCTGTATAGGCTGAAGCATTCGTTCAACACCGAACGTCATCATTAAAACGTCATATCGCTCATTATGACGCAGAAGAAATGACGTCACAGTCGTAATTAGAAAAGTCCCAAGCTCTCTATTGTCCCCAAAACTTAAAATACGTCCTTTTTGTTGATTTCAATCGTGTTTTCTGTACGAAATGTATTGCCACACATCCTTTGAATTTTGTAGTAACCACAACTTTGATTTTTTTTATCTATTATAGATATAATTATTTAATTATGCCTACCGACAATTATCCTATGAATATATGCTTCCGTGGAAATGCGGCCGTCAAATCGTCTGTTTCAATCAGATGGGGCTCATTGTGATTTAACAACCTCTAATGGACCAAGCAGAATCGAGTAATTTCCAAATCCATGGTATAATTTACATTTAAGCGCTGAGCAAATTCGTATCGTTGTCTATATTATTGTATGATCATGATAAGCAGTCGACCTAATAATACATAAATGTTGATTTCAACATATTTTGCGTAACGGATTAACACAGTGTACGCGACGTTGTTTTCTGCTTATATCCATCCGACGTTAACACAGTTTGGCCATCACGCGAGGAAGGTTAAAACTCATACATAGTGAAAGTTAATTCATAATTAAACTGACTTCCTCCGTCGTCTTGTGGATGTGGATGTGGATGGAGCGGCTGCCCGGAGAGCGGACGTTCCGGGGTTCGATCCCCGGCGGCGTGATACCAAAAGACGTCATCAGGGCCTCTCAAGACAAGAGGGCAAAAGGCTGCATAGCGAATTTGTACGTTTTATATTGATGTACTCAATGAACAAGAAAGGGCCGAGTACCGATCCCTGTGGTACACCAGCTTTTAACTCTTCCGTATCAGACAATGTGCCATTTAAAAAGACAGATTGCTTGCAAGCTATTACATGATTGATTGAGTGAGTGAGTGAGTATGGTTTTACGCCGTTTATAGCAATATTCCAGCAAAATCACGACGGGGAATACCAGCAATGGGCTTTACACATTGTACACATGTCGGAATTCGACACCCGGGTCTTCAGCGTGACGAGAGAACGTTTTAACCACTGGGCTACCCGACCGCCCCAGCCACTCTAGTACTTCATCTTTTATACCATAACATTTTAGGTAATTGAGAAATAAGCGACGACGGAGTTGTTTATCGTACAATAAAACAATGCGAGGAGAATAAACCGTGACATGTGCATAATCGAGACTTAAATTCCATATTTTAAGAAAATAAACACTCAAATAATTTGTATCTAAATCAATACTCAATTTTACTGCAGGAAACGATCAACCTTTGATCTCACCACCAAGATGTTTTGCAGCCACAGCAGTTGTTTCCCCTTTCAACAGGTGGAGTTTATCCGGATCAATATAATTAATTTATTTTGGCCGATATTTATTTGGTGTCTTTTCTAACACGAAGACTTCAATTATTTAAACATACCATCTCAGGACAATTAAGAAACTCATTTTTTTAAAAATAAAAAAACCCATTACCACGATTAAACTAGAATGTATTAAGTTATAAGTACCTAGATCTATGTAAACTCAAGAAAGTATTATATGTATTTGATTTTTTTCTAAACTATTTGGATTTCTTATAGGGAGCAGACAAAATGATGAAGATAAAGATGGTGGGCACCAATCAACCTTATTAGGTATTTATTTTCAAAAACAATATTCTGTTTTTTTTCAACAATGATTCACATAAATGCATCCTAAAATATATTTGTATTTTAGATAGGAGGAAATTATCTCAAAATTAATTTCATATGATTATTGTTTTGTAGAAACTCAATATCACAGTTAATTATTTTCAGAATTAACAGACAATACAGGGTATTAAAGACATGTAAAATTATGTTTGTCTCAAGTATACTGAACCGCAAAAGAAACGTCACCATGAATAGACATATGATAAAACTTTATTTGTCCAAATACTGTAAACATACTTTAAGACATTAAAAAGATATAGCTTGGCAAAACTGATCATCAAGGTTGCAATGAAAGTGTCAAATGTTCTTAAAGTGAAACCCAACACTAGTCTCGGAAAAAATGGCATCACAAGTCAGTATCTCGTGTGTCCGCCATGTGCATTGACGACGGTCGTGCAACGTCGATACTATACATGGAATAGATGAGGCGGTTGATGAAGGCCATAGGCACTTGAGCCCTGCGTGAGGAACGCCTGACGCAGTTCAGCTGCAGTTGTCGGTCTTGGTCGGACGTCATTCAGCCGTCATTGAATCTCGTCCCACAGGTGCTAAATGGGATTGAAATCGGGACTGAGGGAAGGCCACTGTACGGGTCTGGTGCCATTCTGCTGGAGGAAGTCTCTTGTTGCTCTCGCAGTGTGGGCACGGGCATTATCATGCTGAAACTCGTGGTTGTATGGCGTGTGGTCTCAAGACTTGATCAATGTACCAAGCTGCTGTGACACCGTTGCCTCTCCCTTGACCGATGTTCTGGAAGACCACAGGGCCGACCCTCTGTGCAAGACCAATTCCTGCCCACACCATGATGCTCGGACCACCCCACGAGTCTCTCTCAACAACACAAGCATCCGAATAACGTTCCCCACGGCGTCGCCAGACTCTCTCTCTCTCTCTGCCATCTGCTGTTGAGATACAGTAACGGCTCTCGCCTGAGAAGAGGACTCTTCTCCACTGCTGGTGGTGCCAATGCTGGTGCTGTGTTGCCCGTAAGGAGACGGTCCAGGCGATGACGTGATGTCAGAATGGGTCTTCGGTGTGACCTGTGACAGTGGAGGTGTCTGCTCGTCAATCGTCGACGCACGGTGTCCGCACTAATGTGTCCCCATGGTCTGTCGAGCAGTTTCCGCAGCAGTAAGAAAGCGATCTTGAAGATGCTGTTGCACAATCTGGCGATCCTGACGTCGGGTGGTGACCCCTGGTCTTCCATTACGTGGTCGGTCATCTGTAGTGTTGGTGGTCTGGTACCGTTGCTGGAGCCCGTATATGATCCTTACGTGGACTTGAAATGCATTGGCTACTTGCCGAGCGGTTTGTCCAGCTTGCAATCGTCCAAGGGCTTGGTGTCGCTGATTTCTTTTTAATCTTGGCATGTGGTAGCAGTTCAATAACGAATGAATGTTATCCGATCTGGGTGGATTTTTATAGGACAAGAAATGGGGGAACGCATGTGCATTTCAATTTGCACGGAACTCACGTGCATCGGGTTACCATGGCCGTTGCCGTGATGCGTTTGGGCGATCGGTTTTATTGTCATCTGCTTTGGTTTATTATCATCAAATTTCAATTTCCCGGGCAAGGTAATGTTAAATTTTAGAAACTTTGACAAAAATTACCCAGATATTTAAATGACAACGTTTCATGCAATGTTACTTGGGTGACGTCCCTTTTGCGGTTCAGTATATATTCTTTAACCCAAAATTTATTATTTACAATGTTTACTGAAAAATAAAAACAACAACATTTCTTGAATAATGCAATTGTTACAATATCATAGCAGACAAATAGCCCCAATATGCATAGCTAGCTTAAATATAATCATAATTATTTAGCATTTCATTATTCTACCATTTCAAGGCTTACAGTGGTTTATTTTTTTCACATAATCTAATTGGCTGCCTGAGAGTCGAAAGCTGTGTCTCTATTTTAATCAGAGACCTTAAATTATTCTGATGTGTAATGTGTAAATTCACAGAACTTGGTAGGTAAAGAAAAACTCAAATCTATGGATGACGAAGAAATGACCAACATGAGGTCGTCTTATAACATTTGACCATATGCATAAACCTCATTTCTTTACATAAGTGTAACAGGGATTAATTTAGTGATATTATATCGTATGCATAAATGTGTAATTAATCATTTTAATCTTATTTCAGGTTTTAGTGATCCGGCAGACGACGACTGGTTCATATGTATACAAGTTGCAATTAGTTGTCAGTCCGTCCGTCTGTCCCTTGCTTCTATGTTTACTGCACAGTTCTGTGTCACAGGGCTGGTCACATTTTAGGTATAAGGGTATTTGGGTTGGTCTATTTTCATGTCACTTCTCACTTGATTGGTCCTGTTTCAAATATACATGTCATCCGCCATGTTACTGACTAGTCACACTATCAATGCACGAGGATTGCACACCAGCTTAAATATTGTTCAACTCAAAGGTTAGTTAGTATACATTTTAGTTGTTGTATAGATTGTAGATTAAATTCTAATATAAATCATTGTATAAAAAAAGGTTTAAATATGTTCATCATCAACCTAGTGTAAGTATATACACAATCTACCATTTAATCTGTATGAATGTGCGTATGGTTTGTTTTCTATGTTTTATTTGGTCAATATGCTGGCTAGAAATTATTGTTTTGTAACTGTTTACTGTACGATGTAAGATTGATATATCATCAATCCTGTATTGTTGGTAACATTGTAATATTTCATAGTGGTCACACTTATGTATATATGTTTCAGAAAGTATAATGGTAGACCTTTTATATATAATCTAGTTGTCAAGAAATACATTTGATCAATGTAGTATCCCTTATATAGGTTTACTGAGTTTGCTGTCGGGCTACTTGGTGCGTGGACACACTCCCGTGTCGCCCACAGGGTAGGTTGCTTTGTACAGACTCTATAGTATGTTTCATTGTTGTGCCTTGTTATTATTATAGTCTTCATGTCAACAGATATTGTTTTCATAACATGTAAATATGTGGTTATATAAAGTCATTCGTAATGTACTATTGTGTTATACCTCTATATGATTATTGATATGCGCATTTATGTACTTAGTTCATAATGATGATATGTTCACCACGTGTGATTTTATTTTATGTGAATTGTTAATTTATTATTATTACAGAGTGTCTTTTTCCACTATCATGGAATAAACGGATAGTACCTCACAACCCGTAGCCTGTGGTTTATGTACATGACAACCTAACACCACTATCTCATGACTGCAACATTAGCAATGTCAAATGTTAACACTTTTTACCAAAACTTTATTATGAACAGGTCACTAAATATACTTGTGTATATTTATTATGTTTCTTGTTTTAAATATTGAAAGAATAATTAATGTTTTACATATATCCTATGTATTTATGTTTCACACACAATAAATTATTGTGCTTGTCAAATTCACATTGTTTGTTGTCATTCACAAATATGGGGAAGTTATATAACATGTTTGGTGTTTTGACGTTAAATATTATGTTTGAAAGACAAATTGTCCGCTAAATAAATTATTATTTGTTTTTCTTCATAAAAAAAACACATAGTGCTCACCATGCTCAGGAACAAAAGAAAAGCAAACAAAAAAAGATGACATGAAATAATCATCCCGAGTGGTTACTAAACACGGGAAATCCTCAACTACGATCTCGTCTTTTCTCGCGTATTGTTATGTGAGTATAAGGATTAACCACTCGTTGTAATCGTGGCAGATTAATCACTCGTAAGTAGATTTTTCGGTAACAACCGAACACAGTGGTTAATCCTCTATATAAACAACGCTTCGTTCTTCATTGTTCTTTGCGATGTATCGCGTAGCTATCTTATATATTATGACACTTGAATAAGCATCTTCTTCTTCTTCTATATTATGGTCAGTGCTATTTTGACAATCGGAATAATAAACGACACTTTGTTGTTGTGAACACATATATTTTTTTGTTTTTTATTTGATGTATCATTGCAGTTCATTACATATAATATGATACAAATGTCTATAACAGTCTCGGAATAGTACACGCACACCTACACACGCTCAACTCTAGGAATGATACGTTCCGAAACATAAGTGAGTGAGTGAGTGAGTATGGTTTTCGATTCTTTAACCAATATTCAAGCAATATCACGGCGAGCGACACCAGAGATGGGCTTCACACATTTTACCCATGTTGGAAATCGAACCCGGACCTTCGGCATAAGGAACCACCCAGTATAAGAATAACTGCTAATGAATCAGGAGATTAAATTGTTACAAGCAAACCAGGATTAGTCTCTTGTAGAACTGGCATATGCCGCATACTGCTTCCCGGTGAAGGCATTGAAAGGTCGTTTCAATAGGGATTTGTGGAATGGGAAAACAACTCCCCGTTTCCCAATCAGTCCATTGGCAAGAGGATCAAATGGTCTTTTGTTATGCGGCTCATCGACTGAAAACACTCCCCGTTTCCCAATAAGGTTATTCGCAAGGGGGTCAAATGGTCTCCTCTTATATGGCACATCGACTGAAAACACTCCCCTTTTGCCAATAAGGTTATTCGCAAGGGGGTCAAATGGTCTCCTCTTATATGGCACATCGACTGAAAACACGCCCCTTTTCCCAATAAGGTTATTCGCAAGGGGGTCAAATGGTCTCCTCTTATATGGCGCATCGACTGAAAACACGCCCCTTTTCCCAATAAGGTTATTCGCAAGAGGATCAAATGGCCTCTCCGTGTGTTTGTATTCTTTAAACGCCACGTACCTCTTTTCAGTCAGCCCACTTGAAAAGTTATCAAAACGACGTTGTTGCGGTAAGTTCGAACTGTGTTTCTGTTTCTGTACTATCGTGTTGAATCCATGCGGGAGGCGAGACCATGACTGCACCTGAACGTCTCCGACTGGAACTGGATGTCCCTTGGATGTTCTGGCAAGATTTGAGAGGATACTTTCAGTATAATGAAGAGACAGCATAAGAGCATCAATGGTCTTTTCAACGGTTCCTGTGAGCGAAGGTGTTAAAGGAAACCTTCCATCCAGTGTTCCCATCCTACCCTCATCCTCTGCATCTTGTCTTGGTCGCAGTACGTTGAAAACATCCTCTTCCAAAGAGTCTGCTTCTAAGATAGGTGTAACGGATGAAGGTTTAGATATGGTCCCTTCATCTCCATTGATGTATTCCTTGGCAGATTTCGGAAGCTTGGATAGTAGAGATATGATGCGGTCGTTGACTCTGGCACTTGGCATCGATTCAAAACTGGCTTCATCAGTTGGAAGGGATGAACCTCTAAGGATGTGGTTAAATTGCTTCTCTTCCCTCGATGATCTGCCATCTGCCTCCGTTTCAAGAAAGGCTGTAACGGTTCTGAAAACGTCAATGGGAAATATTATAGAAATGAATTCAATAGGCGTGTACACTGTACGTGTGTAGTCTAGGGTGTTAGTGCATGGTGACGCCAGTCAGCAATAGCCCAGGAATATGAAGGTGGGTGAATATAATCGAGGCTGGGCCTGACACACTGAACACATGAAAACTTCACATATTGGAAAACTTGGAAATTTATTTTACCATTAACTCTGTGGTCGCGGAAGAGTATTTATTTGTTTCTTTCTTTGTTTGATGTTTAACGCCGCAATTAGCAATATTTCAGCAATATGACGACGGTCTGGACCAGACAATCCAGTGATCCACGCAATTGGGATCAGCCAAGTCCGCGAGCCTGACCACCTGATCCCGTTAGTCGCCTCTTACGACAAGCATAGTCGCCTTTTACGGCAAGCATGGGTTGTTGAATACCTATTCTACCCCGGATCTTTACGGGTCTTCGGAAGAGTGAGTGAGTTGAATTGAATGCCTCCATGAACAGTATATCATATGGAAATATATATACACAGCCGGGCAAAATTGGATTTGACAAATATAATTACAAACGTTATCAAAACGTTACAAGGCTGAAAACTGTCGCCGAAACACTGCAAACTCAAAATAATTATTAATGCAAGGTATATTTCTAAACATTTCCTTAAAAACCAAAAGGCAATAAATTAAAAACATCAAGAAACGTACCTCATAACGATCAACAGCAGGAGCATTGTATGAGAGCAGAAGTTGGCACCTGTCATTGTGATTAAAGACATCTGTCCTTGCTTGTTCCCGTCCTTGTCCTGGTTGATGCCGAGTCGTCACAAACTTCACGAGGAACCGTGAACGTAGCAGCAGTGATCAGTGAAGACACAGCTCGACATTTTATACTCTTTGCCGGTTTTTCACACCTTTCATAGGCCACGTGTCCTCGTGTGTGTTTTACGGGATTATTCTGATTGGCTCTTGCTTGTACGTCATTGTATTGAAGGAAACCAACCTTTTATGGAATGTTTATGTCCGTTAGGCCTAATACTAATATATTCAGGAAGAGATTATTATTTAAAGACTGACTGTGAACCCGGATGCTTGCAGGGTGCACATCGGATCTTCGATTCATACCTCAATGAACCGAACAAATACAGTCATTCCTTATAATTATATTCGACAACGAAAACATGTTTTATCTTGAACTGTTTAATCCAAAAGACACGGGTTTTGTGGACACCAGCCGAGCGAAACACAACAGGAAATAGAGCCCGCGTGGTTGCCTTTTATTCCTTCTCGGGCTTCGGACTAGATTGATGGATTGGACGATGACTATGCTAGAATTTCGTTAAAACGTCCAATGCATGATGATACAATCGAGCAGAGATCCCCTCCAATGGAAAGGGGATTCCCCGACATTCTGTACTTGGTGAAAGTCGTCTGCTGGAGTTGGGAAGTGGAGGCAACAACACGTGATCAATTCAGCCAATTAGAATGCAGGAGTTACAACGAACACAGCGAAAATGAAAATATTTTTCAGCAAAATGGGTTTAGTACTTTACATCAATTTAGAAAAGCATCAACACTCTAACGTTCTGCTTTAAATATACTTAGTTAAGGTAGTGAAACATATCACGTTGTTTTTAGCTTGTCTGTTTATGGAGGGCGTATTATTGTTGTTGTTCAGTCATAATTCGATTATGAAATAAAGCGAAATGCCGGTAATCTGGAAACACTTCTTTTGCAGATCTCTACACATTTACATAATCATGCTTAAACATACGTCACCTCACACCCAGGAGGTAGGGACCAGCCTTTAGATCTTCTAACAGTCGGTCTTCGAGCAAAATAAAAATAATTTGTTCCAAAAAATAGTGTACAAGAAATTAACAATGGCTTTCTCTCGCTCGTCGTATGTTATGAAAAGCATCCTATTTTTGTTTAAAACAGCAGCGTTTACACTTGTGTAAGGTATATTCAATTGAAGGATTCTACACTATTAATGTTGGCAGCTACGTCATTGTGCTTTAGAACAGGGATGCTTTGATTCCTTGAAATTGGGTCTAACGTTTGAAATCTAATGTTTAGGTGATATGTATAAATGGTTAGGTCTACTTATACCGGAAGTGACAAACGCATTCTGGGAATAACAACTACATACAATGTAGTATGTTGTTTTACTGCAGTGACAGGGGCCGTCGGGTAGCCTAGTGGTTAAAGCGTTTGCTCGTCACGCCGAAGACCCGGGTTCGATTCCCGACATGGGTACAATGTGTGAAGCCCATTTCTGGTGTCCCCCGCCGTGATATTGCTGGAATATTGCTAAAAGCGGCGTAAAACCATACTCACTCACTACTGCAGTGACTGTTACGCCTCCTCGCACACAAGTAGGGTGTTCCACTCTCAGGTCACGATAGAGTTTGTAAATATTGACGAAGCAGCGAAATCGAAGCCGAAACTAATTTTCTCGTAAGTACTTTTTATTCAGATTTGAGGTAGATGTGTTCAAGAAGTAACAGACGCCTTCCTACTACTTTCACCTGCAGACCAACCAGTATATTCAATGAAAAGTCATATTGTTTTGAAGCCCCTGGGGTCATTGATGTCGACGATGTTTAGACGTTGTTGTCTATGTAATGTAAGTAATTAACATAAAAGTGTTTTTTTATTGTCGTTGATAGTGCCACCATGTTAGTTTTTTGCCTTGTTGAAGTATGTGTTAATGTACATGATAAAATTGAAGGTAATGATATTTTGTGTTACATGTAATGTGAAAAGTTTGTATGTATGTGTGTGTATATGTATGTGTGTGTATGTATGTATGTATGTATGTGTGTATGTTTGTGTGTATGTGTGTGTGAATGTATGTGTGTATGTGTGTGTGTCTGTGTGAGTGTGTGTGTGTGTATGTGTAATGGATTCCGGGCGTGGGAGTGTGTTGGGTGTATAGAGTGTATTGTAGGAAAATGTTTACTTGTACGTTACATAAAGTCTAGTGTGTATGTTTCAGTACATGTCATGTAAATGCATGTAAATGTACACGTGTGGTTGTATGTTAAATCAGTTCAATGCTGTCTTATGTAATCCCAACTGTTTTATACTATTTTATACAGTGTTTTAATGAGAATAGATGTATCCATAGACCCACGAGGCCGGGTGTTGTCCACCCACTGTAAAGAAACTCAAAGTAATTGTACCTCAAAGCAAGTGACATCTTAATAAAGTATTTTTCTCTTCATTTCTTCTTCACAAATGCGCACGGTGTTAAAGCAGATTGGCTGTAAATGTTCTCACAATAGGATATCCGGTATTTTCACAATCAATCAGGGTGGAGTTTGAGTGGAAGGTGAGACGCAAGATCTATAAAACGTACAGATTATGCTGGTTTAATTTCTCTTCTTTTCTTTTGCATCGCCAGCAGTTTAGAGTTTGAGTCGGAAAGGGGTATGAAGTTTTGTGAGAAATAAGAACTGTGTGCAAAATTAGAAATGCTTACAAATACTTTTCTCGCTTTATTGAATATATATGAATCATAGGGTTATGAAACTAACATATATCATAATAACGCAAATGTGATTAGCTGAAAAATGTACTTTTATAGGTAAAATGAGGATAAACTTCGAAAATATTCGTATTGTCATGCATGTATGAAACGGCCCAGCTGTGGCCTGGGGTAATTACCTAACACCTGTCCGGGGGTGATCACCTCACACGGCCCGTGCATTCTCACCTAAATTGTGGGTGGTTTCAAAATATTGCTGTCATTATACTTGATTGAGATATGCATTGACGGGGTAGCAAGTACTGCATTATCTTTGATGGAAAAATGATGGAATAGTCAAAAGCTACAAAACGGATGAGACTTTGAAGGTTGGGTTTTGAAAAACCCGTTTTAGTTGTTCTACAGATGATTTCTCCAGCCAGCATGTGACTCAGCTGATGACGTATCTGAGTCTGTTATACAAGCCAGTCGTGTGATAAATAGTGCAACAAGGTTGATATCTACGCTGTCATTTGGACGGAAATAACGTTCCATTTCAACGCGTCGTCACCGCCCTTTGCCATACCTCTGGTCTAAATCGAGCAAAGGCTGCGTTGATTAATTTCATTCTCGAATTTTCCCACAAGTCGGGGGTACCTCCTGCTCACAAAGCTTGTACACTGTACGCCTTATCATCCTGTATCAAAGCTGTCTGATATCCTTTTACGTCCCGGTTTGGTTTTTGAGACGACCCCTACCTTCTTCGTTTCATATATCATACAACAGGATGAACCGAGTATGACGTTGTTTACATATCATGACTAAATTTAATATATGTGTATATACATCTGAGGTAACAGCCAAATCGAGATGAACGTTTATAAAATAAGTACATCTGACTCAACACGTCAATTTGTTTTGTTATATCTTGATGTTTAGCTATGGGTCATTCCATTTTCAATCAAGGTAACAGCATTGCACTTTGTTGTGCACTCAACCAGAAAAGTTGTTATTTTAAGGTGTCTAACAACTTGCTGTCTAACTAATGGGAGGACACCTACCGCAGACTTGTTGGTGTGAAAGCCCCGGAATGTGGGCAGTTCGGTAATACACCCTTTCTTAACTCATAGATGGTTTCCCTCTATCTCTGTTAAGGGTAAAGAATAATTATTTAAACTGTTCCTAATACTGACTCCGTGTCGTGTACCATGGCTGGGGTCATGCAAGTGTATTGCAACATGCATCATGGGTTGGTTGGTTGGTTTGTTGTTTTACGCCGCACTCAGCAATTATGACGGCGGTCTGTAAATAATCGAGTCTGGACCAGACAATCCACTGATTGACAGGCTGAGCATCGATCCACGCAATTGGGATCGATGACATGTATACAACCAAGTCAGCGAGCCTGACCAACCGATCCCGTTAGTCGCCTTTAACGACAAGCATAGTCGCCTTTTACGGCAAGTATGGGTTGCTGAAGACCTATTCTACTACTCTACCTATTCTTGAAGTAGCAGATTCAACTGATGTTTTTTTCGAATTCCATTACTGCTGAAGTTGCTGAAGACCTACTTGAACAAAGTCACTTGCCCAGGATGACACCTTATTGAAGATTTCTGTTCTGTAGGAAGCATTCTTGAACACAAATGCCTGTTCACTTAATATAAATGATTGTTTTGAATATATGGCTCAAGATACCCATATACATATGGAGGCATGTTATCTGAACTCTATTATATGCCGATGACATTGATTTGTCAGCGTGACCGTACTTGGCAAGGCGGAATATCCGTTCCAGGAAAAGATACAACGCTTAATTTGTCCCCCTGTTTTAAACACATAATAAAAACATGCTTGCAAAAAGAATGGGTAGGGTCAAAAAATATTTAAACAAAATAACAGGTGTGACTCAAGGCTGACTGACAAACAATCTGTCTCAGATTCACCCACCCCTGAATCCAACTCAACACAAATCTTACAAAACATTGAGAAAAAATGTGATTTAAATTTAAATTACTGAAAACATATTGAAGAAAAATATACAAAGGACGTATTTACGTACACTATGATTATATTTTTTTAAAGATTGAATGATTTTAATTGCTTCCCGCGTATGTAAATGCTGCCCTGAATACCCTCCAAATTGAACCTGAAACCCGTGCACTGAAAGGCATCTGCGCTCAGTTTGCGATTGTTGTAATCAATGGCAGGCAGGGGGCGCCAGGTGTATGACGCCTGCAGGCCGTGTACTTAACAACAGTCTCTCTTTGTCGCTCTCATCCTCAATCCGATACGTGAAAGGTGGTTACACTGATTATGTCGGGTGATGATGTGTGATGAACCACCTCATTACGCATGACATATGCTGTGGTGTAAATTAATTGTAGAAGAAACTGTGAAGACTGTTGTGATGAGACCACAACAATCGTTACGGCCGTAACAAGTCAAGCGAGCTTTGTGACGGCGGTCTGCAAGTAATCGAGTCTGGACAAGACAATCCAGTGATTGGGATCGATGACATGCATCAACCAAGTCAGCGAGCCTGACCACCCGATCCTGTTAGTCGCCTCTTACGACAAGCAATGACATTAGGGGGACTCATTCATTATTGCTGCAAAATTCAATTGTAATAGACGTTTCTTCAATAAAACGTCACCATGGTGATATCACCGCTGACAAAGTGACAGATCCCAAGGGTCGCGAAGTCTTGAGTTCACTATATATAGGTTGTGTTTGTTTTTCAAAAGGTGTCAAACAGAAATAATCACACTGGAATGCGTTGACGTCATGAGGCCATGAATGACGCCAAACGCGACCTACAAAACTGAACTCACCTGGTTAGAATAACATGGGACAAGCCAAACAACTCGAATCTGTTCTGATAAATATTCATAAAACTTAATATTCATGTGACGTGATAACAATATCACCAGGCCGAATTGAGAAAAACGATACTTATCAAGATAGGTATTCATGCGCAGTGAAAATTCCGGGATCGAATACCATTCGATAATATTTTCCATGAGTCAGATGGCAGCACAAAATCCCATTCATTTCTCAATCCTAATTTAAAAACAAACCCCTTCGTTTTAAAAGGAAAATATGTCAATACAAATATATTTAAACATACTGCACTTTAAGCAAATTTGTCAATTAGTTTCCCACAATACTTCCCAACACAGGGGGCGGTCGGGTAGCCTAGTGGTTAAAGCGTTCGCTCGTCACGCCGAAGACCAGGGTTCGAATCCCGACATGGGTCGGGTAGCCTAGTGGTTACCATATTCGCTCGTCTAGCCGAAGACCCGGGTTCGATTCCCGATACGGGTACAATGTGTGAAGCTCATTTCTGGTGTTCCCTGACGTGATATTGCTGGAATATTGCTAAAAGCGGCGTACACCCTCACTAACTCACTACTCATGCGTGTCTGTTTGTTGCTGTACATCACAGTAAAACAAATATAGTTATATCCATTAAATCATCAACAAACCAGCGGTGGATATTCAGGTGATAAACAAATGTTCTCAATGTACCGCTAGGCAACCTGTTGATTTATCCGCGCTAAATTCATTTTGTATCCGAACCCCATGTCGCGCATTGCCATACAAAAGATATGACGTAAGCGTATTCTATACAAAAGCGCGAAATTTCAAGCTCTCACTTGTCCCCAAACTTGAAAAACACCCGCTTTCTTGGTTGTTATCGTGTTTTCTACACCACTTGTATTGCGACACATCCTTTGAATACTGTAGTAATCGCAACTTTCCATTTTGCAACCTATAATTGTACATATAATTGTGGAAAATGCCTACCGACAATGACTTGAAGAGAAGAACTGTTTTATAGAAACTAGCTTTCGCGGTGATGCGGCCGTCGACCCGGCCGTTTCAGTCAGATCGGGTATATTTGATTTTGATAATCTCTGATTGACCACTCAGGGTGCAGTAATGTCCAAATTCATAGTAGAATGATGGTTCGTTACTCTGTATTCCTGTCGAAACGGCCTTTCAGCGAGCTCCGAAAAAATACAAGTTAAATCGACGATTATACTAGTCATCCGTCATCAAACAGTTATAAACCAACTATATAGCTGTGCAGAGACGCCATATAAATCATCAGTTGACGAATTTCTGTGAAAACAACTGATTTTTGATACTTGAGTGCTTTACATTTTGGGGCATCGAAAATGTGTGACAATCCACGAATGGACTCCATTGATTATGTAGACGCCGTACTGTCGAACTGAAACATGGTCACTGAAAGTAACGTGATTGACGTTTATGAACCTTCCACTGCCAAAAGATTAAAATAAGCACTGACGATGTTGCTGTTCCTAAAGTACTTTAATGAATGTGGATCTCATGGTAATGAGACTGTTAAGGTGAGTGAGTGAGTGAGTTTTGTTTAACGCCGCTTTTAACATTGTTCCAGTTATATCACGGCGTGTCAGCTTAATGTGGGAGGAAAGCCCGAAGTGATGCAGGTGTCTGGCGTTTACCACTTCGTTGAAACCCGGGGGCACGGGTATGGTGCTGACAAACCTAGAAACATAATCGGGGCGAACCGGGATTCGAACCCACAATTGTAAGTTTCTGGCGTGCCCAAGGGACGCAACTCTGCACAGCGAATCTCGGCGCCTAAGCCGACTGGGCCACCCGTGCCCCCGAGACTGTTAAATTTTCAAACACGGAGCTATTGTCTGCTATAAACAACATGCAGACCTCTTTCGCAGAAAAATTCACGGTGAGTTGAGTAAACTTGAATCCAGGGTTACTGAGAAAATGAACAGAATCCTTAAAGAACAAACCATGAAATTGAGTAGGGTTTGATGTGCAGATTCAGCTGTTAACAGACCAAACTAATCTGATCGAAAAACCCAAGTATGAATATAAGGAGAATTGATATAAATTTTTCGACTGTAGTGAATCGTGTCAATAGTTTAGAGACACGCAGAAATACGCCGGAGAGTGACACTAAAAGAATTGTTGTCATACGTATTCTTCCTGTGGGTAGGCATGACAGCAAAGAACCCTAATGTGTTACGTAACCGAGTTAATCAAGTCATGCGAGATGGTCTGAAGATGAAATATGTCAAGGTGGTGGGAGCTACTCGCAAGGCGCGCACCGATTCCAAACCTGGGACAGTCATCTGTACCGTGGAAGGAAGTGAGAAGAAAAGGAAACTCGTACAAAAAAACAAACAACAACAACAGTTGAACCAGAGTAAAGACTTTTCACGGGTGTATATAGAAAATGTCACGGGAGGACTTGACTGCAAGGGCCAACATGCGTACCCTGTTGAAAAAAAATGGAAGGAAAATTCTTCTCGCTTCAATGGAAACCGATTGGTTGAATCAAAGAGTAATGCCTAGGACCCCTTGTGGCTAGATGTTTGGAATGTTGGGGTTGGGCTCAACGAGATCTGAATAATAGTGAGTTCCGTGAATATGTCATTACTACTTCAAAATATGTGTGGTCGGAGTTTGTGAGACCTTTCTCCAAGGTGATGTATGATGCATGTAGAGGGCTATACATGGTCCGGGAGCAACAGGTGCAGGAAGAGAGGATCAGGGGTGTAGGTGCTTTTGTCAAGAACTTTCTTCTGGACAACTTTCGGGTGGATATTTTAGACCGTGAAGACGATGATATTTTATGGCTCTGTTTTACGTCTTTTTTGATAGCAGTTTTAGTATACACAAAGAAAAACGTTAAGCACACCCTAATATATTTCATTATAGTTTGGTCCCAATATTTGTAACAGTCATGGCAGATATAATTACGGAAAGTATCATGTCTTCTCGAGATGATGTAATCAGTCATGCGTGACGAAAGCTCACGTGCCATGCATGGTATGCCCGTTCAGCATGCTACCCTCGAGTATCTCAAAAACCAGAATCTCCAAACGTTAAAATTGCTTTCTTAAGCTCGGTTTTAAACAGTTATTCCACGACATTGTGTGACCATGGCATGAAGGCGATTATCAAACGGCACAAGATGGAAAATAATAAGCATGCATAACGCAGGAATGTCTTGTAAGGCCATTGGTCGGAATTTGGGGTATCATCACACTGTCGTAAGTCGCTTAGTCGAGAGACATGCTGAGACCGGTGATGTACAGGACCGTCCCAGATCCGGAAGACCTCCTGTGACGACACATCGCGAAGACAGGGAGCTTCTTCGTCTCATACGCGGAGAACCCTTTTTAACATGTACTCGTCTGAAACAGCTGTGGTTGCCCAATCGCCGTTTCAGCACCAGAACCGCCAGGAACCGGATGAAAGCAGCAGAACTGAGGGCTAGACGAGTCATAAGAAAGTATATTTCAGTAATTTAGGCACCAAGGCCCATAGTACAATGCAGATTGGATATTAACATTTGTCACGTGATGTACGTGATCAGATTTTAAATCAAGTTACACATTCCTCATTATAAAGACATGTTTTAAGAATACAGAAACAGCATGGATCATATCAGGATTCATGGAGTTTAGCAGATTGATCATTAACTGACGGTCTTTAAAAGTACCTTGCAACATGGGGAGAAATTTATACCTTATATGGGAATACGTTTCACATAATTATAAGTAAGACATGGCACATAAAGCGTCCCTTGTTGAGAGATCATCACAAAGCTGCTCGATTAGCATGGTGTATTGCTTGACAGGACTGGAATCTGTGAACTTGGAGACGGATCCCTTGGTCAGACGAAAGTCGCTTTGTGCTCCACGTCACTAACGGAAGAGCGAGAGTTTGGAGGCACCGGAACACGGCCTACACCCCTAGTTACATTAATATAAACCGACTGTTGCATACGGAGGGGGCTCGGTAATGGTTTTTGGGTGCATCTCTCATGATTGCAGGTTGGATTTGGTCACCATAAGGGGCAACTTAACGTACAGGGGCTCAGTACATCCGGGACGTTTTGAGGCCAGTTGTCTTTCCTCATTTTGACAACCACCCTCTTGCTACTCGACCTCAGTACATGGATGACAATGCCAGGCCTCATCATTCGCATGCAGTCGTGGATTACATGAGGGCCAATGCAATAACGGCTCTACCCTGGTCAGCAATGAACCCAGATTTGAACCCCCTTGAACATGTTTGGGATATTCTGGGGCGGCGCATACAGACACGAGATCCTCATGTACAAGATTTACGCCAATTGTAAGCAACATTGCATCAGGGGTGGTAGTTGTTGATCCATCAACAGATCCAACGTCTGACTGGAGGCATGAGACGTAGGGTGGAATGCGTCATCCGGGCACGTGGCGGTTATACCCGCTACTGATCTGTTTCAAGTGTCATGTCAAGTAGAGACTTTAAGGAACATTTTCATATGAAACATCAAACGTAACTCATTTACTTAATCCTGCAGCTCCATACTTTTTTTAGGTATTGTCCGAGGTCAAAAACAGTACCTGTGTTACCATGATGTTTTTGTCAGTACATTTCAATCACAACTCACCAATATCTTCTTTATTTGTTGTCAAATGTTCTATCCGATGAAACTGGTATCGCCCACCTCTTGTGGACTGCCATCCAATGCCAAGATTTTTGCCATTTGTCATGGTTCAGAAATTGGGGTGTGCTTAACATTTTTCTTTGTGTATATTTTGTTATGTGTTTGTTACCTACCACCACCAGGTTCCACCCGTGTTTATGATGCTGAACAACTTTTCAACATACTTCTGGAAAAGCTTTACACTTTCCAAAATGAGTGAATGCTGTGTGTCTGTGAGGATGTTAACGCCAGGATAAGCAGTCAACTGGACTATATTCAGGTTGTGGACGGTGTACCGGGGAGGCAGGTAATTGATCACTGTGATAATGCATCCGGTCAGTTATTTATTGACTTTTTGGTAGAAGCAAATTTGTGTGTGATGAATGGTAGACTTGGTGAACAAGACCATACATGCATCAGACGCGGGTCTTCACTGGTTGATTACGTTGTAACTGCCATGGAACATCTGTCATTTCTATGTGTTAATGTTATCAAACTGTCGAATAGTGTTGATGGTACAAATGGTCCCAAGTATTCCAGATCACTCTATTCGTGTATGGGAAATGTACGTTCCTGATAATGTTGATAGAAAGTGTGATTATGTTTCTGGTGTTAAATCTCTTAATTACATTTCTAGTAAAGTAACTAATTAGTTTTTGGAAGGTGACAGTTTGTCCAATAAGATCAATAGCGTAATAACTAGTATTGAATCGAAGCTTTCCACGTGAAGGAAAATCAATGCCCCCTACTCGGATTTTCTCAACTTTATCTATGACGAATTGGACAAGGTGGCTAAACCTAAGATATTCAAACCCAGTAACTCTAAATCGAGATACAAACCTATATGGTGTGATGCCAATGGGACAAAACTTGCAAGTTCGAGAGTCATTGGTTACCCTGGGAAGCCCAGCGGGAATCATTAAAGCATCTTTATTGAACTGAAAGAAAAAGGTTTCAAAATCTTTTTTTACGTAAAAGTAAACGTTTGTACCACTTGTCTGAACAACCTGACCAATATGACGAAAAGGATTCACGTAACTTTTTGAGAAGGATTGGTATTGTCAAAGAAAGAGGTAACGTGATTTCATGGGAGGTGGAGGTTAATGGCAATATGTCAACTGATAGAGCAGTGGTATTAGATTAGTGGAACGGGGCTGTTCTTCTCTTTTGGCCGAATCTGCATCTACAAAAATTGATGATCAACACTTTCGAAACATACGTGATGAAATGTCACGTGACGTGTGATGTAAGCTATGACACAAATGACCTAAATTCCCCGATCACATTTTCACAGGATGAACGTGCAGTTTCACAAATGCTTCCGGGATAGACTTGCTCCCTGAATCAATACGGAATAAAATCTGTCAACAGCTTTTATTCACCCCAATTAAATTTTGTTTTGAAAATGATCTGTGCCCAGACTTGTGGCAGAGTAATATATTTTGTCCTATCAAGAAACCTGAGAGTAATTATTAACTCGAGATTATGTAGGTCATAGGACTATTTCTTTCTTATCTTAACCATGTAAAATTAATAAATATATTTTAAACATGCGTCTGAGCAGATGGTTAGACGATATTAATTTACTATCGGAAGTCCAAAACTGATTCCGTTCATCACGAAGCACCCATGAACATATTAAAGCCTATTTCTAATAGTTAATTACAGAACATTGTCTCAACAATCCACTTATGTTTGTTTCCTTGATGCCTTGAAGGCCTTTGACAAGTTTAACAGAGATTGTTTATGGAATATATTGATGAAACTCGGTATTGTGGCAGGTACTTTTATGCTGTTCAATCCATGTGCGAAACACGTATTGACGTGACAGTTTCACGGATATATTTGGTGTCAGTTCTGGTGAAAGGCAGGGGTGTGTTGTCACCGACACTTTACTCTGTATATAAATGATTTAGTAAAATGCAATAGACAATCTACATTGTGGTATTATGATTGATGGAGCTATGTAGATCCATGGAGATGCGGGTTAGAATTGGTCTTCAGCAACCCATGCTTGTCTTAATAGGCGACTAACGGGATCGGGTGGTCAGACTCGCTGATTTGGTTGATGCATGTCATCGTATCCTAATTGCGTGGATCGATGCTCCTGATGTCAATCAAGGGATTGTCTGGTCCAGACTCGATTATTTACAGACCGACGTCCTATAGCTGGAAAATTGCCGGCGTTAAACAACAAACAGTGTACGTTAGACTGTGTTGCCAGTTGGTGTTTGAGGTTGCGAATTTAGAGTAATATTAAAAAGATTACAGTTGTACATTACCGCCCTGGTTCTGTTAAAAGATTTAAAAAAGTTTAAAAGAGTTTATATCAGGTAACGACTATGTTGAATGCATTAGTGCAAATAAGTACTTGGGATTGTGAATGCAGGAAAATCGTGATTTAAATTTTGCCGCCATAGAAATAGCGAAATCTGCTTATAGAGCACAGGGTGTAATATTTTGTAAATTTAGGTCGGTTGGTGGCACATAAAGTTTTAAATAATGTATACAATAATATGTTTCAACCCTTCCCCTCGTATTGAACTGCCGTTTGGGGAACACGTCAGTTTAGTTGCATTAACGCAATTCAAAACCGTCCAGCGAGATTCCTTTTAGCAGTTGGCAGGAAAGCACAAAAGTTGGCAGGACGTGGTCAAATGGGTTGGACTTCACGATTTACTAACATACCAAACAAAAACTATGTTCAGGTCTGTAAAATGTTACAGAATCTGCATTGGCCTTTAAATGATCTGTTTTTTATTTCTCTAGATGATTTTGTTTGTGCAAAAGAACACACACATAGATTGCTGTGGCTGGTTTTCTGAACTATGGAATGACAAAGGCCAGTCTAACGGGAATACGATCCGCACATTTCGTCTTATAAAAAGCACCCTGCAAGCAATACACTTCTTAGTAGATCACATCGAAGTATTATGAGTAAATTTCGTTGTGGTACGTTACCCTTAGAGATTGAACGTTGTGGGGAGTGGGATGTGGGTGTGTGGGTGTCAGGGTATGCATGCATGCATGCGTTTGCCTGCATGTATACATAATAATTATAAGTTGTCTGACTCCCCATTGTTCTCGGTGCTTCAGCTTTGGTACGTCCCAATCTGTTGACTGACATTGAGAGAGTACCCGGGTTTGTTACCAGGAAAACAGCCCTTCTGACAAACTGTGTGAGGCAGAAATCTGCAGTATTGGGAAGTGTTCACATTCTCCGAAAAGTTCTCGGTGGGTTCGAAAGGCAGCTGTTACTCGGAGAAGTCTCATTTGCTGTCTGGGCTGCGTGTAGAGGGGCAAGGGCCCTAAGCTGATGATAAACCTAACCAGCCTGGCTGTGCCAGGATCACCTAAACCCTCTTTGCTGCATTTTTCATTTTGATCTGTTAATGATAATAATGTGTGCATTTATATTGCGTTGGCGCATGCTCAAAGCGCTCACAGTATTACCCCGGTCGGGGCGGTCGGGTAGCCTAGTGGTTTAAGCGTTCGCTCGTCACGCCGAAGACCCGGGTTCGATTCCCGACATGGGTACAATGTGTGGAGCCCATTTCTGGTGTCCCCCGCCATGATATTGCTGGAATATTGCTAAAAGCGGCGTAAAACCATACTCACTCACTAACTCACGATTACCCCGGTCAAGGGATCAATGTGCACCCGATATTCATCCTCATCTCCCGGGGGAATATACACCTCAACAAACAAGTCAAAATGGGGAATTACATCGGAATCAAAAGCATAGTGGCACAGATGCATCACATTTGGAAATGTCATGTATATGTCTACCATAAAAGATTCTGAAAGCTTAACTGAGGCCTTTAATTCCGCCATCTTGGTCAAACCACTTTTAAGCAAGAATCGTATGGCGCTAACCTAAGTCATTGTAGCAAAAGCAAGTTCGATTGTACCTCATAAATTGACATGAAAGAAGAAAGTCAATGAAAAGTAAGGCCAAAGACTCTGCAAGAGATCATTTTTGTAATTTCGATCGACGTTGCTCTACTGCCTGCGTGAAAACTGCCTTTCCGAAACTGTCCAAAACTATTTAAAACGTGGAATCATTATATTGCTGTTTCATTCAGCCTATATACCGTTTGTCCAAGAATAAACAATCCACCTGAATTCAGTTCAATCCAGCTCAAAGCAAAATAGACACGATAGGTTATTAATCTTGGAAATGACGCCATTGGTCAATATTTCATAGTATATGGTCATGTTGCACATGGAATGAACGCCCATTCTACGTTCTAATTTGGGAGGGTTCAGGGTAGCCTAGTGGGTTAAGCGTTCTCCTGTCACAGCGAAGGCCCGGGTCCGATTCCCAATACGGGCTCAGTGCGTAAAGCCCATTCCTGGCTTTCCCGCTGTGATATTGCTGGAATGTACATAACTGGGTTGAAACCCAGCTCACTCACTCTCTAAGTTTCAGGAGTGGGGTGGGGCACGGGTGCCCCAGTCGTCTAAGGCGCCGCGATTCTCTGTGCATAGTTGCGTCCCTTCGGCCAGAAACCTATGATTGTGGGTACGAATCACGGTTCGCCCCGATTATGCATCTAGGTGTGTCGGCACCATACCCGTGCTCGTGGGTTTCACCGAAGTGGTAAAGGTCCGAGACCTGCATCACTTCGGGCTTTCCTCCCACATTAAGCTGACACGCCGTGATATAACTTAAATACTCTCTAAAAGTGGCGTTAAACCCAACTCACTCACTCAAAGTTTCAGAAGAAACTTTTTTCTCTGCTTGCGAGTGTACAGTCATTTTGCAAAGTAACCTAGGTAAAGCGAATATTCAGTACCGAGAACGGGTCATAAAAGATAAACAAGTATCCATGAGCATTAGACAACAACGTCATAGAATTCATATATTTTAATAACACGGATCACATATTTGCTCAACATATCGACCCAGCGCATGAGCTATCAAAGTTAAAGGCGCGCATAAAGTCCAATGGTGCATGAGCTGGGCTGTTGTTTTTTTTTAAAGACAAGTTCGCAGTATAACTTTAATGAAACACTCTAAATAAGTATTATCTTGTTCGGTTAGTATGTTCCGTTGTACGGAGGAGTAGCAGGTGAAAAACAAAAGAACAATACCCTGCTTGTTACTCAACTTTACATAAATAAATAATATGTTCTGATTTACTTTAAAAAAATGCGAAATGTTGACCCCTCGCATCGGAATAATGCTAACAGAATAATAGTAACATCATATGTAATATATATGTTTGAAGTATGATACTGCAATTCACAACATGTATGAGCGAATTCACAATGGCACAAAAGTCTGTCAAAATCAGTCCAAAATATAGCATTTACTCTGTGTGTCCTAATTTTTCACAACCTGTTGTAGAACTTGTTTCACCGATCATTCTATGTCTCGCTTCCCAATCAAGCCACTTGCTAACTGATCAAATGGCCGTTTCTCGAAATCATCTGAGGTCCTTTTGCCTATCAATCCGCTCGCAAGTCGGTCAAAGGGTCTCTTTCCGATCAGGCCAGATGCTAAGGGATCGAACGGTCGTTTTCCAATGAGACCACTAGCAAGTCGATCAAAGGGTCGTTTTCCGATGAGGCCACTAGCAAGTCGATCAAAGGGTCGTTTTCCAATCAGGCCACTAGCAAGTCGATCAAAGGGTCGTTTTCCAATCAGGCCACTAGCAAGTCGATCAAAGGGTCGTTTTCCAATCAGGCCACTAGCAAGTCGATCAAAGGGTCGTTTTCCGATCAGGCCACTAGCAAGACGATCAAAGGGTCGTTTCCCAATAAGCCCACTGGCTAAGGGATCAAAGGGTGACCTCTTCCCAATAAGACCATTTGCAAGAGGGTCGAAGGGTCGTTTCCCGATTAGTCCACTGGCAAGAGGGTCGAACGGGGCTCTCTTTCCAATAAGCCCACTGGCTAAGGGATCAAAGGGTGACCTCTTCCCAATAAGTCCACTTGCAAGAGGGTCGAAGGGTCGTTTCCCGATTAGTCCACTAGCAAGGGGGTCGAACGGGGCTCTCTTCCCAATAAGTCCACTTGCAAGAGGGTCGAAGGGTCGTTTCCCGATTAGTCCACTAGCAAGGGGGTCGAAGGGGGCTCTCTTTCCTATAAGGCCACTTGCAAGAGGGTCGAAGGGTCGTTTCCCGATTAGTCCACTAGCAAGGGGGTCGAAGGGGGCTCTCTTTCCTATAAGGCCACTTGCTAGAGGATCGAATGGGCGTTTGAAGGTATGGTACTCAAACAGTCTGTACGGAGTGTAGCCACGTTTCCCGATGAGTCCACTGGCCAATTCATCAAAAGGTCTTTTAGCATAGTCTTCCTCTGCACTTCGTTTGTGCACATCATTGCCTTTTTCAAAAGCATCCGTTACTTCATCAGCTACGTCATCTGCGGCAGACGCTGTGCATATGCTGAAGAAAAGGAACGATGTTCTTGTGAATATAATAATGTATACATTTATGTTCCTGGAATGTCGATATAAAATGCTCACCATTTACATGTAATGAAGTGCATTATGGCAACAGGTTTGATTAAAAAGCTTCTTAAAATAAAAACAACAAAAACAAACTATTGCCATAAAATATATAACTTTCTGTCATATCTGCGGTGTTAAACACCAAACGCATAGCATGCGTCAAACATGAAACCTGCGCGGACGCAAACTTTAGATAGATTATTTCTAGTTGGTAGGGGGAGGTCCGTTGGGCTGGTGGTTATAGCGTTCCGGGTTCCACTCCACACATGCGTTAAACCCACTGTTGGTGTTGGATATTGCTTGAACACTGCTAAGAGCGTCGTAAAATTCAACTCACTCACGTGGTTTTATCAACACAAGGATAGGAAAAAGTAAACTGAGTGAGTTAGCGCGAATACATGGTGTCATCACTGATTTTCAGTGACTTTCATATAATTGTCATCGCATTTTTAACTTGCACGCCCACTGAATTATCGTCTTGGCGGATAATCGAGGCTTGTTATTCTCCGTCATTGACGTTTTATATTTAATACCACTTTAGCATTGACCCGTGAAGATCCGGGGTGGAATAGGTCTTTAGCACCCCATGCTTGCCGTAAGAGGCGAATAACGAGATTGGGTGGTCAGGCTCGCTGACTTGGTTGAAGCATGTCCTCGATCCAAATTGCGTGGATCGATGCTCATGATATCAATCACTGGATTGTCTGGTCCCGACTCGATTATTTACCGACCGCCGTCATGTAGCTGGAGTATTGCTGAATGCGGCGTTAACCAACCAACCAACCAACCAACCAATGGGTCATATCTCTCTAACAAATTCGCTACCCTCCCTTACGTTTTGAGTCTGATTCGATGCTAATAAAATCCGTCCAATAAAATATGAAAAAATGGGCCAGAGCATCCATTGAAAGTTACTGATAAGACAGGTGGCGCCACTTCCCATACGAATTGTCCCAGGGCAATTATCCTAATAGAATTGAAATTAATTTAGTATTAACTCAATAATCAAGGATGCCGATGGTATTCACTGCCACTCCGGCGTCGTCATAACCAGTGGTGTTAGAACTATTGCTTCCAGTACTGGTCCGTCATAAAACAGGTAACATATACATTACAACGAACCACACTGTATGGCAGCATATTGTTTAGTGAGTTCGTGTTTAGAATTAAAAATGATAAGAAATGTTCCTATGGTTACGATGATACATGCGATATATTACCTGATTGGAATGGCCACAGAACAGACAAGGCAGCAGAAGAACTTCCATAGCATTTTGTTCCCAGCGTCGGATACCATACCTGCAATATTATGGTAAGCGTGTTTAAATATGTCAATCATTAATCCTTATAAAACACAACTATCAGATTGGCTTGTCGCCTTCTGGTAAAATCCGATTTGTTTGTTTGTTTGTTGTTTAACGCCGCACTCAGCAATATTCCAGCTATATGACGGCGGTCGGTAAATAATCGCGTCTGGACCAGACAATCCAGTGAATGACATCATGAACATCGATCCACGCAATTGGGATCGTTGACATGCATCAACCAAGTCAGCGAGCCTGACCACCCGATCCCGTTAGTCGCCTCTTACGACAAGCATAGTCGCTTTTTACGACAAGCATAGGTTGCTGAAAATCCGTAACAAGTCGATCGGTATGTACGGACACCATGACGTCATATTATGTTATATGATGTCATGTGCTTGTCACGTCATAATTGATCATGTTCCATGTTGAGTTACAAGTCCACGGGCAGATCTGATATTTCACCGAACGCAAGTCTCTGAAAGTTGTTCATACTTAATACAAGCAAATTCAACTCGTAAAATGACGCACACCCGCACATCATTAGTAACGGTACATCTACATTTTTATCACGTATACAGCCTAATAGCTCTATATCTCGACAATGTTGAAACGTCGCCATATTTTGTCAGTACATCATCTCAGACTTGAACCGCGACCAGCAAGGTTCAGTGAGTGAGGATGGTTCCACGACACTTTAAGCAATATTCCAGCAATATCTCTCGGGGACACGAGAAATGGGCTTCACAGATTGGGCTTAGAGGTTAAATCGTTCGCCCGTCACGCCGACGACACGGGTTCGAATCCCAACGTGGATACAATGCGTAGAGGTCATTTCTGTTGTCCCCGTTGCGATATTGCTTGATGAAAATATAAATCATGATACATGGTAGTACTACTAAGATAATATAACGACGTATTTTGTAATATCAGACCAGATGGCAATACCGTCGCTAACCTTCAAGCGCCTCACAGGCAGCTTGGGCCGTATTTTCATTCCCCAGGAAGCTGAGAATGAAACATCGATTACACACTGATCCATTTACCGGGGTATTATAATAATCATCCTCATTATCACCATCAGCATCATCGACCGCCTCCGTGGTCTAGTGGTAGAGTGTCCGCACGGAGATCGGGGGGTTCGATACCCAGGCGCGTCACACCATATGACGTTAAAAGGTGGTACTTGTTGTTACCCTGCCAGTCATTAAGGGGCTTAAACAAGGACTGTTCGGCTTACCCCATCATCATCAACATCATCATCATCATCATCATCATCATCATCATCATCATCATTTCGCTTTATGTTTTTGTCAACTTTTTAGTAAAAGGACTAGGTTTTAGGCGGGGCTCGTTCATTCTACTATTGAACAAATTCGAGTCAGTTGTACATTTATTTTACATAAACATCGTTCATTCAATTCCTGGAGTGGGTGCCATGGGTATTAGCTTCAGGCACAATGTCATGCGGTTCTCACAACACCAGAGGTTCACAGCGTTCTGTGTCCAATTGTCTGTTGTTAAACCTGCCAGGATTAGATGCCATTTATTTGAAGTATTAATTAAGGCAATCCCTGAGGATCGAGTGCTGTAACAGTTCATTAGCAAATATCAGAATTATTGACCGTACTTGTCTAACCCGTGTTGCCGGAAATCGAAGGATTTTAATTGGAACATTATTTTGGGATATTCAAGACGTTAAGAACCGAAGCAATGCAGATCTACAATTGGGTGCTTTCACATCAACCAAATCAAAAGCATTTTTTATGACATCGGATATGACCCCGCCATGACCCCCCAAGACGGTCATTATTAACACATCAAACGGAAAGGAATGTAGTGTCAAGTGAGTGAGTATTGTTTTACGCCGCCTTTAGCAGTATTCCAGGTATGGCATGATAGGGCGTCCTTATATACTAGGATATGTTCAAAATATATTGGCAGAAGGTGCAGTTAAGTCATTTGCAGTCTAAGTATTCACCGTTCACATGCATAGTCACCTTTTACGGCAAACATGGGTTGCTGTAGAATAGGTCTTCAGCAACCCATATTTGCCGTAAAAGCCGACTGTACTTAAGGCGTTAGTAAAAGGCGACTAACGGGATCGGGTGGTCAGGCTCGCTGACTTGGTTGATTCATGCCATTGATCCCAATTGCGTGGATCGATGCTCATGATATCAATCACTGGATTGGCACCAATGAATCCACTTCATCAGTGTTACGTGCTGCACCAAATGATTGAATTATGAATCATGACATAATTACCAAATCGACATTGACTTTGTTTACCAGATAGCTTCGTGGCAATCTGCGCGACAGGAAATAGGAAATCTGATCAATCGAAAGTAGACATGCATGTTGAATTATTTTGAAAGTAATGTTTATTTTACATTACGAACGAGCGCAAGAAAAGGAAGATATTTCTGTACAGTGCGCATACCTGCTGATTTTCACGGAAATCGATACTGCCAAGAAGTTCCTTCCCCTTACACGCATAGGCAACGCGTGATGTAACAGGTGTGCACCCAGTTCGTCACTCGTGAAACCCGTCCGCGTCGCAGGACGTTACATAACGAGTTCCTAGCAGCTGTGAGGGGGCACGGGTGGCCCAGTCGTCTAAGGCGCCTCGATTCGCTTTGCAGAGTTGCGTCCCTTGGGCACGCCAGAAACCTCTGATTGTGGGTTCGAAACCCGGTTTCTAGGTTTGTCAGCACCATACCCGTGCTCGTGGGTTTCACCGAAGTGGTAAACGTCTGAGACCTGCATCACTTCGGGCTTTCCCCCCACATTAATCTGACACGCCTTGATATAACTGGAATACTGTTAAAAGCGGCGTTAAACCCGACTCACTCACTCACCCACGTAGCAGCTATGAGATTCCTTTTCTCCTTGTGATAGATAACAATAAGGAAAACACGTCACCAATCTACAGTGTTATTGTTATTTGCACGTTTGAGTACATTAATCGTGACAAACGTACCAGTGCTTAGTCATAAAAACAAACGGGGAAAACAACTGTGCGTCATGTAAAGTTCAATAAAAGAATACAATTTTCTTAAATAAAATTATGAATCTTTCAGTACATATTCATCAAGACTTTAAGGTCGATATTCACCATTTGCGGTGCACAATGTAGATGCTTGAGTGTGTGTTTTCAAATATGAACAGAACACAACGATTGCTTAGCTATCGGGTGCTCCTAAAAACAAATACTTTACTTGAACGTCTTGTTGAAATTCAACAATTCAATTCTCTTAGCCGAGGGCAACACTCGGGGAACACTACAGCAGGGTAACACTCTTGACTCGCCAACATTAACCCCAAACGATGCGCCCACGTTTGCAGGCCACGCGTCAGGCGTCCGGAACGTTTAAGTTCAAGTGCAATGGTATGGGGGTGGCATCAAAACTCATGGGAGAACACAACTCATCATTTGTAATGGCAATTTGGCTGGCGTATCCTACCGGGACGACATCTTTCGAAATCATGTTCTACCCTTTGCGCAAATGCAGGGATGTAACGACAAGTTGCCTCGGGATCATTCCCGCCAACATGTTGCACGTGTTGCAATAGCCTTTTTGGGGCAACATAACATTGCTGTTCTGCCACAGCCGGCTGCTTCGCCAGATCTTTCCCCATAGAACATGTCTAGGATGAAATGGTGCGACGCCTACGACAGGACCAGAACCAGCAAGCCGAGTTCGGACAATCTTTTGTTGCCATTTGAAACAACATCCCTAGGCTGTTCTCAATCATCTGGTGTCTTTAAAACGCCGCCGCTGCCCTGCCTGTGTCATCGCAGACGATGGTCACACCCGATATTGACTTTGTTAATCGAGTCGATAACCCCCTCTCTTTTAGAGCCTGTCTCTCTGTCTCCTGTTACCAGGTATGTTGTGATAAAACATTGATCGTACAAGCCAGTGAGTATGGTCTCAGGCCGCAATAGTCCAGCAATGTCACAGCAGGTCATACATGTGTGACTCGCACGAAAGAAAGCATGTGTCAATGACTCTCTCCGCAAAGCCATACACAGCAACTTTAAGCAACAAATACAAACACAGTCACACACATACACACACTCATACTCACACACATATGTACTTCTCAAATTGACATTGACATCCCCATGCACAATCATTCCTACTGCTACGTGCACTGAACATGAATGTAAATAAATAACCAGAAAATAGCTTTAATAATGGCTGCACAATTGCTGATGCGGCGTTAAGCAATATTTACACTCACTCTTATAAACTAACAGGTTCCTCTCGAGAGTAGTATTCTTTTAGGTTTCCCGGCTTTTCAATTTTCTAAATATTTGTGAATTTACTAGAGCGCAGTGTTAATGGATTGTTTGCTCCACGCACTATTATAAGCCTGAACGTTCTGAAATGCACGTATTCACGATGTCATAAGTCTTGCAAGACAAAGTCTGTTTCATCTTTCCATGTAATCCAGTGTTGCTTTAAGTCTTCTCATGGGATACTTATCTACAGATAATACTGATTAAAGCAATGACACCTTTAACAACACGGACAAGATTGAGAAACGAACCAAGGAATAAAAACAACAACTTGCGAATTGCCGCGACTTCGACGACTTGGCCACACATCAAACCGCACCAGCACTCGGAAAAAAGCAAAGCCTTTTGTGACAAAGGTATTTTCGGTCACTTGGATATGTCAAATGTAATGGATGGGGAAACCTTCAAATCTTGTCTTTAAACTTATTACTCATGATCAGACGCATCCTGGTGACACATCTGGTGAGACATCTAGATCGACTCATCCTGGTGACACATCTGAGAAACCGACAGCAACCAGCATCACGAACAGCTGCAAACATCGAGTTGCGAGTTGCATCGTCGCCACACGACAGAACTGAGCAAAATGTCCATCTACGGAGCCAGAGTAGTTTCAAGATTGATCAATACTGCCAAAATTGGCTGACACTAAGTGGGACAAACAACTTAACTCATAAGTAACGGTAAATCATAGGTAACGGTAAATCATAAGTAGCGGTAAATCATAAGTAACGGTAAATCATAAGTAGCGGTAAATAATAAGTAACGGTAAATCATAAGTAACGGTAAATCATAAGTAGCGGTAAATCATAAGTAACGGTAAATCATAAGTAACGGCAAACCCTCCATTTGTATTACGTGTACAACCTAACAGATCCATATCTCAACAGTGTTGGAACGTCGCCATAATTTGTCATTACTTGTACCGACACCAGGAAGGTTCAGTGAGTGAGTATGGTTTTACGCCGCTTTCAGCACCATTCCGGCGGGGTACACCCGAAAAAGGCTTCACACATTGCACCCATGTGCCCATGTGGTCGCAGTCCATGAAGCATGGAGTTAGTGGCGGCGCGCTTATGTTTGCCCAATACTTACTCTTTTCATCGCCAACAACGTCTGCAGCACGCCCAACAGCATCCATATTATAGGCGAAACCAGCGTCAATCGTCACGGATGAATCAAGATTTCACATGTCATACGTGACTGTGTGGAGACGTTGCAACGAGCGTTATGCTGACTGCTGTGTTCTATAAACCAACCGTTGGGGAGGAGAGAGTGTCATGGTGTGGGGAAGCTTTAGTCGTCATCAAAGGTCTCCTCTACATGTCTTCGTGTCAACGTGTGACTACTGTAGCAGTGGTCTACATGGATAACGTTCTTTGAGGTTATGTTACACCTCAATTCATGGCTCATCCACAACTCTAATACCCTGTTCACATGCGCCTCTATACATATGTGTATATGTGCATGCGTGTGTAGAAATACATCGGTGGGTATACTTGTCATGTGATCGCGTTTACTCATGTGTGTATATTTACACCAGGAGCAAATTTGCATCATGTCTGGAGCAGGTGCAAATGTAAATGTAAATTTGCACTGTGTGTATATGTTGCAATGTAAACGTTTATGTCAACGTAAGAGGATGATCTAATTAATATCTGTTCTATTGTCAACACCAAACAAGATGTCAACAGTTGCCAACTGTTATGCGTATATACAGAGTTGAGCGGACGGAGTTTACTTTGGGTTTTAAGGATTCAAAACTTTGTGTACAAATTAGATCAAACACATGTTGCTTCACGAGAAAAGTTTCGGTGAAGTAACCGTCTTTTCATTCAACTTTGATTGGAAAACAACCTGTTTTGTGTTGAAAGTTGTGAACAAACTAACGAATATGTGTGCCTTACGCAGTTTACATACTTTATTTACACACCTAAGATGCGTTTCATGTGGACGCCTAGTAAATTTACATATGTGTATGTATAGTTACACTTGTGTAACATTGCTTATGTTAGTAAAAGTTGTACATGTGAACGGGCTACAAGTCATACAGGACAACGCTCGTCCCCACACAACCGTGGCTTCAATGGAGTTTCTGTACAGAACGTCACCAACGTCAAACAATGGCCTTCTCCGTCACCCAACATGGCACCAAAGGAACATGACTGGGGTGAGATGGGACGTCGACAGACAACCAGAAGGCAGCCAGCAATTGGAAGCAGCGCTCGTGCAGGAATGGAACCGCCTTCCTCGGGCTTTCTCCCAAACACTCATCAATTCAGGTTCCGCGGCACCGCTTGTATAGCTGCTCCTGAAGGCCATACCAAGGGTTTGATGGACTTATTCAGGCTGCAAGAAACTTGTCATTTTGACACTCAAGGGATACTTTGCTGAGCATGAAGATTTCCAGTGAACATTCATATTGTAATCAACACATGCCTCAAAGTTGTTAACAACTGTTTGCCCTGTCGGAAAAACGAATTAAAATGTATGGATCTGTTTATGTGTTATGTTTTCAAGAACGCCATGGAAACTTGCGTTTCTTTTGTTGTTCAGCATATGTTGATTACTGCTGAAGGCGGCGTTAAACAACACACAAACTATCACAAAAATTTCCTAAATGTTCCCCTTACTAGCTGGAGGTCTTTTGGAGGTGGGTGAATGTGCGGGTGGGTGTGTTGGGGATAGGGTGTGTGAGTGAGTGTAGTTAAACGCCGCTTTGAACAGTATACCAGTTATATCAAGGCGTGTCGGCTTGATGTAGGAGGGAAGCCCGAAGTGACGCAGATCTTAAACATATATGGTGCAAACAAAGCTAGTAACAAAATCAGAGGAAATAGGGGATTCGAACAAACGATCACAGGTTTCCGACACGCCTGAAGAACGCAACCCTGCATAACGAATTGTGGCGCTCTACAGGGCTGAGAACAACGGTACAGGCTCCAATACTGGTCGGAGGCGCTGAATCTGGGTACACTCAAATATAAGTTCCCCATTGTTTGAGTATTTGTTGTTTAACGCCGCACTCGGCAAAATGTCAGCTAAGTGACGGCGGCCTGGGTGAAACAATCCACTGACTGACATGACCATCAATCTACTCAATTGGGATACGATGTCAGCGAATCTGATCCCCCCGAACCTTTATCACCTCTTACGACATTCATCGGCTGGGTCTTCATGATCACGTGGCACTTTCCTTTAAGACAGGGTGTTGGTTTAAGACCACCAACTATCATTGGCAGGTAGCCCATAGCAAATCAGTTCCTTTACCAAATAGCCTGACTTGCCTAACGCTACTTAAATTGTACTGGCCAGTGACATTTTGATCAATTTCCACGTACACCGCTCTGGAAACCATATACCTCACCTTCATGGTAACAAACACGTTGCCGACGTCTGTAAATTCTGCAATTGAAACTCTTTACAGCGTCTAAACATAAACAAAGTGTACCATTGAGAACCAACGTCCTAACAAGAAAAGAAATTGTTCCACAGTTCGGTATTCCTTCACAAAGAAACTGTGAAACCGTGTTAAATTATGAATATGGCGGCGAGGCCATGACGTTGAAGGCTCTCGGGGAATACGGTTGTATGTACTGTCGGCTACGGGTAGGTAGCCATGCAGAGGGAGCGCCAAAACAGTTTACCCCCGTCACACTCCTACAACCTACTAGTATTTTATTTTAGCAAAAGAATGTAACACGAAACAAAAGTTGATATCCTTCCAATACTTTTTTCTGCTCGGGATCTTTTGTTGGTATAGATTGCTGGTGACAATATTGCTAGTTCAGCCAATCGATGGTTTGTTCGGTTATCGGTTTGTTGGGCTGGTAGCAAAGAACAGATGATTAACTGTAATTAAGGGTAATCTGTAAGTGATTAATCTATCCCGTGCTGACTAGGTTAGACTATTCATTAACATGAATGCGCAGTACACTGATCACTGGTTGTTTGGGAACATCAAACTCACTTTATTGTCAAAAGCTTGAAATCAATAAAGACTGATTTTCGTCCCCAATCTTGACCATCGCCACTTGCATGTGTAACCATTGATCGGGTAATTTGTGCAATCATTGATTGACCAGGAGTTCTGACACTAAGGACGAATATATATTAATTAAGAGTGTTATTAGTTTTACATTCAGTAACACCCCGTTCAGCCAGAAACCTTTTCTTTCAGACATTAATTAAGTTTCAATTGTCTAGTGGGTCAGTGGTCTAGTGGGTCAGTGGTCTAGTGGATCAGTGGGCTATTGGATCAGTGGTCTAGTTGATTAGTGGTCTAATGAATCGGTGTTCTAGTGGATCGGTGGTCTAGTGGATCAGTGGTCTAAAGGATCAGTGTTCTAGAGGATTAGGGGGCTAGTGGATCAGTGGGCTAGTGTATCAGTGGCGAAGTGGTCCAGAGGATCAGTGATCAAGTGGATCAGTGGTCAAGTGGATCAGTGGTATAGTGGATCAGTGGTCTGGTTGATCAGTGGTCTATAGGATCAGTGGTCTAGAGGATCAGTGGGCTAGTGGATCTGTGGGCTAGTGGATCAGTGGTCTAGTGATCAGTGATCAGTGGTAGAACGTTTCTTGAAATATAACAGTAATACAACGTAGAACGTATCTTGAAATATAACAGTAATACAACGTAGAACGTATCTTGAAATATAACCGTAATACAATGTAGAACGTATCTTGAAATATAACCGTAATACAACGTAGAACGTATCTTGAAATATAACCGTAATACAACGTAGAACGTATCTTGAAATATAACAGTAATACAACGTAGAACGTATCTTGAAATATAACCGTAATACAACGTAGAACGTATCTTGAAATATAACCGGTCTGCAAAATAATCATCACGGTAATGTTAAACCGTTACGTTACAACGACACTGTAATCGACACATATTAAGAAAGATTCACAAAGCATTCAAGAAATATATTTGACTACGGGCAGGTACAATTGCTAATCTAAATTGCGTTACTCGTGTGTCGAGGAGACAATATAGTTTCTAAATATCAATGTATCGGTGTAAAAGCGTGTAACGCTCATTGTTATAGTCCATACCATTGTGTGGCTCGACTTTGGCGAAACTATTAACTGATTGGTTTGCCTTGACGGAATCAATTTGGTTTAATTTGAGAGATGAAGCTTTAATGAATAAATCTTACCCGTCGTATAACGGGAGTGTATATGTTCTTCGAATCACGGTAGTCAAGCCAATACATGACGTCATCATGACATCATTTAATTCAGTAGTAGCTCCTTCAGTGTATACATTGGAATAGAGTTCAATGGAAACTTAACGAAACCGTGTCAATGAACATGTTTGTTTAATATTGGGCTTTTAGTGCCGTAACAGTTGTTACAGTCAAAACCATTGACTGGCGGTATTGATAAAAGACGACAAGGAAGCTAAGTGATTAAATCCCAGTTTGATTTTGAAAATTAAAAAAAAATGTTTTGTCGACCATTCCAACATAGCGTGACACCTACTTGGTGTGGGGAAACTTGTCTTCCACATTTCCGTAACACAAACTGATTTTACAACAGACTGCTAAATAAACTGACGAAAATTAGGAACGAGTTTGTAGACAGAAGGCGTTTCGCGCGAAATGGAAAAATTCAATTCCGTTGTACAAATTACATGGAGGGAGCGTGTCGCCGTGCATGTGGATGTCGTCACTGATTCAGGTCGAGACGACAAATACACGTTCACACCTGCCGCTCCTAAGGTTGTAAATGACCCCGGGAGCGCAACCCGGTGCACGTGGATGTCATGCTCCGCGTGTATTCGTCATAAATTCACGGCGAGACGACAAATACACGTTCACACCTGCCGCTCCTGAGGTTGTAAATGACCCCGGGAGCGCAACCCGGTGCACGTGGATGTCATGCTCCACGTGTATTCGTCAAAAATTCACGGCGAGGCGACAAATACACGCCCACACCTGCCGCTCCTGACGTTGTAAAGGACCAAGGTGTAGCGTGAGGCGGTCCACCTGGATGTCATGCTCCACGTGTATTCGTCATAAATTCACGGCAAACAAACACACAAAACAAACAAAACGAAACGTCAGCCGCCAGAGAATAACAAATCTCGATTCTTCTCGGAAAAAGACTCCATTGAGCGAAAATGTCAAAACAGCGATGAAAGCAGAACAGATAACCGAAACGCCCGTATCCCCTCTAAAAATAATAAATAATTAAAATAACTGAGCAATGCATACATATATAACTTTTGGAGGGTGATACGTGCGGAAGTCTTCACCAGTACGTATACCAGGATCAAATATTCAAGAAAACACGAAAAAGCTCAGCGCCATCGATTTGTGTCTTGAGACAGGGTTCCCACCCTGATTCACTGTCGCGTTGATTGAATACAGGAAGTCCAGAGAGAGTTCTTCCAATACAACTGGGAACACACGGGTGATTTAACATTCAAAGGATGTCGTTGCTTCCTGGTAAGTCTGTGCATGTGTCGTGGCTAAATGACTACACAAGTCTAACACTAAGGAGACTTCAACTACATAATTTTTTTATTTAGTGATTTTAGTGTACGCTGGGGACCACTTGTACGCCCGTAATTAATATGAAAAAAGTAGTTTAATATGTATATTGGGTACAGTGACATAAACGTAGGTAATCGACCATTTTCCATTTAGTTTGTTTATATTTCACAAAACGTCTGTGAAGAAAGGGTATATGCAGAGTAATGTCCCTTTGGAGCATCACAATCCTATGATCCTTGATTCGGATGGAACTGGTACTCGCACCCACGAGCATTGGTTTCAGACACGTAAGGGGATGTAACTCTGTACTGTTAATTGCTCCGGTTCAGGCGAATGGGCCACACTGTGGTTTGAGCGAGTGTATCTTTGTACTGGAGCGTCGCAGTCTTCCCTTTTGGAGACCGCCTCCGTGGTCTTGTGGTACAGCGTCCGCCCGGACAGCGGAAGGTCCGGGGTTCGATCCCCAGCCGTGTCGAACCAAAAGACGTTTAAAGAGGTACTTGTTGTTACCCTGTCTGGCGCTCGGCATTAAGGGGCTAACACAAGGACTGGTCGGCTCGGAGTCAGTATACTGTCGCTGAGTGAGGTATTCATGTTAAACTGCGGCATGGTATCTGAGTTGGCTAGCACTATAAATCGGCATCATTCCGGACTAGTACAAGCAGCCACACACACGGGCACGCACGTCGCAATATATGTGCAATAATCTTGGACGCCACGTTAAACCCCCTTTCACCTCACCTCCTGTTGGACATATAAAACATCCTTTCGTTTCATTCCAGTGTCCATAAAATTGCTGGATGGTTTATTAGTCCGTAAGACCATAAGTCAATAAGTAAAACGTCCATAAATGCGTAAGTCCGTTAATCCATGTCTCTAAGACCCTCAGTCCAAACTATAGTTTCCAAGTTCCTTAGTCCATAAGTCCATAAATCATCAAATCCGATTGTCCATAAACCCGTTCGTCTCATAGTTCAAGTCTTTCTTTGTAACCCATTGTTTTTATTATATCCTGAGACGCTGGGTAAACATACTGATGATATCCATTGAACACCATGTTTGAGCTAATAACGGATATTCTTGACATCGAGACCACATCATCAACGCTGAATAGATAAGCCTAATTCAACATTATGAATGACAGAAGGCTCGTGTAGCACTTTGATATTTTAATTACACTTTACGCAACGTGATTATTAGTATAAATGTTAGGGCCCACCTGGTTACTTCTGACAACACTTCTCCAAATACAACGCAACGCGGTAACATTAAATGTGATTTAGCAGATTAACTGGAAAGGCTGTCGGAGGGGACAGACGGCTGGCGCGGAGTGTTCTGAGATCTAGTTTTGTTATCGGGTGGTGTTTAGTGCTCTCGAGAAGCGTGTAACTGTTGGCGCCTTATCAGAAGCTAATAATAACAGGATAGGACATCAATTTAGCCTGTCCAAACAACCACTGACCAAACTAAAAGCTCTAGCTCTTTATAAAGAGGTCACAGGGTGACACTGAAAGAAGATTATTATTTTCTGCCAAGGATGTTTATGGAGAACTGTGAGCTATAACAGGGGACAAAAGCTATATTTGTATCATGAATGATTGTAAGTCTTTGGCGGAAATACAAGCGGAGAAAATAGAGATGTTGTTGTACGCCGCAGCGATGCATCAGCCGTATCATGGAAGCGTGTGATTAGCCTTGCCTGGGCTAGAGTGAGTGAGTGAGCGGAGTTTCATGCCGCTTTGAACAGTATTTCAGTTATATCACGGCGTGTCAGTTTGATGTGGGAGGAAAGCTTGAAGTGATGCAGGTCTTAGTCGTTTACCACTTTGGTGAATCCACGAGAGGCGTTGGAGTAGCCTTGTGGTTAACGCGTTCGCTCGCCTCGCCGTTACAAGGTAAAGCCCATTTGTGGTGTCCCCCGCCGTGATATTGCTAGAATATTGCTAAAAGCCGCGTAAAACCATACTCACTCACTCACTCAATAGACGTCCATAAACTAATAGGTTTTATGGCAAACCGGGTTTCGGTCTTGACTAGCAAACACCTTAACGCCCAGTCTACCTCGTTATCTACACTGTGAGTGAGTGAGTGAGTTGGGTTTAACGCCGCTTTGAACAGTATTCCAGTTATATCACGGCGTGTCAGCTTAATGTGGGAGTAAAGCCCGAACTGATGCAGGTCTTAGACGTTTACCACTCCGGTGAAACCCTAGAGCACGGGTATGGTGCTGACAAACCTAGAAACATAATTGGGGCAAACCGGGATTCGAACCCACAATCATAGGTTTCTGGCGTGTCCAAGGGACGCAACTCTGCACAGCGAATCGCGGCGCCTTAGACGACTGGGCCACCCGTCCCCTCCCCCCCTACAATGTGAATTGACGAAAGAGTACCAAGAGAAGCCTTTTCAACTGCTGCATCTATTACATAAAAGGTACTATGTACACATCAGCAAAACGAATAATATACACTGACGATGCAAAAACATTTTGCAATTTAAAGTTTGCATATTTCATAAGCATTAAGAATAGATAATTTACATGATTGTTATTTCTAGCCCAATAATATGTGAAAAAGGTTAATGGGTGCAGTGTGTGAAAGCCTTTTCCGGTAGATTCAATCAATTTGCAAATGAGTTATTAGCTTATACATGTACGATGACATTGACGGGATTCATGCTCATTACATAGTCGGAATCGTACCATCGACTCTGTTAAAGCGCGAATTTCTTATGAAAGGGTCCTGTCGTTTTTATGTAATTGGAAAATGAGTGTAAGTAAATAGCTTGGATATAGCATCATTTGACCAAGGCAGGGGATATCGCAGGAGAAAGATGAAACGTGACAATACTGTTTTTGTGAAAGTTCATTACAATTATTAAAACTGCTTACGGCGATATTTGAAATCAGCTGATACAAAGATATGGCCTCCTTTTCAATTAATGAAAAAACGCAATTGAAATAAATCATTGCAAGGAAACAGAAATGCCATCTTATTGATCAGTCATCTAAAAAAACACAAACGATCAAGTTCTTCCCAGTATCTGTAATGAGATTAAGTACTTAAGTATTCATGAAGATTTTAATATGTACTCTTAAAGAATCAAATTAAAGATCTTAATTCCATATTTTTCAAGCTTGTTTTTTTCACAGGATGTATGATTGAAGATCTGATAATGACTTCCAGTACTGTGTGAAAGACGAGAATGAATCCATTAAAACATAATTCAAACACGATATTCAAGTAGAATGCATGGTGGTGCAATATGAATTATATTACTTTAGAGATTGAATGCACTTTGGCATTGATTCTTTAATTTGAATTGATATAGGGAGAAAATTGTAAGTTTGTTTTAAGTTACAGAACAGGCACCTTTTTCTCATGTCATTTAAAACAGATTTTGAGAACATATGTTGCCAAGAAGGAAAAATAAACATGGTCAATATTACCAAATGCAAATATACATGATTTACTGATTAAGTCCATGAACTGACTGAATATAGGATTATGCCCGAACATAATACAGAGCCAAGTGTTCATGTTGGTGTGAGACGTTAATCGATATTTCTTCTTGGCAGTAGAATGGTAATGATTATGAAGATGATAATATGAGGTGAGATATATGACAATATATGGTATATTATTATGATGATGATGATACTTTGTTTCATTTATACTATATCTACTCGTGGTATGTGTTTCGAGTATTCGCTCTCTAATAATCTAAAATGATAATTCCCCAAGGCTGACTATGCATACCAGATCTCATGTAAAAAATATGCATAAATATGTCACGCATATATGTATTCATACATTCCAGAAATAAAAAAAAACGTCTTTGATGTTAAGTGTCATTTTCTGATTGGATAAATAAATAAAAGGGCACATGAGGGGATTTAGTAATTTACATATAAACTTTGATTTTCATATCTGTTATCCCATCGTATATGTCACAATAAATTCACACATTCAAATATTACGATTTAATAATACTGACATAACGAACGAGCTGCCATATATTTTCTAAACGCGAGACGTTGCTCCAATATATAAACAGTTACAATTACGTTTTACAAATTGAAAAATTCTCGTACCGGCGATGTCTGAAGCATCATCACCAAACAAACACGACACTGATATCTTTATAAGGGAGACTCCCTGCAGCCTAAAAGAACGACATCCAAAAGCACTTCCCAACGAAGGAACAAACTCAGTTATAGGTAGTTCCACGGAAAGAAAATCCTGACAATGAAATATGAAGATCAACATCAAAAGAACAAATTCAGTGGTACTCACCAATTTTAACTGCCGACGGACTATGTGTTGTGAAAGATGGCTCTCCGCCCCGTCAATCAAGTCTTTAAAGACCGACCCTGTTCCCTCTGTCGTTTTATAGCGAATGTGGGGGAAGATGTCCCTACCCACTGCCAGAGTATGACGGCTCTTCAACGTCAACCTGAAGTCAGCAATGCCAATCGATCAATACTACCATCGGCCCACCTGAAGATGCTTATTAATATTAAACTATTTATACAAAGGATTGCTTTAATTGTTTTCTGAAGGCTCGTTAATATAGCTGAAAGGTGTTGGTTTTCGTCATCTGCAATATTAACCCATTGGGAAAACTTTCTAATCGAGGCATGACAGTTTCTTCCGGGGGGTCAATTGTGCCAGATGGCACCGTAAACTGGTTCAACTAAGCGGATTAGGAGTGCGAAAGGCACTGAGTTCGTGTCACCAGGGAAAGGTGTTTTGTTGTGATGTATCGTGTTTACCTCATTGCCAGACTTCTAGCATAGTGTCCACACACTCTCATACCGTCCACTCACTTCAAACATTCGTATACGTCAGCTATTGCGTGAAGAAATGACGTTTTCTCTCTGATAGTAACACAAATTCGTTTAATTGGCTGCGGAGGATTGCAGTCAAAGGTTGTACGAGATGGTTAGATGAAGGGACATTTTTCGAATCTGAAGCATATCCTGTAAAAATTTGCTTCGTGCGATGATATGTTCTTAGTTTTACATTCAATGAGTGAACTTTTGAACTTTCGAAATTATATGTCAATTAAGTCTTAGTCTAAGTCTAAGGTACTAGTTTAGGTCTCACACATAAGGTTGACACATTATAGACGTGAAACACTTCCAGACCTTAGCGTTCTTAAACAATGCGTTTTGAGGTAAGCTTGTATGGATGTGTGTGTCTGTGTTTCCTGAAAAGACATAATCTAGGCACAATGATAAACCATAATAATAAACTGAATGGCATCTATAAATATTTTTATGACGTCGACGTCCATTGTACAGCGATCTTGCCCTTCAAGCACTACGGATGAAAACCCAGTGAAGATTCGATTGATGTTTCAGTTTTCCTGGTGTCGCAAATGTAATATTGAAATATAATATTCATTTCTTATTAATTGCCGCTCCCACGATACATATTTTCCGGCTGCAAAGATAATATATAAACCCTACAGGATCGACTTTTTTTTAACGAACTCAATCGGGATTCATTATTGTGTTTATTATTTTGATTACAATATATCTCATCTGTTCATTTTCTGTTATTATATACCGCCGTGATATTGCTGGTATATTGCTTAAAGCGGCGTAAAACTTCACTCACTGTTTTTATATTCCACCACGCTCTATGGATTTGATCATGCCTTATGTCCGATGCAATTCCCTATTTAAACTTGTACCATAAGTTCCCGTGCTTTTTCAATTGACTTGCTTCAGCGTGTGTTTGGGACGGATGCCACAGGAGGGGCAGGATACGCTGACCTTTTTGCAAACAACTGGTATCATCACCACTTGAAATTGACGGAATTCATAAACACATGCTCGTGATATAGTCGGAATCGTAGAATCGACTCTGCTTTTGGCAGATATTGCTTATTAATATGGAAACGGGTTCGTCGCGTTTATTATTATTATGATGATGCAAATACAACATAGGAACATAACCAAGGTCGGTAGGCCCTGACGTACTTGTCAAAGGCTCAGAGAAAACCTGTGCAGGGTTGCCTCGCTTACTGCTACCAGGATCTACTGGTCATGGGTTCGAATCCTAGATCTGTCTCCATGATGGACTTGGGTTTGTCAGCACAAAACTCTAGTGTACTGTATTCACCAAAGTGGTAAGCTACGAAATAGTCACATTTAACTCCCCCGCCTCCCCCCTAGTATTGTAATGTTTGTTTGTTTATTGTCTAAAACCGCACTCAGCAATATGTCAGCCAGCTATGACGGCAGTCTGTGGACAATCGAGTCTGGATCAGACAATGCAGTGACAGACATGAGAATTACTCTTTGCAATTGGGTTACGTTGAAGTTCATGAAGAAAGTCTTACGACAAGAGTGGGTTGCTGAAGACCAATTCTCACTCGCATCTTCGAATTCACAGGGGCCGTAATATGATTTAAACCGACATTAAAACCTTCCTCTGTATTTTGGTGTTTTTTAACTTTTACCAATTCTAAAGTCTGGACTATTTCATTAAGTAAAATGACAATTCAAACTCAAAACTATGGACGCAAAAGTCTATACACGCTTTTGATGAATTGCTTCAATAATTCATGACAATACAGAAACTTCGTGATTATAATGATATGATGACGTTTTAAAACCGACGATATCGCGAAATGTTATGCTCGGAAGTTATAAGAATGGTATGTGTTTCTAAAGAACTTGTTGTGCGCTGGACATGTTATTCTATATTTCTCCTGTCACGACCTGGAAATGGCCAATGTATGGTCACAATATAACCCCTTTAACATACGATGCTGAAGACCAGTTTTAACCCGGATCTTCACGGGAATTGTTTAATATATGTGAATTTAGATGCTGGCCGGAGCGTTAATCCTCATTTTGGACAGTTTTATTAAGGTAACTACAGAAAACCCCACTCAAACCCAAATCAAGCGAACACTCTCAAAGCATGATGACATCTGACATCTGGATAACGGTTCTTCTTTGCTTGATATTTGTGTCCATGAACTACCGTTGTCCCTGAATTTTGCCCAGAATAATTATTGATTTGTCAGCAAAATATGAAACGTGGCTAACCTGGATCACCCAAGGCTTTCCTCCCATATCAATCTGTCAAATCGTGATGTCTGCGAACAATGTGTAAAGCGGCGTTAATACATCTCACTCTTTGCGATAGTATACATCAAAACAATTTACCTTCAAATTAATTAAAACTAAATATTGACTAAAGTTCGTACAAACTGTGAAGCTAAAATGTCAAGGAAAAGGTCTGATTTAATTGTCTCGTGATCATGAAACTTGGAAATTGTCTTGATTCAATCTCGTTTCTCGCAGACGACGGTTGGTTAATGATTGATCCCAATTTGTTTCGTCTGGTATGAAGCAGTGTTCAGTGGTCAAGACAGGACGATTTGATTTGGCAAACAGCACATTTTCGTAGCTGACGACCCAAACGATTTCATGGTGTACAAAAAGACACAAGATATGAAGGTTACTATCCTCTATTTAACAGGTATTATATATACATATATATATATATATTATTTTGTGTCAAATACACTGGACACATTCGCAATAGAGGCTTCATTGAAAATGTAACGACTCCCTCTCCTGTCTTACCAGTAACTTCGCACAGATATTCTCTCGCCCCTGAAGGCAATTTGATTGGGCGGATTGGACGTACTCGGAAGAGATGGGGAGGGGAGCTGTTATTTTATTAAATGGATCCAAAACCTAAAACGAAAATTAATTCTCCCATAAAATTTCCCCAATTCTCCCCAGAAAGGTATTTCCTTGGATTGTTTAAAAGCACGGACCAAGCCCAGGTGAACATATGTAATATCACCGTAGTGTAAAGAAGTGAGGGGAGGTGAGGTTTAACGTCGCGTCCAAGATTATTGCACTTATATAGCGACGTGCATGCACGTGTTTGTGTGTGTGGCTGCTTGTAGTCAGTCAGGACTGATGCCGATTTATAGTGCTCGCTCACTGAGATACCATGCAGTTTAACATTAATACCCCACTCAGACACAGCATTCTGACTCCGAGCCGACCAGTCTTTGTTTTAGCCCCTTGATGCCGAGCGCCAGACAGGGTAACAACAAGTACCATCTCTTAACGTCTTTTGGAAAAACACGGCCGGAGATCGAACCCCGGACCTTGCGCTCTCCGGGCGGACGCTCTACCATTAGACCACGGAGGCGGTCCAGTGTAAAGAAGCAGTGTATGTACATTGCTGTGGCATTTCCCATGACACCATCGGACCATAACAATGAAGCATGTTGCTATGGGTCACAAACTTAATGATCTATTAATACAATTGACAATGATATAATTCCCACCTCGTTCACGATATCGCATGCTGATTTGAGGGCGTTGGAATTCGTGCAAAGTTGCGTCCCTTAGGCGTGTCAGAAAACTATGATCGTGGTTGCCAAGCCCAGAATCGGCCTGATTGTGTTCCTGGCTTCTAATTGGGTTTTCTCACACATTGAGCTGAAAAACCGTGGTATAATAGAAAACGTCAAGGCCGGAGATTATCTGCCGAAACAGATTCCATTAGGCGTATAAGACAAAACATGTGAAAACAATAGGAAAGGATCGCTGAAAATCAGTGATGAAACCAGATGTTCGCGCAAAGCTATATGCTGTACAATGTGGCGTTAAACCCGCTCCGTCGCATGACAAATTATTTCATGTTTCGTGTGTCCTGTAATACCATCTCTAGACAGACATTCATACTCCATGGGAGGGGCATTCACAGAGGCATTCAGATAAGCAAAGTTTGCCAATCCCTTAACTTTATGGAAATAATCATGTTTATATCATACTTCATAAGGGTCTTCAGGGTGTTAGAGTTGTGTCCCTTACCCATGCAAGGATATGCTGGCCCAGACTAGGATAGTGTTTTTCAGGCTATCGGCATAATGTACTCTTTGATTTGGACAAAAATATAAGCGTAAACTACTTGACACGTGCATAGTTACGCCTTAGCTTGTACAACAAATCTATGCTCGTGGATTCCCGGATAATTTATGATGATGATGATGATTCTTTTGTCAGCATCATAGCCGTGCTCGTGTGCTTCATCCTTTTGTACTTTACTCCAACATTAAGCAGACACGCAGTGGTACTTTGAAATTCTGTACAAGCGGCATAGAACTCAGCTACTGAAGTACGATAAGGTACAATATCCTTCAGCTCGCGTAACGGAAATATGCCCAAAATGACGACTACGTTGGCAAGAGTCCTTCTTTGATATGAGGGGTATAAGAAAGAACGCCGTGTTGTGAAGTCATCGATCACGCCAGCAACATCGCCTGTTTTACATGATGGCAAGGAGCTGGAAGAACTGTACAAAGCTCGTGTTGATTACTGATAATGGTCGACAGAAAAAGTGTACTGTTTTTGATAGAGAGCACCGTAAACAGGGGAATGGTTTATTGACAAGAAGGAGATACACTTGTGATTCATGATAATGCATGGCTTTTGCTGGACTTGACCTGGACTTGACCTGGACTTGACCTTGACTTGACAAGCAGGTTAAACATCATTTTCTTCTGATTCCTAATACATAGGCTTGTTGGTAATATTGTTACCTATAAATATCATCCCAAGTCCGATTTGCTTTATTTTGCTCCTATCATTTTAGGTAAAGGGCGGTGGGGTAGCCTTGTGGTTAAGGCGTTCGCTCGTCACGCTGAAGACCGGGTTCGATTCCCCACATTGGCACAATGTGTGAAGCGCATTTCTGGTGTCCCCCGCCGTGATATTGCTAAAACCATACTCACTCACTCACTCACTCATTTCACGTATTCTCTTTAGATCTCAATATAATCTGTGAGAAATTCAGCTTCCTTGACGACTGACTATCCGAAGAGATTTCCAACACTGACAAGAGATCCTCCAGTGAAGTCCGCAGAACATGTTGCTCTCTATAAGGACGTTGTAGTTAATTAATATTTGTAACGTAATATAAACAAAATGTATCAACACCAGAGAACAATCCTTCCTAATTATCTGCAGAAACAGATTCCATTGGGCGAAACGTATGTGAATGGTTCACTGAACAAATCAGTGATCACACCAGATGAAAAGGGTACCAATGACTTGCTCAACCGGTAACACCCGTCACACATAAATTGCATACAAAAGTAATTATTTGTTTCTTGCCTAACGCCGCATAACAGTACTCCTGCCATACGACGGCGCCCATTAAAGAATAAAGTCCTGACCAAATACACCAGATCGGTAAAGTGGTCAGCAGGCAGTCCAGAGTTCTCCCTTGAGCCAAATTTGCCAATATGCGGTAGCATATACACAAACACATCAGGCGCCGTGCAAGCACACGAGAGAATGGTGTATGTATCCCATCAGTTATTTAACACAGAAGGTCACATATTACATAGCGCTTTTACAACACAGTTGTATTTTCGGTTAGTTATTGAGGAAGATGAAAAGAAGAATTTATGTCAATAAGTGAACGTTTTGTGTGTCACCTATTTACAAAGCAAAGGAGAGAAGATATGACAAACGGCGTTCCAACTAATTGTGAGGTATCGTTCATTTCAAGTGCTTCCATGACACTAAGGATTACATCAGCGGAATTCGGTTATCGTCATACGTAGCCAAACAATCAGACCCGTGAAGATCCGGGGTAGAATAGGTCTTCAGCAACCCATGCTTGCCGTGAAGGGCGGCTATGTTGTCGTAAGAGGCGACTAACGGGATCGGGTGGTCAGGCTCACTGACTTGCTTGATGCATGCCATCGTATCCTAGTTGCGTGTATCGATGCTCATGATTTCAATCAATGGATTTTCTTGCCCAGACTCGATTATTTACAGAGCGCTGTCATATAGCTGGAGTGCAGCGTTAAAAAATAAACAAACAAATACCATTAATCCAAATCGCATTTGCTTAACGTCGATAAAGCTGTAATTTGCATGAAACCGTTAAAACACTTTGAACGCATTTTACTTATCGTATTTCTTGTATACAATGGGAGACACACCATTTTCATCACGAAAAGTATAAATTGTCTACGGACTCACCGTAACCCCAATATTTATCTAACTCTCTTCCGTACTACCAAAAGACGTTAATAGATGGTAATTGTTGCTACCCTGTCTGGCGTTTGGCATTATAGGGCTAAAACAAGGGCTGGTCGGCTAGGAGTCCGCGTAGAGAGCGAAGGATCCGGGGTTTCATCCCCGGTCGCGTCATACCAGAAGACGTCAAAAATGGTACTTGTTAACATGCCTGGCGCATTAAGAGGTTAAAACAAGGATTGGTAGGCTCCCAGTCCGTATACTGTGTTTGAGTGGGGTATTCATGTAAAACTGTGGCATGGTATTGCCGTGGGCTAGCACTATAAAATCAGCATTAGTCCGGACTAGTACAAGCACACACACACACACATACAGACGCACACGTGCAATAATCTTGGACCCCATTTAAATTCATGTCACTTTTCCGTACAATTTTCTTCCCATTCACCACAGCTGGTGTCCCTTCATCGCTCTACCCCTCATAGCCGACATCGTCCCCGTCTACAACACCTTAACTACTACCACTACGACTACGATGACAGACAAAGGCCCGCTAATCTGTTACCCAGTACATCTGTACATCTGAAACGATGCCTGCATCTACCAAGAGAGAAGCCTCGGAACTGACGTTGAGCTCTCAAAATTGGTTTTGTTTTAAGAGATTGCTTTGCAATGAGATTAAATGTCGGCAACGTATTGTGTAATTGAATATTATCTAGTCTCTGTATTGGTTTGTTGATAAATGTGAGAAGTTATAGTTCTCGGGAGAAGTTACTCCTCAAACTTATGACATTAATGTCCATCGGGGTTTTTCGTTGTTAGACTTGACTTCCCACTCGGCTAATTACACAGAAACATACTGACAGAATATTCGCTAAACGCAGAATTTCTTCCAGTACTTTTTGTTCACAGGTGGGCGTTGTTGTGTGTTAAGAGACAATTTTGGTTATTCATTTTTAATTGTTTATCCAAATTATTCAAAATGAACATTTTTATTCATGACTATACAACGGCACGAAACGGCCCCCAGCTGCGGGGAATTCAGGATTATACAAGGTGGGATGGGGATCATGTTGATGAAAAGGGATGATGCGTTCATGTCCACATTTATATTGGGGGCACGGGTGGCCTAGTCATCTAAGGTGCCGCAATTCGCTGTACAGAGTTGCGTCCCTTGGGTACGTCAGTAACCTATGATTGTGGGTTTGAGTCCGGGTTCACCCCGATTATGTTTCTAGTTTTGTCAGCACCATACCCGTGCTCGTGGGTTTCACCGAAGTGGTAAACGTCTGAGACCTGTATCTCTTCGGGCTTTCCTCCCACATTAAGCTGACACGCTGCGATATAACTGGAATACTGTTCATAGCGGCGTTAAACCCAACTCCCTCACACACTCATAATCATGGCTCACACAAAAGAACCAAATGAACATCCTTTTTCAAATTTAACAAATTCCACAGATGAGTAGGACAATATCAACCGCAATATATATACAATAATGCTACTGGAAAGTTGTCTTGTTTGTTTGTTGTATAACGCCACCCTCTACAATATTTCAGCCAGCCATATGACGGCGGTCTGTAAATAATCGAATCCGGACCAGACAATCCAGTGATTGACATCATGAGCATCGATCTACGCATTTGGGATACGATGACATGTATGAACCAAGTCAACGAGCCTGACCACCCGATTCCGTTAGTCGCCTCTCACGACAAACATAGTCTTACGGCAAGCATGGGTTGCTGAAGACCTATTCTGCCCCAGATCTTCACGGTATGGAAAGGTGTCGCGAAAGAAGCGAGTGCATGTGAGTGCGATCATGCTATCTTGTAGGCAGTAGCAATATGACTGTAAACGCCCACTTGCCCCACAGGCAGTATGCATGATCCCCAGGGAGCTGAGAAACATCGAGTGCACTCTGATCCATAGACTGGAGGAATAATGCAGCGCTTTGAGCACGCTTTAGTGTGTGCAATTGGCGCATTATAAATGTGCACATTATTATTAAGCCATTTGAAGTTGTATGTCTAACCCTCATATATTCTAAAGTCATATTTGTCTCGCCACTTGAACTTTGCTTTAAATTAGAAAATAGGGAATGTCACTATGTTGAATATATATACTCCGGTTAACATTGGTAAAACTGATGCATAACAAATTGCTACGGAGGTATGTTTTTTCTTAAACGTGAAATGAGGTATTTTTATATTTTTTGACTCGTTTCATATGTATATGTCGATCTTGTCTGAGTTGTTTAACATATCAATTGATTTGTTCAGCACAATCTATTTAGACGAATGTCCCATGGGGAGATTTAAGCGACAATATATTACACTTAAAGAGTGAAAAGTCTTTATTTTGCAAGTCTTATTACATCACGAATACATGTATTTCAGAACGGTCTTGCTTTAAATAATGAGTTGAAGAAACAACCCATTACCAATGAGCTCGTGTAGATTCACAAATACATGTGGACAATTGAAGAAGCGGGAAACATGAATGAATATGTCTCCCAGAGGAACCTGTTACTTTTTTAGGAGAGCTAATATGAAGCTATTATAGTTATTTATTGACTCCCCTGCTCTGTTAACGCTGCACTAGGAATGGTGGTGCGATATGTGTGACAGGTGTGTTTCTATGCTGTGTCAGGTAAAAACAAATACAGGACATAATAATAAGTGCATTTATAATGCGCCAGATTCCATTCACCAAGTGGATGCTCCAATTCCCGGTCAATGGATCAGTGAGCACTCGATTTTCATTCTCAGCTCCCTGGGGAGTATACAACATGCTTATCCCTTCGTGAACACCTGGTATCATCACTGATGTTTAGTGGTTCATTGTTGTTTTGCATTTTGCGCTCAATGGAATCTGTTTCGGTGGATAATCTAGACTGGTTGTTCTCTGGCATTGATATTGACGATGACGTAGACGATACGTGTGTATGTGTTAGTGTTCGTGTGTCTTCGTGTGTGTCTGAGGGTGTGTGTCTGTGTATGTGTGTATATGTGCGCGCGCGCGTGTGTCTATGTGTTTGTAGGTGTGTGTGTTTGTCTATGTCCGTGTGGGTGCGTGCGCGCACGTGTGTGTGTGAAATTAACATGTATGGACTTTCGGGCGAGTGACATAGATATATTTGTGCCACATTAATACGTTTTGTTTATGGAAATGAAACATATGTATTTTGTACGAGTGATAAATGTATGCAATGGCCACTGTCAACGATTTATGCTCTCGCTGTTGTTGTACTTCACCTGTGTTCACAATTAACCATTTCACTTCCACTCCACGGTTCCTTTACTTTTGGCATCATATCTGTCATGCATTTAACATCAAAACGGTTAATACGCGTTCGTCTCAACCAATCTCATTAAAATCAGATCTAAGTTCTCGCTGCCGCTAAACCAAGATCTGAGGACATCCCATTACGGGTCACGTCAGAACAACCATTCGGGAACTTTGACCGACCACTGAAACTACTAACAAGAAATCAGCCAATTAGAAAGCAGCTTTCTCGAGCGTAACGGCACTCTTTTCAACCTTGCGACTTCCATTTCAGACTACGCTTGAAAAGTATGTTGACATAGTTCTCGATTAAAATTCTCAAAACTGAACAAACGAACATTCCGGAATGTCTGTTATATGGTTGAGATTGTATGACAGTTCTTCCCACTTGCAATGCAGCGCCTCTCCCGTTCAAATATTTATCCCACGGAAGCGAGAGATAGACGATAATTTTGACGGAATCAGTCGTTCGGAATACCCCGTGTAAACGTTTTCGAGGTTGCATAATTAGAAAACACATTCCGACTGTCACTTTCATGATCTGGTAAGCGACGTTCTGATAAGTCGGATGAAAGGTCGTTCTGACGTGACCCGTAATGGGATGTCCTCAGATCTTTGTTTAGCGATAGCGACATTTAAGATCTGATTTAAATGAGATTGTGTCTCAACAATAATTTGATGCACCAATATTCATCCGCTTCACGGCCAGCCGATTTCTCATATAAGTATGACGTCAGTGATTATAAAGTCATTCAAATTTCTGACTAGATTGGTGACATGTGAATCGACTAAATTTTGGAAATCAAAGACGTAGATGTAAATAAAATGTGACCACCTGGAGACGTTTTATTTTTTATAACTTGGTTAATGGATCTGGGATTGTGAAATAATTATTCTAGTGTAGATATATTTTATTACTGCTGGGCCTGGCATTGCTAACCTAAGCAGTGTGTCCTTCTTGCCACGGTAACGCATTAATTCTCCTAACATAACTGTTACAATGTCAAACGGGAAAAAGGCAATTTGATTTTGTTTTTTACCCTACCGACGCAGGTCTCTAACAATAATAAATAAACATATTCAAGGGTCTTGTTATATTTTTGTTCTCTCCGACAGTTCTGTTAACCAACTACCTGAGGGGTGGTCGGGTAGCTTAGTGGTTAATGCGTTCGCTCGTCACGCCGAACACCCGATTCGATTCCCGACATGGGTTAAAGAACTCTGCCTTCCTGCCTTCCTGCCTTCCTCAAATATCGCTTGAATTCCCACCCATCCGACATCTCCTTACCCTCATCTATACCCCCAACATTAAACCCATTATTGTAAACATACCCCCCCAATATTAAGATATTTTCACTTTGTTAAATTGGCTTTAGTCAAGGACAGTGTTTATCACCCCTTGTCTTGTTACCTAAACGTACTCCCTTTACAATGAAGTCTGCTCCAAACCACAGATTGAAATGGTGTTTTGGACACTCTTGGTGTGAAATCAAAATCTTGGCATGGAGATTATTCGGTCGTGGAGGCTGTAACTGACACTGCTTTACACGTATTGTAATTAAAAAGACTATTCGTCATTAGTTCAGTGTAGAACCGTCTACAATGTCAGATAAATGAGCAAAGATCCACTAAATAGTTTCGAGTTTCGAGTTTATTGACATCGAGTAAGGTCGAGTAAGATTGGCAGATGGCTATTCAACGCAAGATCCACCAAAAGCCCTACGTATACTCAAGGAAAGTTGAAATAGCCAACTCACGCCTCAGACTCGGTCACACAAAAGCACTATGACAAGGTATGCAATCAACCTGAAGCCATTACTCACTTGTTACGGGAATGTCAAGACTATAACCTCGGTTAAAACAATCATTACAGTTACATCCGCTATCTGTCATAGATCCTCTAAAGCCAAGAGATGCAATAGCGAAGGACAGCTACTCGAGCGTATAAAAACATAGCTACCACAGATAAAAACGAAATCATATCAATATACGAAAATAGAAATCATATCAGTACAAAAACAGAAATTTGATGAACACTAAAACTCGCAATAGATATGTGTAATCTACTCACACACATGAGTCCAAAAGAGACACAGGTCAGCCGAAAGCGCTGAGGCAGTAGGCAACCTCATAAACACTTAAAACAACAACACCAGTTTCTCATCAAGGTTTTACTGTCAAAGGCGTGGGTAAGTTATTACAGAGTGTGTGAGTGTGTGAGTTGAGTTTTAAACGCCGCTTTTAACAGTATTCCCGTTATACCTCGGCGTGTCAGCTTCATGTTGGAGGAAAGCCCGAAGTGATGCAGGTCTCAGACGTTTACCACTTCGGTGAAACCCACGAGCACGGGTATGGTGCTGACAAACCTAGAAACATAATCGGGGCAAAGCAGGATTCGTACCCAAAATCATAGGTTCCAGGCCAGCTCAAGGGACGCAACTCCCCACAGCCTTAGACGACTGGTCCACACGTGCACCCAAGTTATTCCGGATATACCACGGTGGACATTCAGAGCTACTTGTCAACATGATGCACGATGTTCTCCCATATCTTGACCTTGACGGGGAATTCTCACCCCTCATGACCTACTGGCGCTTGTTTGAATGGGTCGGGTAGTCAGACTTCCTGACTCGTTCCTGACATTATACCAAAATCTGGATTCCCAGCCCCGACACGATTGTTTATAGGCTGCCATCGTATGGCAAAATTATTACTGAATGTGGCGTTAGGCAATATACACATTATGGAGATTATTGACTGACTCGTGCTACCGGTAGAGCAATGTTTCGCGAGCATCCGGTGTTCATATAATTTCCATCACTATGTTGCCTTTATGCCCTATGGAATCTATTCCGGCAGATTTTTTTACTTTACACAACCGATGATGTTGGGTAAAACATATGACAACCAAATAAAAGAGATTTAAAAAATATTTTTTTTATAAAAATTAATTAAAAAACAGCTAGAAAAAATATGACATATCATCTCCATGATGCATGATTACCAGCTTGGCATTTGCATGACATAATATCATCAGTATGACATGGTAATCAGCATGGTATATCGTTATAGGCATGACATGTGATTATATGCATGACATATTAGTATCTACATGACATAGGATTATCTTCATTGCATATTACCAACGTACCACATGATTTTATCCTCTGACATATGATATATGCATGACATAATAGGAATAGTATATCATTATCAACATAATATTAGTATATTATTATCATGCTATGATTTTCAAGACAGTTTTCTTTAAAGTGCACAGCTAACAATCAGTTAGTATAAGCACGGATGAGGAGAGCTCAGTGAATCAATCCATCGCCATTGGCTTTACGTATGCAGTAAAAATACATTTAGAAGCCTCCAACTTGTCTATTTTGAAGAAGAACTGCACCAAGGTCACTGCACAATAATCACCCTGCCGCTCCCGTGGGACCAGATCGCCGGTAGGAAATAAACGGTTGCTAATTATATAAAGGGAACACGATTTGCTTAAAATTCAATTATAGGACATGTTTTGTTTTTAAATTTGAAAAAAAAATTCAAATGATCAATTAAGATCAGTCGTCAGTCAAGTCGTAACGCTCACAGTTTTTATGTTTCTGAATGACAAATACTGGCGAAGACTGGCACTCGTTGACAATGAGTTGTCTGTTTGTTGTTTAACGCCGCACTCAAAACTTTCAAGCTGTATGACGGCGGTCTGTCTATAGTCGAGTCTGGAGACTATCTAGTCTTTGACAACACGAACATCGATCCACGCAATTGGCATACGATGACCTGAAGCATCCAAGTCAGCGTGTCTGACCCGTCACACATTCCCGTCACACATTCCCGTCACACATTCCCGTCACACATTCCCGTCAGTCGCTTCTTACGACAGGTATGGGTGGCTGAAGACTAACTCGGGTTTATGGGTGAGGCGAGATGAGGTGAAACTGGGTTTAACGTCGCATCCAAGATAATTACACTTATATGGCGACATGCATGTACGTGTGTGTGTATGTGTGTATGCTTGTACAAGTCCCGACTGATGTCTATTATAAAGTGCTACCCCCATCTGACATACCATGCTGAAGTTTACCCACTCAGTCACAGATTTCGGCCGCCGAGCCGACCAGTCCCTTAATGCCAAGCACCAGGCAGGGAAACAGCAAGATCAACCGGTTAACGCTTTTTGTTATGACACTGCCGGGGATCGAACCCCCGACCTTCTGCTCTCCGGGCGGACGCTCTACCACTAGACCACGGAGACAGTCAGATGATGTAGGGTATGTGGTGTGCACAGCAGTAACGTAACAACCCACTCATTGGTAACTGAATCAAATAACAGACACAATTATATATACTCTTCAAAACAAGAAACGCAACACGGATATATACTCTTCACAACAAGAAACGCAACACGGATATTTTGGACCATGAAGGCAAACTTAGCGGACCAAGAGGCGCAAAATGAAGACGTTTAATGTGTTATAGTGTCAGTGACAAATTTCCCCGATCAAAATGATTACCCCAAGAACATACAAACCATTAGTCGGGAAACACGTACGATTCGGAAAAACGCACCCATTGCATAAACAAGAGCTGCAGTAGCACTATGTACAGTATTAAAGTGCAGGGTTTGTGATTGCCTGGCATCTGCGTCAATCGAACAGTGACAGTTCAACAACGTGCCAAGATTAACAGAAGTGAAATGAAACAACGTCAGAGGCCGCTTGCGGGCAGGGGAATCCCGATCAGCTGTAGCCAGTGTTTCCAATGTAGCGCCCAGCACCTTCACAGGGCTATAGGATCGGTTTCAACAGCATCGGTCAACACGTGATTGGCCAAGGTGGGGACGACCAAGAGTAACCACTCCCACTCAAGATCGCTACATCGGACTGCGCAACCCATGTGAAAGGACGACCACAGCCACCTCAACCGCATCTAAATACCCGGACTGCGCAGAATCTCCGCCCAGACCGTAAGTAATCGTTTAAGAGCAGCAGGTCCACGAGCAAGACGTCATGTCCGACGCGTCATATTGAGTCGACAACATCGTCAACAACGACTGCATTGGCGTCGTCATCACAGGGTATGGCCTCAACTGAGATGGAGAGATGTCTGGTTCAGCGACGAATTTCTCCTCCGTCGAGGGGATGGAAGAGCACGGGTCTACAGTCGTCGGAGAGAACGTTACGCCGGAAACTGCGTTTGGACAGGTTTGGTGGGGGTAGCGTTATGATATGGACGATAATCTCTCATCATGGCAGGACAGGTTTGGTCCACATCCAGGGCAATCTTTCGGCTCAACGATACATCAACGAAATTCTCCTACAACACGTCCTCCTCCAAGGACAACGATCGACCGCATACAGCATGGATCACAAGAGCCTGTCTACACAACAATACCGGTGATGTTCTCCCCTGGTCATCCAGATCCCCGGATTTGAACCCGATAGAGAATCTGTGGGATGAATTGGATAGACGGTTACGCCGACGTCAACCACAACACCAGACGTTGCAGCAGTTGGCTTTTGCGTTGGAGGCCGAGTGGTCTACCAGGATGTGATTCGCATACTCGTCTCTTCCATGGGCAGGACATGTCAGGCCACTGTCGATTCCATACGGGGGACATACGCGTTATCGATGGTAGCCGACCTTCACCTTTTCCTATGTACCGATAACTGAGATGACTGCAATCACCAAGTGTTCTCTCCACACCATTCTGGCTCAACACCGTGTACGGTTCCTCGTATAAATGTATTTTCCTACCTCACACAAATCTGGCTTTACGTTTCTTGTTTTGAAGAGTATAGATTGTGGTAGCTCTATCAGCAACAAATCCAATGCTTTTATGATTTTTTTCAAACAAAAATAACTCTAATAAGGCGTATAAAAATATATGCAACTGATTTGTGAGTGAGTGAGAGGGTGAGTAAGGGAGTGAGTGAGAGCGATAATACGATAGTTTCCCATGCTATCAACCATTTGCTTATTTGACCCAAATTCAATTTTGTTGATATCACTTGATATCACGGACCCAGAAATAAAAGAACAACAATGACTCCTCTTATAGTGGTGCCATCACAGAAAACTCGTTTGATACCATTCAGTCCCCAATGAGCTCCTTCCGGCCGAAGATTTGCCAATAATAAGTAAGCGAACGCAATACCATAATAACCTTCAAACCTTGCTTCCTTCTCCTACTAATAACACGGTAACGCCATCCGTCAACTCTGTCAGTCTCTGGTTTCTGCATATTTAGTTACACCTCGGACACGGAAACACGCTAAACGTTGCTTGTCAAGACCAACTTCCACTAACAGCTGACCAAACGGAGAACACTTGACTTCGACCATTATAAGTCTATGGCCATCGGTCATTGTCAAGTGACAAGGGGGCCGAATGGGAAAGCTGATTGGTAGCAATGCGCTTTCGAGTAGCAGTGTTTAACATATGAGTCATGGTATTGGAGGTAATACACGCTGAGATACACTTTGTTCTTGTCCATAGCGTTGATAATACCTCAATACCTCGATTGTGTGGGGGTGGGGCGCGATATTTGCGACATCGGTGAGGGCAGGGTTGAGGAGAGTTATGGAGACGTGTGGAATTCGGAAATATTAATTCTGTTGGGGTGTGTGTGGGAATGTATTCACGCATGTTTTGTTTTGTTTGTTTGTTTGTTTGTTGTTTTACACCGCACTCAGCAACATCCCAACTATATCATGGTGGTCTGTAAATAATCGAGTCCTGACCAGACAATCCAGTGATTAATATCATTAGCACCGATCCACGCAATTGGTATATGATAACATGCATCGACCAGGTCAGCGAGTCTGACCATCCGTTAGTCGCCTCTAAGGACAAGCACAGTCGCCTTCTACGGCAGGCATCGGTTGCTGAAGACCTATTCTAACCCGGATGTTCAAGGTTGTGTTTGTATGATGAATGGTGTGATATAATTCATTGATGTTCAAATAGCCCTATTTTTACCACTGATTTCCACACCTGAACCGGAAGTAAAAGAGATGCGTAGCATTTCCTCATCTATGTCATATTTAGATCTGTGCAGAAAAATACCGAGTACCAACAAGCTCTCGACAAGACTGTGTGACAAGAGGGTGAATATAACTTTCTCGGTGAAGCTGTCAAAACGTTGTATGGTAGACATGCGCACGACAATGTTGGGGATGTCCAAGTTGACCATCACTGACCAATATGATGTCCGATGCCATTTCGTATTTTGACTTGTACCATATGTTCACGTGTTGGTCTATGTGAATAATGTATTTGGCATTCAGAGACTCTTGGTGAATCGAGGTTCAATACATGACACGTCAGGTAACCGTTCAGCATAAACGTAAACGTAAACCGTTCTTGGTAAAGTTGTGCCACAAATTGCTCATGGATTTCATTTCAGAGACTCCAGGAGAATAGGATAAATATACATCACTTAAATGTCCCTTTCAGAGACTCCAGGAGAATAGGATAAATACATATCACTTAAGTGTCCCTTTCAGAGACTTCAGGTGAAGAGAATAAATACATATCACTTAAATGTCCCTTTCAGAGACTCCAGGTGAAGAGAATAAATACATATCACGTACGTGTCCCTTTCAGATACTTAAGGAGTTAGGATAAATAGATATCACTTATATGTCCCTTTCAGAAACTCCAGGTAAATAGAATAAACAGATATCACTTAAATGTCCCTTTCAGAGACTTCGGGAGAATAGGATAAATATATATCACTTAAATGTTCCTGTCAGAGGCTTTGGTGAATACAAATAAATATATATCACTAACATATCCCTTCCGGAGACTTCAGGAGAATAGTATAAATATATATCACTCAAGTGTCCCTTTCAGAGACTTCAGGAGAATAGGATAAATACATATCACTTAAATGTCCCTTTCAGAGACTTCAGGAGAATAGGATAAATACATATCACTTAAATGTCCCTGTCAGAGACTCAGGTGTAGCCGATCATCAAATGTCGCCTGTATTTCTCTATCAGATCGTACTTCAGGTATGTACCAGCAATAATTTCCCTTTCAGTGACACAAATGCAAATCTGCATTTCCCCTCAATAGTCTTTGGCTTAGGACGACCATTGTAGATCCCCTTGGGCATGAGTAAAGTGATTATCCATCTTCTAAGTCTATATTTCAGGAATTATATGTAAATTATATATTGTGTATATACACTGGCATCACTGTAACTCCAACCGGAGTTGTCGACTGTTTATTGTGAGTGAGTGAGTGAGTGAGTGAGTGAGTGAGTGAGTGAGTGAGTGAGTGAATTTAACGCCGGTGTGAACAGTATTAAAGTTACATCACGAAATATCTGCTTATTGTGGTAGGAAATCCCGAAGTGATGCAGGTCACAACAAAGAACACAATGTATCGGGGCAAACCAGGATTCCAACACATTCATTGTTTTCTGGTGTGCGAACTTGCTGCCTTATTTTCTCAATACAATTAAAAAAAAAACTGTCATGGATATCGGAAAGAACCTATCGAAACGTATTGTTGTCTTAATAGTCGGTGGGTGGAGATAAAGAACACATTAAAAGTAACAATATCAGATATTTGGACTTATACACTAATCATCAGCTGTCCGATTGCAGTTAAGAAATGTGTAATACTTCATTTTATAACCTCTCGGCGGATAATGAGTCTGAACGCTTGAAATATCAACCCAATTTGACAGCACGACTGCATTATCTAGCTTTATGGGGGCCGCGAGATCCTCCGAGATCTCGGGCTGCTTGATCCTCCATACGCCGTGATACCACGAGACAGCCAATATTACGGAGGCAATTTCGCTAATAATTTAGCCCTTTTATCGCTCCGAATTTCAACTAAAAAAACGCTTTAGGGCTTGCATTTGATCTCCGTAATTCAGAAGTAAGGATTGTTTTTGTTACTCATTCAAACATGAGATTACCTTTTAAGATTTCTGCCTTTAAAAAAAGCGCAGATGTTTTATGAATGATATTAAAGGTCGGCCGTGGCTGTTGGGCGTCATTGGAAGGACATTCATTTGTATGGAGTTCATATTGATCTTTGTTGCACTCGTATACACACCGGCCTACTCAGTTAAACAAGCATGTTGAACGTGTCAGGTATGACTGGACGTTAAATGTTATTTAAGTGAGTGAGTGAGATGGGTTTAACGCCGCTTTGAACAGCATTCCAGTTATATCAAGGCGCTTAAGCTTAATGTGGGTAGAAAGCAGGTTTCAGACATTTACCACTTTGGTGAATGTCACGAGCACAGGTGTCGCGTGACAAACTTAGAAATATGATCTGAGAATCGACCCACGACCAGAGCCTTCACGGGATGTTTCTTGATAAGTGGACGAGCGGTATTTTAACAGCGTAAAGGAACACCTCATAAATACAATTACCTTGATATAACGTTACAGGCGACGTAACTTGCCAACCTTTTCATATTCTGGAGTACTGGGATTTACTTTGTTCCAAAATGCAGGAATAATATCTTCTCCCTATGTTGTTCAGGACAGGGTTAACAGGACAACATGGTTGTCTGTTTTGTCCCCTTTCACAGCAAAACAATATTGAATGTGTTTAAAACGTTGACTGAAAGAATACTTCACGTGGAACAAACGTCCAAGGCCATACAAAGAATATCAAAGGCCCGGCCGCTTTAGGAGTCAATAGAGTCCGTATTGGCAACGAAGTCTTGACTTCTCTTGTTTCCAACTATGGATGAGTCAACATAGAGTTGTCAGTCCATGCAACTGTCACATTGACTGTATTTACTTTCAGGAGACAGTCTGAATACTGCATGTCAGTACTCCACTGCCGGAGTGACTGAAAAGGCAGTTATACTGCATATAAGTTATACTGTACAGTTATACTGTAGTCCAGTGCCACGAGCCTTCAGGAGGCAGTATTATTACTGGATATCTGTAGCCCAGTGGCAGAGTAATTCAGGAGGCAGTATTAATACTGGATATCTATCGCCCGATGACAGATTAATTCAGGAGGCAGTATTAATACTGTGTATCTGTAGCCTAGTGACAGAGTTATTCAGGAGGCAGTATTAATACTGTGTATCTGTAGCCCAGTGGCAGAGTAATTCATGAGGTAGTATTAATACTGTGTATCTATAGCCCAGTGGCAGAGTAATTCATGAGGTAGTATTAATACTGTGTATCTATAGCCCAGTGGCAGAGAAATTAATGAGGCAGTATTAATACTGTGTATCTGTAGCCCAGTGGCAGAGAAATTAATGAGGCAGTATTAACACTGTGTATCTGTAGCCCAGTGACAGAGTAATTCAGGAGCTACTAGCCCAGATTAATGATTTGATTTGATGAATACTTGTGTCATAATATGACAGACCAGCTCATGTTATTCCGGGACAAGCCGAAAAGCGACTCGTGCCCCACTCGTTGCCAAGCTGATAGAATTGTCAACTCATTGCGTGTTGATTTACGTATATCTCCCCCATATATCACATATATTCTAGATGCTATCGAAAACACATCGGGACTTACATTATTATACAGTATGGTTGAGCACACTGAAATGCATCTTGGGTATACTTTTAAATGCATGATATATCAAAATCATGGTGTGTTTATCAAGTAGTACAGACCGCTACATTACAGTCGTTTACAGAACCATCCTACAGATAGACTTCTTGTATTACATAATGTGCAAACATGCTCAAAATAGTTTGCAACCACATGATTCGCTACATGGACTTAACTGGCACAAACAATGCCCTCAAAGTCTCAACAGAAGCTTCAAGTGACTCGCTCGATGCAGCAGAGTACATACTAACGAGATAGCTCCACACTAGACCGGCCTCTTACATTAAGAGTCCTATGTAATGTTGCCCTGTGCGCGCGTTGAGCATCGGGGGTGACAGTAACGGCAGCAACGGCACCGGTGAAGGAGACACTTTTTTCTCGTTAGGCAGCGAGGCTGTGCAGGTACTGGACCTGAGGTCACAGACCAAAAAGGTCTTTCCTCGTGTTCCGCGGAAATCAATGTACTAGGGTCAGTTTGGAAAGGTTATAAACGTGTATGGTTTTGGAATGGTTTTATTTTAAGACAGGAATGCAGAGCAATTTGTACTGATAATGTGAGGAGGTATGAAATCGAGTTTTTTAAGTAGGGTGGTATTATGTGAATGGGTTAACTACAGTTGAAGACGGGTGCAGGTCCTTTATCAATCAATACAACCTTTACCAAGCGCTGTGATGTTACCCATGGAAACCCATGACATGTCAAGGTGCAGATAACAGACATCAACCGCTGTCATGTTACACATGACAATTAGGCAGTGTACAGGTGCAGATAACAGACATTTACCGCTATCATGTTACCCATGACAATTAGGCAGTGTACAGGTGCAGATAACAGACATTAACCGCTATCATGTTACCCATGACAATTAGGCAGTGTACAGGTGCAGATAACAGACATTAACCGCTATCACGTTACCCATGACAATAAGGCTGAGTACAGGTGCAGATGGCAGAGATTAACCGCTATCATGTTACCCATGACAATAAGGCTGTGTCCAGGTGCAGAGGGCAGACATTTACCGCTATCATGTTACCCATGACAATTAGTCAGTGTACAGGTGCAGATGGCAGACATTAACCGCTATCATGTTACCCATGACAATTAGGCAGTGTACAGGTGCAGATGGCAGACATTAACCGCTATCATGTTACCCATGACAATTAGGCAGTGTACAGGTGCAGATAACAGACATTAACCGCTATCACGTTACCCATGACAATAAGGCTGTGTACAGGTGCAGATGGCAGAGATTAACCGCTATCATGTTACCCATGACAATAAGGCTGTGTCCAGGTGCAGAGGGCAGACATTTACCGCTATCATGTTACCCATGACAATTAGTCAGTGTACAGGTGCAGATGGCAGACATTAACCGCTATCATGTTACCCATGACAATTAGGCAGTGTACAGGTGCAGATGGCAGACATTAACCGCTATCATGTTACCCATGACAATTAGGCAGTGTACAGGTGCAGATAACAGACATTAACCGCTATCATGTTACCCATGACAATTAGGCAGTGTACAGGTGCAGATAACAGACATTAACCGCTATCATGTTACCCATGACAATTAGGCAGTGTACAGGTGCAGATAACAGACATTAACCGCTATCACGTTACCCATGACAATTAGGCAGTGTACAGGTGCAGATGGCAGAGATTAACCGCTATCATGTTACCCATGACAATAAGGCTGTGTCCAGGTGCAGATGGCAGACATTTACCGCTATCATGTTACCCATGACAATAAGGCTGTGCACAGGTGCAGATGGCAGAGATTAACCGCTATCATGTTACCCATGACAATAAGGCAGTGTACAGGTGCAGATGGCAGAGATTAACCGCTATCATGTTACCCATGACAATAAGGCTGTGTCCAGGTGCAGATGGCAGACATTTACCGCTATCATGTTACCCATGACAATAAGGCTGTGCACAGGTGCAGATGGCAGAGATTAACCGCTATCATGTTACACATGACAATAAGGCTGTGCACAGGTGCAGATGGCAGACATTAACCGCTATCATGTTACCCATGACAATTAGGCAGTGTGCAGGTGCAGATAACAGACATTTACCGCTATGGTGTTACCCATGACAATTAGGCAGTGTACAGGTGCAGATAACAGACATTAACCGCTATCATGTTACCCATGACAATTAGGCAGTGTGCAGGTGCAGATAACAGACATTTACCGCTATCATGTTACCCATGACAATAAGGCTGTGTACAGGTGCAGATGGCAGAGATTAACCGCTATCATGTTACCCATGACAATTAGGCAGTGTACAGGTGCAGATAGCAGACATTTACCGCTATCATGTTACCCATGACAATTAGGCAGTGTACAGGTGCAGATAGCAGACATTAACCGCTATCATGTTACCCATGACAATTAAGTAGTATATGATGTCACCATGACAATAAGGCTGTGTGCAGGTGCAGATAACACTAATTTACCGCTAACATGTTACCCATGACAATTAAGTAGTATATGATGTCACCATGACAATAAGGCTGTGTGCAGGTGCAGATAACACTAATTTACCGCTAATATGTTACCCATGACAATTAAGTAGTATATGATGTCTCCATGACAATAAGGTTGTGTGCAGGTGCAGATAACACTAATTTACCGCTAACATGTTACCCATGACAATTAAGTAGTATATGAGGTCTCCATGACAATAAGGTTGTGTGCAGGTGCTGATGGAAGATACTTACCGCTATGGTGTTACCAATGAGAATTAAAACGGTACTTAAAGATCAAATATGGGCGATTCAGACCCACGTTTGGTAAAGCTGTCATAGACGGTAAAGCAGTATACGTTACATGTCCTATCAGGGACACGTGCCATCTGTCAACGTCTTTTCTTTTGACGCGGCCAGTGCATGGAACCACGGTGTTTCCCATCTCTACCCACTAGACCACGGAGGAGGTTGAAATCGACCATACTTCTGAATACATTGCATCTTGCGGTGGCTACAGTACCCCGGATGACTCAAAACTAGACTATCGTGTGACCTGTAAAGACATATCTGCAGCCTAGTTTATCGCCAATATTATGCGGTTCAGATAGGGCTTTATCTAACCAACAAGAAAGTCAATTAATTCCAAAGTCAAAGACAGGTCAAATGCTACTTAAGGTTGGATGAGTAACTTCCGATACCATACCATATGTTTCCGCGTTTCATTTGAAAAAAACAATTGCCTTGCCTCTATATGTGTTTGTGACAGGTGTCACGGGTGGGACAGCTTGAAGTATTTGACAAGGATTCACAAACACATGATTTTGAAATAATTTGAATCGTACAATGGCTCTTAGCAGAGATTGTTTTATGATAATGGACATTTTTTTGTCACTTTTATTTACGGCCTACATGTACATGAATTCGTTTTCTTCTTCTTCTCATTATTATTATTATTGTTATTATTATTATTTACAGATTAAAAATTTAAAAAATGCAGCAAAGAGGGTGTGGGTGATCCTGGCACAGTCAGGCTGGTTAGGCTTATCATCAGCTCGGGGCCCTTGCCCCCTCTACACGCAGCCCTGACAGCGAATGGGACTTCTCCCAGGAAGCGCTGCCTAGTCAAACCCACCCAGAACTTTTCGTAGAATGTGAAAACTCCCCAACACTGCAGCCTTCTGCATTGCCCAGATTGTCAGAAGGGCTGCATTCCTGGTAGCAAACCCGAGTACTCTCCCAATGTCAGTCAACAGATTGGGAGGTACCAACCTAAGACACCGAGAACAATGGAGTGTCGGACAACTTGGTACTTGGGATGCAAGCGTGACATTTCTAAAGTGAGGTCCGCATATTTGCCATGTTTTTCCTCAATCTTGTCAATCACATTAGTGTCAAAGGGGACAGAAAATTCAATGATATAAATAATTTAATTGGATTTAGCAAAACAAACAAGATCAGGTTTGTTGGCCTGGATACGTCTGCGGCTGTAAATAGGCATATTCCAAAGAATTTTGTATTTATCCTTTTCCATGACCCCCTCTACATATTCCGGGTCGTACCATGGATCGATTTCTGTGTCAAAACCACAAGCATGGCGAAGACGGTAAAAGAATGATCGAGCCACCCCATCATGTCGTTTAAGATACTGTGTCTGTGCCAAAGCTGGACATCCACTCACAATGTGTTGGACAGTCTCACTAAATTCATTACATAATCTACATTTCATATTTACATTTTGATGCAAAATCACACATTGAGTGTTTCGAGTGGGAAGTGATTGGCCCTGAGCAGCCAACAGAAAACCTTCTGTTTCACTTTTCAGGCCAGACGACTTCATCCAAGCGAAGGAATCTGCAGGATTGCTGATCTTCTGAACACACTGCACGTAAACTCGATGCAGTGGTCGTTTAGATAGCCACTCCTTGAGTCGGGGCCGACTTGATATGGTACGTCGCTTGGTTGACACTCATTTCTGCACCGCCCAGCAGTACAGAACCATCAACAAAATCAATATCGACATTGAGATTATGTCCCAGATCCTTGGCTCGTTTTAGAAAACTGTGGAATGCCTTGTTTTTCAACATGAGTCTTGTCCTGCTTCATGAAGTGCCTCCACATTAATCAAACCACCCCCTCCCATCGTAATTGGTAAATATTAGCGATTGAGGGACGAGCGAGGGTGATGGGATCTGTTGTCTGCCATGATTCTTCGTGTCAGGGTGTCAATTCCCTGAATTTCTTGTTTCGTCCAATCAACAACACCAAAAGAATACAAAAGGACGGGCGACTTTGACTTTATTGTGACTATTCAGCCCTGAACTCCAGATCATCTTAAGTCTACATTTGTACTCTGCCCAAAGTTTGCCCTTGATATGGGCTTTCTGGAGTTCGTCCCTAATCTGCATCCCTAAGTACGTATAGGCCTGACCTTCCACAAGATGGTCAATAACTCCTCCTCCAAGCACACTGACTGATCCTCCCTCTTCTACCTTGCCACGTTTTAAATGAAAAATGTTGCATTTGTCGAGTCCAAAGGACATGCCGATATCATTAGAGAACGACTCGACTTGTATAGGACTTTTTGTAGTGTAGATCCTCCATTCGCAATAAGTTCAAGGTTATCCACGTAAAGGAGGTGAGTAAGGGGTGTTGGGGATCTGTGCTGAGGAGGTCCCGGGTGATAACATTCCCCTTTGCTAAGCAAAAGGCTTATAGAATTTAGTGACAAACAGAAAAGCAAAGAGCTAAAAGAATCGCCCTGAAATATTCCACTTCTAATAGGAATGGGTTCCGAAGTCATAACCTGCGAAAACATCTCAAGTTGAGTTGACCAGCACTTCATTAAAGACTTGAGTAAAACAAGTACTCGCTCGGGGAGGTCAATACAATCCAGTGACCTCAAATCCATTCGTGAGGTACAGAATCATTAGCTTTTCTGTCGTCTATCCAACACGTTTAGAGGTTACGGTGGTAAGTTTTAGCCTCTTCAAGGATCATTTTCTGAACTAGTAGTTGATCCTTACAACCCCAACATCCCTTTCTGGCTTCTTTCTGCTCCATGTAAATAATGTCATTGGATGTACAGTATGATGACACAATATGTAAGACACCCTGTAAAAAAATTATATTGTGTATTCAGACAAGTAATATGGCGGAAGTTTTTGGGATCAGTCAAATCACCTTTCTTTGGGAGAAGTATTGTTCGACCTTTGCAGAACCAAGGCGGAACATCCCCTGTATACACAAGGGAATTAAAACAGTGAAGTATTGGTGTTTGGACACAAGGGAACAGTTTCAAAAACCGGTTTCGAATACCATCAGGCCGTGGCGCCGTATTAGATTTGGACTTTATAATTACATTTTTTAGGCAATCAGGTGTAATGAAACACAACAATGGTGATTTCATTTTTCGTGTACACAATCATTTTATTCCTCTACCCATGGTTCTTCGAGGTTACAGTTGCTGGGTACAGACCACAACTGTTTCCAAAACCTTTCACTGGATTCCATGGTGGGTCTACTGCCATTGGATGAATTTAACTGCCTGTAAAAATGTTTTTCATCAGATTTAAACAATTTGTTTTGTCTGATGAAATTATTTTTCTTGTCCCACTTTATTTTGGTTTCTGTCCAAACCCTTAATTATGCTTCAGAGAATCAAGAATTTGATTTAAAATCTTCTCTTTTGTTGTCTTGTATTTTGTTTTTAAAGTTTTCCAAATTGATTTTTGCCGTTCTGAGTTTTCTTTGTGTGATTTTGTTTATTACCTTTTGTGGTTTATTTTCGTTTGAAACTATATGGAGTTCCTCCAGCGTTCGAGCAGCAGCATACACGCACCAGTTCATATCATGTGTCATCCCATTGTACAAAATGGTATCAACTATAAAAAGTGACAAAAATTTGTCAAGGATAGATGTGAATGTCTCAGTTCATTTTTATAATAAAATCATAGCATGGCAACGTCGTACATACATCATATTGTATTTTAGTTAATTCAAAACGTGATCTTTTAATCGTTGTGTTTGTCACTCCATTATGAGGATGGTATCAATTATAAAATGTGACTAAAATAGGTAAAAGGCAGATGTGATTCGGAACGTCTCAATTCTTTCTATAATATAATCATAGAATATGATATTAACGTCATTCATATAGTAGTATAGTTGTTTATGTCGAACTAAATTCTTATCAATTAATCCCGTGAACATCCTCACGTGTTGTGCTTTCTCCAAGACACATTCACTGTGTGGTACCCATGGCAACGTCGTACTTACATCAAGTTATATTTTAGTTTATTCAAAACGTGATAATTTTATCGTTGTGTTTGTCACTCCATTGTGCAAATGGTATCAATTATAAAATGTGACTAAAATAGGTCAAAGGCAGATGTGATTCGGAATGTCTCAATTCTTTCTATAATATGATCATAGAATATGATATTAACTTCATACATATAGTAGTAGTACAGTTGTTTATATTGAGTTTCCTTTTAATCATTTAATACCGTGAATGGGTCTTCTGCAACCCATGCTTGCCGTAAGGGGCGACTATGCTTGTCGTAAGAGGCGACTAATGGGATCGGGTGGTCAGACTCGCTGACTTGTTTGATGCATGTCATCGTATCCCAATTGCGTGAATCGATGCTCAGGATATGGATCACTGGATTATCTTGTCCAGGCTTGATTATATACAGACTGCCGTCATATAGCTGGAATAATGCTGCGTGCGTCGTTAAACAACAAACAAACAATCAAAATCGAATTATACAATTAATACAAACCCGACTAATCATCCCACCAGTGTTAAAATGTCGTGATAAACCAGGTCAAATAGTAGCTTTTAGTAGTATAGCGACAATAGAATTCACTGAGCTAGGTAAGATTATATAAGTCCATCTCTGAATACGTTTTACATTCTGTGGAGACTGTTTTTAAAACTGACCACTTTTTTATATGAAGCTTGAATGACCGGGGTGTTTCTTTCCCTTACTCGTCACTGTTCTAAATATGTTTTACGTTTGAACTTTGTCCTTTCTAGGTGGAATACCACTTTTTTTTATTGGAGACAGAGATGCCTATCCTATCATCTCTTCCACTTAAAGCCCTACAAAGTTGTGGAGAATGTCAAGGAAATGATTTAGGAATCCACAGTTTTGGCTCTAGGAAACATTGTCAGGCTAGAATTGGGGAAAAGGCTTTTGACTTCTGATCATAAAAGACGTCAGCACACACTCTATCCTGGCAGTAAAACCCGGGGTCCTATACTAAGATCGCTGAAATTACAGACGGCATTGCTTTCGCGTGTACCAAACAGCCGAATTGAAACACATTACAGGCGAGTTACTGCTTGAAGGCATCGGAAACAGGCCACTTCACCACGCGTCGACTCTCCTCCACGTGTTGTGCTTTCTCCAAGCCACGTGCACTGTGTGGTACCCATGGCAACGTCGTACTTACATCATATTGTATTTAAGTTAATTCAAAACGTGATATTTTTATCGCTGTGTTTGTCACTCCATTGTGCAGATGGTATCAATTATAAAATGTGACTAAAATAGGTCAAAGGCAGATGTGATTCGGAACGTCTCAATTCTTTCTATAATATAATCATAGAATATGATATTAACTTCCTACATATAGTAGTATAGTTGTTTATATTGAGTTTCCTTTTTATCAATTAATACCGTGAATGGGTCTTCTGCAATCCATGCTTGTCGTAAGAGGCGACTAATGGGATCGGGTGGTCAGACTCGCTGACTTGTTTGATGCATGTCATCGTATCCCAATTGCGTGGATCGATGCTCAGGATATTGATCACTGGATTATCTTGTCCAGGCTTGATTATATACAGACTGCCGTCATATAGCTGGAATAATGCTGCGTGCGTCGTTAAACAACAAACAAACAGTCAAAAGCGAATTATATAATTAAAACAAACTCCGACTAATCATCCCACCAGTGTTAAAATGTCGTGATCAATCAGGTCGAATAGTAGCGTATAGTAGCACAGCGATCATAGAATGCACTGTGCTAGGTAAGATTATATAAGGTCCATCTCTGAATACGTTTTACATTCTGTGGAGACTGTTTTTAAAACTGACCACTTTTTTATATGAAGCTTGAATGACCGGGGTGTTTCTTTCCCTTACTCGTCACTGTTCTAAATATGTTTTACGTTTGAACTTTGTCCTTTCTAGGTGGAATACCACTTTTTTTTATTGGAGACAGAGCTGCCTATCCTATCATCTCTTCCACTTAAAGCCCTACAAAGCTGTGGGGAATTTCAAGGAAATGATTTAGGAATCCACAGTTTTGGCTCTAGGAAACATTGTCAGGCTAGAATTGGGGAAAAGGCTTTTGACTTCTGATCATAAAAGACGTCAGCACACACTCTATCCTGGCAGTAAAACCCGGGGTCTTATACTAAGATCGCTGAAATTACAGACGGCATTGCTTTCGCGTGTACCAAACAGCCGAATTGAAACACATTACAGGCGAGTTACTGCTTGAAGGCATCGGAAACAGGCCACTTCACCACGCGTCGACTCTCCTCCACGTGTTGTGCTTTCTCCAAGCCACGTGCACTGTGTGGTACCCATGGCAACGTCGTACATACATCATATTGTATTTTAGTTAATTCAAAACGTGATCTTTTAATCGTTGTGTTTGTCACTCCATTATGAGGATGGTATCAATTATAAAATGTGACTAAAATAGGTAAAAGGCAGATGTGATTCGGAACGTCTCAATTCTTTCTATAATATAATCATAGAATATGATATTAACTTCATACATATTGTAGTATAGTTGTTTATATTGAATTTCCTTTTTATCAATTAATACCGTGAATGGGTCTTCTGCAACCCATGCTTGCCGTAAGGGGCGACTATGCTTGCCGTAAGAGGCGACTATGCTTGTCGTAAGAGGCGACTAATGGGATCGGCCGGTCAGGCTCGCTGACTTGTTTGATGCATGTCATTGTATCCCAATTGCGTGGATCGATGCTCATGATATTGATCACTGGATTGTCTTGTCCAGACTCGATTATTTACAGACCGCCGTCATATAGCTGGAATAATGCTGCGTGCGTCGTTAAACATCAAACAAACAATCAAAATCGTATTATGTAATTAAAACAAAGTCTGACTAATCACCACACCAGTGTTAAAATATCTTGATGAATCAAGTCGAACAACACTGGCTTCTTACATCAAGCATATTCTCTTTGAATTTGGTTTTGATTATGTGTGGCTTTCTCAAAATGTTTAGGATTGTATGTTATTTATGCAACAGTTTAAGCTTCACCTGGCAGAGAATCTCACAGTAAGTATCATTTGGCATGTCACTTCAACATGTTATCAGGGGCGATCGGGCAGCCTAGTGGTTGAAGCGTAAGCTCGTCATGCCGAGGACCCGGGTTCGATTCCCGACATGGGTACAATGTGTCAAGCCCATTTCTGGTGTCCCCCGCCGTGATATTGCTGGAATATTGCTAAAAGCGGCGTAAAACCAAACTCACTCACTCACTCCACATGTTATCGCTCTTTACCTATACATTTTTCTTTCAAATCTATATCAGCCCAATTTCGATGTAGCAACTTTGGTTTACATATACAGACTGGGAGATATTCTTATACCCCTCTTCAGGAACGGATATGTATTTATTGTCAATTTTATGGATAATTATTATGTTGAGGATGAAATGAAATACATGTTTTGTTTAAAATACTTTTATTACGCCTTATGTGTAAATTTTAAAAAATCAACACGACATAATACTCATCACTAGTGCCAAACATGAAAATAATCAATCAAATCTACGGTATGTTTTAAAATAGTTAAATAAACTTAGAAACACTGTATTGACACTGGGGCAATAATGTAAGCGCCATGAGCACACGAGCTGGTATGGAGCTTGGCGCCAAACAAATATCATATATACCATACATATTATTATTATTATTATTATTATTATTAATATTGAAAAGTGTAAATACTTGTATTTGCGCTTCAGCCTTTTTTTTGGTAAGACGACATCTTCTATGGGCCGATGGTTTTAATACCGAAATAAAACTGTCTGTCTCTAACAAACTCAGTTTAACGGGATATTCGTTTCATGTCATGTTGATATTTTATTAAATAAAAACTCATTTCTATATCCTGCCCCATGTATGCCAGTTTGGTGGCATTTTATTTGTGGTTTTCAAACAGTACATCAGAGTGTCATCATAGTTTCGGCAGGGGGGATCTACAGTTGTGTGACATACTGGTTTCCACTGTCAGGAAACCCGTCGAACACTGGTGTTCGGAAGACATCATTCGTGCGGACTCCGATTATAAAGGACCGAATTTTGATATTCTCGTTGGGCCCTGGGAACATGTTTAAGGAAAAGAATAAATTTTCCTAAAATAATGGAAAAGATAATTTTGCCTACAATAATACAATAATAAATGTCAGGTAAAGGTGCTTGGTGTTCTGACAAATAGTTGGCTGTGCAATAAAAGTGTAAGGCGATTTGCAGTGAAAAACACTGATAACGCTTTGATATTTCTGACTGCGGCATATCACAATAAAATATTCCATATATGTTGCCCGCATATCATAGAACCGATAACGCCTTTAATCCAAGACACAATCGTCTAAGGCGCCACGATTCGCAGTGTAGAGTTGCGTCCCTTAGGGGCGACAGAAACCTATGATCTTAGGTTTGAAATCTGGATAATATTTATCAACATAAAATCCATGCTCGTAGGTTTCACCAGTGTTTCACGTATAAGAGTGTCTTGCTTTCCTCCGTCATTAAGCCGACATGTCATAATATAACAGAAATTTTGTTCAAGGCGGCGTTAATTCACTCACTCACTCAATCGTTCACTCACTCGTTCACGCACTAATTTAATCGTTCACTCGGCCACATGCCCACACATTCACTCACTCACTCATTGAAATATTCCCGCTATGAAAAAATAATTTAAAAAAAGAGTGGTAATCCTTGAAAATCCTGCCTCAAGGTCTGGATACTGCCGGCGACTTATACATACTGTATTTATATAGTAACTTTAAGTGGTCGATAACTGCGCCAACTAAAACAGAGATGATGTCTTTGAAGGCGATGGAATTGACAGGAAATTAATCTACGTGGACTTTGTTGACGCTCTGCACGAGATCTGAATGGGGGGCACACAGCATCCTGGTGACGACAACCCCCCGGGCGTACAGGTCAGGGCACTTATTATTCCCAGGGAGGGAGGTGTCAGAATGACAAACCACTGTCACTCTTAAATCGCATTTTTCTGAACGAAGAATTCAATCACTTCAGAGCCTATTACTTCAAAGATTTGTTTTCTTCCAGCAGCATAAAATCTTCAAGATGTTTTTGTTAAAACTACAAACGTCGATGAAAGAAATCAGTTTGTTTGATGAATAACTGTTGTGATTCGGGAGCAACGTTTGTCTCAGTTACGTTCATCCTAAATACGCTTGTCAAAGTTACGCTTGTCATAGTCACGCTTGTCATAGTTACGCTAATCATAGTCACGCTTGTCATAGTTACGCTTGTCACAGTTACGCTTTTCACAGTTACGCTTTTCACAGTTACGCTTTTCATAGTTACGCTTGTCATAGTTACGCTTGTCATAGTTACGCTTGTCATAGTTACGCTTGTCATAGTTACGCTTGTCATAGTCACGCTTGTCATAGTCACGCTTGCCATAGTTACGCATGTCACAGTTACGCTTGCCATAGTTACGCTTGTCATAGTTACGCTTGTCACAGTTACGCTTTTCACAGTTACGCTTTTCACAGTTACGCTTTTCATAGTTACGCTTGTCATAGTTACGCTTGTCATAGTTACGCTTGTCATAGTCACGCTTGTCATAGTTACGCTTGTCATAGTTACGCTTGTCATAGTCACGCTTGTCATAGTTACGCTTGTCACAGTTACGCTTTTCACAGTTACGCTTTTCACAGTTACGCTTTTCATAGTTACGCTTGTCATAGTTACGCTTATCACAGTTACGCTTGTCATAGTTACGCTTGTCATAGTCACGCTTGTCATAGTCACGCTTGCCATAGTTACGCATGTCACAGTTACGCTTGCCATAGTTACGCTTGTCATAGTTACGCTTGTCATAGTTACGCTTTTCATAGTTACGCTTGTCATAGTTACGCTTGTCACAGTTACGCTTTTCACAGTTACGCTTGTCATAGTTACGCTTGTCACAGTTACGCTTGTCATAGTTACGCTTGTCATAGTTACGCATGTCATAGTTACGCTTGTCACAGTTACGCTTTTCACAGTTACGCTTGTCACAGTTACGCTTGTCACAGTTACGCTTTTCACAGTTACGCTTTTCACAGTTACGCTTGTCACAGTTACGCTTGTCACAGTTACGCTTGTCATAGTTACGCATGTCACAGTTACGCATGTCATAGTTACGCTTGCCATAGTTACGCTTTTCACAGTTACGCTTTTCACAGTTACGCTTTTCATAGTTACGCTTGTCATAGTTACGCTTTTCATAGTTACGCTTGTCATAATTACGCTTGTCATAGTTACGCTTGTCATAGTTACGCTTGTCATAGTCACGCTTGTCATAGTTACGCTTGTCATAGTTACGCTTGTCATAGTTACGCTTGTCATAGTTACGCTTGTCATAGTCACGCTTGTCATAGTTACGCATGTCACAGTTACGCTTGTCATAGTTACGCTTGTCATAGTTACGCTTTTCATAGTTACGCTTGTCACAGTTACGCTTGTCACAGTTACGCTTGTCAAAGTAACGCTTGTCATAGTCACGCTTGCCATAGTTACGCATGTCACAGTTACGCTTGCCATAGTTACGCTTGTCATAGTTATGCTTGTTACAGTTACGCTTGTCACAGTTACGCTTTTCACAGTTATGCTTTTCATAGTTACGCTTTTCATAGTTACGCTTGTCACAGTTACGCTTGTCATAGTAACGCTTGTCATAGTTACGCTTGTCATAGTCAAGCTTTTCATAGTTACGCTTGTCACAGTTAGGCTTGCCATATTTACGCTTGTCATAGTTACGCTTGTCACAGTTACGCGTTTCACAGTTACGCTTTTCATAGTTACGCTGGTCATAGTTACGCTTTTCATAGTTACGCTCGGCACAGTTACGCTTTTCACAGTTACGCTTTTCATAGATACGCTTGTCACAGTTACGCTTGTCATAGTTACGCTTGTCACAGTTACACTTGTAGTTACGCTTGTCACAGTTACGCTTGCCATAGTTACGCTTGCCATAGTTACGCTTGTCACAGTTACGCTTGCCATAGTTACGCTTGTGACAGTTACGCTTGCCATAGTTACGCTTGTCACAGTTACGCTTCTCACAGTTACGCTTTTCATAGTTACGCTTGTCACAGTTACGCTTGCCATAGTTACGCTTGTCATAGTTGATAGGTTTGTCGTAGTTATGTTACGTCAGTTATTGAGTACTATCAGTAATATCAGTACTACAAACTGCAGTATTACTATCAATTAGAGCAGTGCTATTAGTTATGTCAGTGTCAGCAGTTATATCAGGTAAATGAAACATTTATTATATTTGGTATTGCACGAACAAATTCTAGTATGTTTTGGTGAAATCCGATCCGGGATTCGAACCCACACTATTCGCCAGCACTCAAAGTGCGACCTAAATAACACCGAGCGCAGAGTTTTGCAGAGTTGCATCCCTTGCGTACGCCCGAAACATATGATCTTGTGTTCGAATCCCGGTTCGCCCCGATTATGTTTCCAGGTTTGTCAGCACCATACCCGTTCTCGTGGGTTCACCGAAGCGATAAACGTTTGATGCCAGCATCATTTTGGACTTTCTTCCCATACTAATCTGACACGACCTGATATAACTGGAATACTGTTCAAACAGGATTCAACCTATCTCCCTCACTCATTCTAATCCTACTCTTACTACAGTTTAGTTGTTAAAATCTTGGATCAGGCAAGAATCGACCAAAGTCATAGTGACGGTTTCCCTAGCGGTCCGCATTGAAACATAACCCAATTATCTCCCTTGGTACTCACACCCACCCAAACTAAGCCAACATTGACATTTCAAAAATCAAGTCTCCTTATATGCAAGAAAAAGACGTTCACAAAATAATAACACAGATGCATAATACATTGACATTAACGCAACAATCGCCCCCGTGGGCTGCAGACATAGTGAAGGGGTTTAACTGATTCCGCCATGTATTAGGCTGACGTCCTCAGGATAGAAGTTCGGACATTTCCCTGAATCTCGATTTAGTTTCGTATAAATTGATTTACCAAGGTCATGACCTTGAACTAAACATGGCGATTTTTTACTTTGAGGTCAGGTTGCAATTTAGTTCACCAGTATGTGTATTTGGTAATTTTCTCGTGAAATTGAGGGGACTGTCGATATAGAATTAAAATATATTATCCGTGGTTGAGAATACAACTAAGAGATTGTCTCTTGTATATTAAGACATGTGCCAAAATGGTTATATAAGAAATTGAATCTTAACCTCTTCAGTTTAAAACTAGTAATGCAACTTGACATTTTACAAACGAGCATGTAATTGTAGATCGCCTCGTTGGTCTAGTGGTAGAGCGTGTATTTGGAGAGCGGAAGGTCCTGGGTTCGATCCCCGGCCGCGTCATAGTCAAAGACGTTACGAGATGGTACTTGTTGTTACCCTGTCTGGCGCTCGACATGAAGGCGCTAAAACAAGGAAAGGTCGGCTCGGAGTCAGTATACCGTGTCTGCGTTGGGCATTTATGGTATCTCAGTGGTCTAGCACTATAAAATCGGCATCAGTCCGGAATGGTACAAGCGGCCACACACGCACACACACACACACACACACACACACACACGGGCATGCACATCGCAATATATAGTGCAACGCTATAAAAGTGCAGCAATCTTGAAGGCGACGTTAAACCCAATTTCACCTCACCTCATGCAATCGTAAACTCGGAGCATTGTTTATTTGCTATATTTGTTGTGTCGGTGTTGAGAGCTTCAAGACGGAAAGCGACGAGTGCTTACTGTACAAACAAACACAAAAAAACACACAGAAACTAGAAACTACGTTCCGTGTTCCAGAGCGAGAAGATAGATATTCAGGAAAGCGGATAGGCTGATGTTAAGAAAACCTTTTTTATATCTCAGCGGGACGTCAATTTATTGAGAGACAAATAAAAAATACAGACAGTATGAACTCCACCGGGGAGAACATTCGGGACAACTCGTGACATTCCGGTCTAGTCAAATTGGGAGAACATTTTATTGAATGAGGTGAAGGAGGTGCGATTGCGTCTATTTGTCTGAACAATTAAACGCCACATTATAAAAGTCTGTTGTCGCTACTGTTTGGAGATAGAGTGGCTTCAAGGTCTGGTACCCCTTGCCTGCCCGAATCTTGACTTTGGAATTTGTATCAGGTCTTAAACTGCGACAATATATCTGAGAAATTTAGGTACCTATTAAATAAGTCACAAAATATCACTAATCAGACAACTTAAACAGGATTGTGTGAGGTGTTGAACACTCATTCTTTAAAAGAAATTCTTCTCCCGAAACGTCGCCTTGAAAACATGAGTGAGTGAGTATGGTTTCACGCCGCTTTTCGCCTTATTCCAGCGCATCTTCAGACATTGTATATATGTGGGGAATCGAACCCGGGTCTTCGGTAGGATGAGCGAACACGTCAACCACTAGGCTACCCCACCGCCCCATTGAAAGATTGAAATAAGAAGTCCGAAATGGATAAACGTAATATACCGTAACAGCCCATTTAATGAAAAAAAAAGTTGAAATGGATACAGTTCAAAATTATTATATACATGTAAATTATAAAGCTTATTACACAAGTTGGTTGGTTGGTTGTTGTTTCACACCGCGCTAAGCATGTTAGCTGTATAACGAACAGGTCTTCACGATCACCAACCCACACTTCCCGTAAGAGGCGACTATGCTTGTCGTAAGAGGCGACTAACCGGATCGGGTGGTCAGGCTCGCTGACTTGGTTGATGAATGTCATCGTTCCCCAATTGCGTGGATCGATGTTCACGATACCAATCACTGGATTGTCTGGTCAAGACTCGATTATTTACAGACCGCCGTTATATATCTGGAATATATTGCTGACTGCGGCGTTAATCAACAAACAAACCAAACAGCATTCCGTTTTTCCATATCAGTGTACTGTCTGCCTGTATAGAATCCATGTTCGATGTGTTAAAATGATTGGTAGCGGACGGAGAGTTATGTTCGCACATAAAACAAAGGCCCCGCAATTAAACCATGGAAAAGATAACGCCCAAATCCCCTCTGAAGACGTCTACAGTACCCACTTCCTCGTTCATTATTCATCTCGGTTAAGGCGTTAATTTGTTGATGAAAGCTGATGCCGGTCGTCACCCAAGAGACCCAAGACAACATATTCAATTAACAAGACCCTCGTAAACAGGAACATAGCCTAGCTCGCCTGGTATTGTGTTTAACTTTACAATAATGAAGAAGCTGTTTGAGATGCGTTTCTTAAAAGATGGCTGATGACAAAATAGACACAATTTATGGATAACAATTTCTGAAACATACTATTATAGCGTCGTTTGCAAATATATTTATCTTGCTTGACAGCGGTATAAGGATCTGTAGCCAAACGTCGCAATAATAGTTTATCAAAGAAGTTATCAATAACTTGTGTCTACTATGTAACAATGGGGAAGATACATGTACAAACATGACACTGGACGTCAATTTGGGTTCCTGTCAAAAGGGACCAACCCAATATTATTCCTTGCTCAAGTTCAAATTTTATGGCGTACCGTAAACTATATGTTTAGATTAAAAAAGAAACAACAACTATTAACATAAATCTATATAATGCGCATAAATATTGCGACAAAACCATTTCCTTAGCTATAAGTGAGTGAGTATGGTTTAACGCCGCTTTTAGCAATATTCCAGCAATATCCCGGCGGGGGACACCAGAAATGGGCTTCAAAAATTGTACCCATGTCCGGAATCGAACCCGGGTCTTCGGCGTGACGAGCTTACGCTTTAACCACTAGGCTACCCGACCGCCTCCTTAGCTATAAGAAATCTCTGCTAAAAGCAGAGTCGATTGTTCGATTCCGGCTATCAAATAGTGATGACACCAGGTGTTCGCGAAGAGGTGAGCGTATGCTGCCCAACCAAAATGATTCTGGAATTTGAGCAAATTAAATTATCTCCCTACAAAGATCAATCATAATAATTATCTGTCCAATATATAATTTATATAGATAAAGTTGTACATAATGTGTACATTATGTTTGTTTGTTGCTTAACGCCACACTCAGCAATAATCCAGCTATATAACGGCGGTCTGTAAATAATCTAGACTGGATTAGACAATCCAGTGATTGAAATCATGAGCATCGACACACGCAAATGGGATACGATGACCTGCATCAACCATGTCAGCGAACCTGACCACCCGATCTCGTAAGTCGCCTCGAACGACAAGCATAGTCGCCTTTTACGGCAAGCATGGGTTGCTGAAGCCCTATTGTACCCCGGATGTTCACGGGTCGTGTACAGTATCTGTCGTCTTGAACAAACTGTCTTGTCACTTTGTTGTGTTTTAAGGAACGTAAGTACCCATGTACTCATTCATAGTAAATGTAACTTCGTCCAGCAATTTGACTTCATTTTCTTCATCACGAAATGAATAAATGATATCTGAGCGTGATAATTTATCTTAATAAATTAACTTAAAAAACACCACATGCGTGAAGATCTTGGTTAAAATTGGTCTTCAACAACTCATGCTTGTCGTAAGAGGCGACTAACTGGATCGGGTGGTCAGGCTCGCTGACTTGGTTGATGCATATTATCGTATCCAAATTGGTGGATCGATGATCATGGTATCAATCACTGGATTGTGTGGACCAGACTCGATTATTTACAAACCGCCGTCATATAGCTGGAAAAATGCCGAGTGCGGCGTTTAACAACAAACAAACAAGATACGTTTATCACTGAACATATGGCATCTGACTGCCACTCGTGTGGTCTGAAATGTGTAAATATTTAAACAAGAAACAAACAAAAAACACCAGGAATCTAACTAGAAAATGACCACCAGAAAAAATATTAGCAACCATCACTAGTGTTCATTGCTGCAGAGGCTGACTAGGACTAGCCATCACCCTTCTCACTGAGTGTCGTCTCTGCATCCCGTCCCCTTGGAGAGGGGAGGTGAATTGTCAAATTCATTCCACAACACACGTGACCCGTGAGTCTCTACAGGAAAATAAACCCTTGCCATAAACTGGATATTAATACGTTGCTATGTAGAACTGAAGTAGTATTATATTTCATGGGTATTTGGCATTATCTAGCCAAATAAATCCCCTCCTGGAACAAACAGTTCAGCCAGTGTTAATTGTACCGACGCTTTGCGTTCCCGGTGGGGAAGCGTGGGATTTGTTTCGTTTCGTAAACAATATTCACGATCCATCATCAGTCAGTAGTTTTCGAAGCTTTGTTAGGGACCGATCATTTCATATTTCGGTTCCAGCAAATGCTTGACAAAAATAATTGTGCTTCTGTTGCTGTTGTGCACTGTTGACGGTTGAAAAAAAAATGTCTGCCACAAAAGCTACATTCTTCCAATGCATATTTTTACAAGTATTTAGGCTTATAGTTATGATTTCCAAAAACATATTTGATTTTACAGCTGTTGCTGAAACAATATCTAGTGTCAATGCACAATCCCACGCCTCCCCCTATATCACATGGTCTGTCCCTTAAACAGACTGCAATATGAGAATATGTTACTGTCGATCGCTCAATGGAATAAATCAACTCTTGAAGAAACAGATCATACATAGTTAATATCGCCGAAGCCATGCGTGTAGCGTGGGGATTTGCTCTAATCTCCACAGTCGCATAAAATACCCGAAGTAACAGTCAATACATGTTTCGGAAGCGTTCACGCCATCTGTGAGGCATATGATGTTGCTGTAGTCAAATAAGGTGAGACGAAATAAAAATTAAACGTCGCGTCGTTCAAGATTATTGCACTTATATAGCGACGTGCATGCACGTTTGTGTGTGTGGCCGCTTGTCCTTGTCCGGACAAATGCCGGTTTTATAGCATGCCGCAGTTTAACATGAATAACCGACGCAGACACATAAAACTTGTTTTATCTCCTCAATGCGGAGCGTCACTCGGGGTAACAAGAAGTGCCATAGTTTTACCTCTGTTAAAAAGACGCCGCCAGGGGATCGAACCCCCCATGTTCCGCTTTCCGGACAGTTGGCGTATCTACTCGACCACAGAGGCGGTCACTGACAGAGAAGCCGTCTCACAAAGCTAACTGTTATACTACACGCTATAAAGAATTGATGGCGTCTACATGGCATAGAGGTAAGTGAATGAGTATGGTTTTACGCCGCTTTTGGCTATATTCCAGCAAATTTGGGTCGGGGGATGCCCGAAATGGGCTTAACACATTGTGCCCATGTGGGAATTCGAACCCAGGTCTTCACCGTGACGAGCGGACGCTTTAACAACTATGCTATCCCACCGCTCCAAGGACATTGGCCATTATCTGCACGGTCGACTAAATCACAACGTTTAACATGTGGAATACGCGAGATGCTGGTATTGTCGCTGTGATGATCATAAGATACAAGAGTTCATAACTATAGGACTGCCAGGTAAAGTAAAATATACACTTGAAAATTGGACTGGGCCAAAAAATGACAAACGTTATAAACGTTACTTATTAAAACTGGAAACGATCGCCGAAATACTGCAAACTTACGACCCAAAACACTGTGATACCCGAATCGAATACATCACCATGTTTCATTCTTTGCCACCATCAAACATGAGTGTATACATTCTTGTGCCTGCCAGGCTACTACAACAATCAATAATTACGGTTGAAATTAATTATGTCCTTAGACCCCAATACTACCACTACCACTGAGAATGATGATGATGATGATGATGATGATGAGTGAGTGAGTGAGTTGGGTTTAACGCCGCTTTTAACATTATTCCAGTTACATCGCGGCTGATGATGATGATGATGATGATGATGATGGGTTTTGCCGTGTAAGGTAACCACATCACTCCGGTGATATTAATGCGTAAATGAGGTGTTTGTACCGCTGCTTCCAATAGTATATCAGCCATGTGATGGCGTGTCAGCTTAATGCAAGAGAAAAGCCAGAGGTGACGCCGGCTGTAGCAGCTTCCGTTGTCGATACACACCAACAAGGTTATAGTGTTGTAATGATGTTTTATAGACTAGGACTGATGTACGAGATGTCATTGGTAACACTTTGTTCTCTGACCTTGGACGTCATCACCGCAACGTGTCTGTGAGATTCCTATTCTAACACAGGTACTTTTAAACATAAAGAACGCCAGTTGAAGAAATAAAGGAGACACTCAAACTGCCGAACGACGGAAAGTGGGTTTTATTGGCACCAAATTGAAGGCCACAGCACTGCCAGGAACCGTCAAAGACAAGGAGTCTTCTAAGGTGTATGTTCCAGATAAAGTTCATGTTCTCGAACTCAGATATCGTATACTATTAATGTCCAATAACACCTTGAGTAAATGAATATGTTGGGTTTACGACTGCTTGTCTGGTTTAGTATCGACAAATTAAATTGAACTGTGATGTATCGAGGGTAACTTAACGTCGCATTTCAGTTATATCACGGCGCGTCAGCTTAATGTGGGGGGAAAGCCCGAAGTGATGCAGGTCTCAGACAATTACCACTTCGGTGAAACCCACGAGCACGGATATGGTGCTGACAAACCTAGAAACTTAATCGGGGAGAACCGGGATTCGAACCCACAATCATAGATTTCTGGCCCAAGGGACGCAACTCTGCACAGCGAATCGCGACGCCTTAGACGACTGGGCCACCCGTGCCCCCACGCTCGCAATAAAGTCAAAGCCACAAATAATTATGCTGTACCCGTCCTTTCGTATTCTTTGGGTGGCATTGACACCCTCACACGAAGAATCACGTTAGACAATACATTCCACCACCCCCGCTGTCACCTCAATCGCGTATATTTACAAATCATAATGGGAGGGCGTGGTTTGATTAACGTAGAATTGTATTGTGCACTTTTGCACACATTTATTTGTCTGGCACTCCTCAAGGCATTCCACAGTTTTCTTAAATGAGCCAAGGATGCAGGATATTGGCTCAATATCAGTGTTTTTTTTGTTGTGGTGGTTCTGTACTGCTGGGCAGTACAGAAATGAGTGTCAACCAAGCAAATTGCCAAATCAAATCGGCCCAGACTCAATTTTTCAAGGAGAGGCTATCTGAACGACCACTGCATCGAGTTTATGTGCAGTGTGTTGAGAAAAGAAACAACCCTGCAGAGTCCTTTACTTGGGTGAAGTCGGCTTCCCTGAAGTGTAAAATAGAAGGCTTTCTGATTGCTGCTCAGGACCAGTCACTTCCCACTCGAAACCATCAAAGAGTGATTTTGCATTAAAATGTAAATATGAAATGTATATTAGACTGTCCAACACATTGTCAGTGGATACCCAGCTTTAGCAGAAACACAGTATCTTAAGCGACATGATGGCGTGGCTTTTATTACCGTCTTCGCCATGCTTGTGGTTTTGTGACAGATGTCCATCCATGGTTCGACCCAGAATATGTAGATGGCGTATACAGCCTTAGACGTATCCAGACCAACAAACCTGATCTTGTCCTTTTTTATAAATCCAATAAAATCATATATGTCATTGAATTTTCTATCCCCTTTGACACTAATGTGATTGACAAGATTCAGGAAAAACGTGGCAAATACGCGGACCTCGCTTTCGCTTGCATCCCAAGTACCAAGTTGTCTGACTCCCCATTGTGCCTTAGGTTTGGTACCTCCAATCTGTTGACTGACATCAGGAGAGTACCCGGGTATGCTACCAGGAATACAGCCCTTCTGACAATCTGGGTAATGCAGAAGGCTGCAGTGTTGGGGAATCTTCACGTTCTCCGAAACGTTTCTCGGGGGTTCGACTAGGCAGCGCTTCCTGGGAGAAGTCCCAGTCGCTGTCTGGGCTGCGTGTTGAGGGGGCATGAGCCATGAGCTTATGATGAGCCTAACAAGCCTGACTGTGCCAGGATCACCCATACCCTCTTTGCTGCATTTTTAAAAATTTTAAACTATAAATAATAATAGTAATATCTCTGGCAAAAACTATTTTCCGCTACGGGCGCTGATTTGTGAACTGTACTCTGTGCACATCATCATCATCATCATCATCATCATCATAATCATCATCATCTTAATAATAATTCATGTAGGCCGTAAATAAAAGCGACAAAAAAATCATAAAAAATCTCTGCAAAGAGCTATTGTACGATTCCAATTATTTTAAAATCATGTGTTTATGAATCCCTGTCAAATACTTCAAGCTGTCCCACCTGTGACGCCTGTCACAAACACATATAGAGGCAAGGCAATTGTTTACTACTACTACTACTACTACTACTACTACTACTACTAATACTAATACTAATAATAATAACAAAAATAATACACTCTGCAGAACACATTACCACCTATTACATTAATGGGGACCAAAATCCTTCAGAGAAAAGAATCAAGGTTTATAATCAAAAACATACATCCAATCACTGTCGGGAAATCTGAAGTTATCCAGAATCAGTTTTAGACATTGACATCACACGAAGTATTGCTCTGTTGCCTTCTCTCTATCATAATGAAAAATATCTGAATATCTAAAGTAGTGAACTTCGAGGCTTCTCATTAAAGAGCTTGGTCGATCCTTAGGGAAATATAACACATTAGCAGTGCCATGTTCTGTGTAATTGAATACATTAACTTCTAGTTGCCTTAACTCGACGCTCATTAAAGATGACATCGATTCATTTAAATTAAATTGTGGCGCCAGCTAGCCGGGCAAGCCTCTGCATTGCACTGTGCTTGTGGGTTTTCTGTCCCCATCGTCTCAAGAATTATGTGAGTTATTTACTGGAAGGTGCGACTTGTTTACCTTGGAAATCAATCGCAAAGACGTTGGCTCTGAGTCTAGCGAGACGCTGTTGCAACGCGTTTTTGTACTTGAGGAAAAACGCAAGACGAGGCGTTACATAGTTAAAGGGAGAATAATTTGTAACGTTTGTTTATTAGGTTTGCTTTAAGTTCTGGCATTGAACACTGTGATACGATGACTGTGGGCTTCTAACCGTGGTAATAGTTTAAATTATGGACAACGCAGTGGTCGCAGCGTTGATTTGTGATCATGGTATATGTTAGAGAAGTGGTCAGAGAATTTGTCAGAGAGGTGGGTAGTAGGAGAAGTGGGTAGAGGGGAATTGCCAGAGAAGTGGTTTAGGGAATTGTCAGATAAGTGCGCACGGAACTTGTCAGAGAAGTGTGCAGGGTAAATGTCAGAGAATTGGGCCGGGGAATGGTCTTTGGAATTGTCAGAAACGTGGACAAGAGAATTGTTATTTTAGTGGTCAGCGAAGTGGGCAGGGGAATTGTCAAGGGAATTGTCAGCGAAGTGGGCAGGGGAATTGTCAAGGGAATTGTCAGCGAAGTGAGCAGGGGAATTGTCAGCGAAGTGGGCAGGGGAATTGTCAAGGGAATTGTCAGCGAAGTGAGCAGGGGAATTGTCAAGGGAATTGTCAGCGAAGTGGGCAGGGGAATTGTCAGCGAAGTGGGCAGGGGAATTGTCAAGGGAATTGTCAGCGAAGTGAGCAGGGGAATTGTCAAGGGAATTGTCAGCGAAGTGGGCAGGGGAATTGTCAGCGAAGTGGGCAGGGGAATTGTCAAGGGAATTGTCAGCGAAGTGGGCAGGGGAATTGTCAAGGGAATTGTCAGCGAAGTGGGCAGGGGAATTGTCAAGGGAATTGTCAGCGAAGTGGTCAGGGGAATTGTCAAGGGAATTGTCAGCGAAGTGGGCAGGGGAATTGTCAAGGGAATTGTCAGCGAAGTGGGCAGGGGAATTGTCAAGGGAATTGTCAGCGAAGTGGGCAGGGGAATTGTCAGCGAAGTGGGCAGGGGAATTGTCAAGGGAATTGTCAGCGAAGTGGGCAGGGGAATTGTCAGCGAAGTGGGCAGGGGAATTGTCAAGGGAATTGTCAGCGAAGTGGGCAGGGGAATTGTCAAGGGAATTGTCAGCGAAGTGGGCAGGGGAATTGTCAAGGGAATTGTCAGCGAAGTGGGCAGGGGAATTGTCAAGGGAATTGTCAGCGAAGTGGGCAGGGGAATTGTCAGCGAAGTGGGCAGGGGAATTGTCAAGGGAATTGTCAGCGAAGTGGGCAGGGGAATTGTCAAGGGAATTGTCAGCGAAGTGGGCAGGGGAATTGTCAAGGGAGTTGTCAGCGAAGTGAGCAGGGGAATTGTCAGCGAAGTGGGCAGGGGAATTGTCAGCGAGGTGGGCAGGAGAATTGTCAGAGAAGTGGTCAGGGGAATTGTCAGCGAAGTGGTCAGGGGAATTGTCAGCGAAGTGGGCAGGATAATTGTCAGAGAAGTGGTTTAGGGAATTGTCAGATAAGTGGGCACGGAACTTGTCAGAGAAGTGTGCAGGGTAAATGTCAGAGAATTGGGCCGGGGAATGGTTATTTTAGTTGTCAAGAGAATTGCCAGATAAATGGGCAGGGCAAATATCAGTGGAATTGTCAGGGAAGTGATCTAGGGAGATGTCAGATAAGTGATCAGGGGATTTGTCATAGATTGTGGCAGAGGACTTGTAAGGGGAATTGTCTGAGAAGTGGATAGGGGAATTGTTAGAGGAGTTATCAGAGAAGAGGGGCAGATAAATTGTCAGGGGAATTGTCAGAGAAGTGGGGTTGGGGCAGTTATCAGGTGAATTGTCAGAGAAGTGGTGTTGGGGCAGTTATCAGGTGAATTGTCAGAGAAGTGGTGTTGGGGCAGTTATCAGGTGAATTGTCAGAGAAGTGGGCAGGCGAATTGTCAGGGGAATTTTCAGCGAAGTGTGGAGGGGAATTGTCAGCGAAGTGGGCAGGAGAATTGTCAGAAAGTGGGGTTCGGGTCAGTGATCAGGTGAATTGTCAGAGAAGTGGGCAGGAGAATTGACAGAGGAATTGTCAGAGAAGAGGGCAGGCGAATTGTCAGGTGAATTGTCAGAGAAGTGACCAGGTGAATTGTCAGAGAAGTGGGAAGGAGAATTGTCAGAGAAGTGGGCAGGGGAATTGTCAGAGAAGTGGGCTGGGAAGTAGTCATCGGAGAGATAGGGAGTGATCAAGGGCGTGGTCAATGCATTAGGGCAGCGCACAGCCATAGCCTATTGCGGTATCCACAAGGCGTGATCATGACAGTGGCATCTACCAGTGAGGTTCTGGATTTCTCAGCAGTCATCAGCTGACTGTCTGACTTAGCATACGCCTTATTATCACTAATTACATTTCTGATCAATGGGACTTGTGAGCTAGGCGACAATCAGTCACCTTCCCACCTGCACAACAACTTACACTAATAATGCATCATTGTGTTCCAAACCACCCACATACACCGTTTGGCAAACATGCAACTTTTGAACCCTGACCTTATACCTTACACCACAACAACACCCTGAGGCTATTTAATCTTCATCGCTGGGCGCAGTGCAAATGTGTGAATAGGAGCGGGAACATTCCTCACTCAACACCAGCATTTTGTCCATACTAGTTTCGTTGGTTATTTGTGTACTGTACGTGAACAATGACACATTTTACAATTCCAATACCCATAATGAAATATAGACATTACGTACAAGTAATGACACTTTTTTCGAATTTATGTAGACTCTAGGACGTTGTGACGCATTCACTGTATCGGACGTATAATACTCACAAAATGTTCATTTGATTATCAGGTGTAATCAAACGCGTTCTCTTATTGAATTAAAGTTCTCATTAGTTCCCTTATTTGTAAACAACAGCAACGATGATGATGATGAGAGCTTAATATGGAGCAAATCCCGAAGTGATGTATGTCTTAAAAGTGTACCACTTTGGTGAAACCCAGGAGCAACTGCTGACAAGCGAATCATGACAAAATATGGCTCCAGAGGACTTGGACACCCGACGTTAAGGGTATTCACCCACACAACCAACTGTCCTCTGTTCACACAGACCATGAGTGTCCTGAATGTTGGGTAACGAGTCGGCCACTGTGAGTGAGTGAGTGTAGTTAACGCCGCTTTGAATATTAGGTCAGAGAGACCACTAAAATATTTAGATTATCAAGTCTGTGTTGTTCTTACGTTGTAATGATGATGATGATGATGATGATGATGATGTTAGTGATGGTAGTGATGGTGATGGTAGTGATGATGATGGTGATGATGATGATGGTGACGATGATGATGATGATGATGATGATGGTGGTGGTGATGATGATGATGGTGACGATGATGATGATGATGATGATGATGATGATGATGGTGGTGGTGGTGGTGGTGGTGGTGGTGGTGGTGATGATGATGATGATGATGATAGTGATAGTAGTGGTGGTGGTGGTGATGATGATGATGATGATGATGATGATGATGATGATGATGATGATTATTATTTGATGAGCTTTCAAAAATTTAGAAAGTATTGATCAAGTCTAGTAAGCAGATTACCCGGCACAAAGTGTTTAAGCGAGAGTTTCCGTCCCATCTCTATCTTCATTAGAACGTTGTAAATAGTCCCTTCACTGCTACTGGAAATCATCCCGAAACGCAGATTCATCACATTAACTCCTTACAACGTCTGGCGTCTTCTGTTCAGTTGCAGTTCAATAAAACAGGAAAAGAATTTTTGTCCGAAACTTGCTTGAAGTGGACTTTTCAACATCACTTCAATCTGCAACGTCGTAATGAGGATGGCTGTTGACAACATCGTCGCTCCTTATGAAAACACGGCGCTTCAAACCTACCCATACAAGTTGAAAATGTGTCTGTTCGTTGTTGCGTAAGGACATAAACCTATAACGACAACAAACATCCCTTAAAAGTATCCATAGATTGAAATAGACCCACGTGCTGCTGATGGTGTTAACCGACGGTATTATAATAGCCGCCAGATAAACGGCTTTCGTTTTCAATAGGCCACAGGATCCATATGTCTGGCAGACGTGTTACGGGAGGAGAATTCGGAGAAATAAAGACATAATAGTATTATCAGTCCCTGTTATCGGTGTTCGCTTAGTTTCTTGTTTGAGCACATGATCACGGAACAGCATGATGCTAAGGAATATTGGACCATTGGTATTCTGAACGCTCATTGGTCATTGTCTTGATACTCAGCAAAGGTTATCTTATCAATGGCGGCTGTATGTACCGGCGGGCCTTTGATGGTTTCATGCCTTGGGTTAATCACATATCAGATGCTGGGAGGTAGGTCTTTAGTTATCGTGTTGTTACAAACAGTATGTGCTATCATTGATGAACTTGATGACTTTTGATGGAGAAGCACTTACACGACAACATACACGGAGTAGAGTTGTAAATAATCATACGCAGACCGACACAGACAGTTGGTTGGTTTGTTGTTTAACGCCGCACTCAGCAATATTCCAGCTATATGACGGCGGTCTGTAAATAATCGAGTCTGGACCAGACAATCCAGTGATTAATATCATGAGCATCGATCCACGCAATTGGGATCGATGACATGCATCAACCAAGTCAGCGAGCCTGACCACCCGATCCCGTTAATCGCCTTTTACGACAAGCATTGTCGCCTTTTATGGCAATCACGGGTCTGACACAGACAGACACTGGCAAACAGACAAATAGACATAGGAGGAGTGAGGCTGTTCCATTCCCCCGGCGTATCATCAACTCATCAAAGACCCCAATTAGTCATACTCCTGTTGTTAACATTACTGGCGTCACCCTTTAGTTTACATAACAGACTTCGCCGGTCAATATGTTTACTACCCTTGTGTGTACATAACAGGCTTCTCCAGCCAGTATACATCCTATATCTCCTCTACTGTATAAACATTGCCTCCAACCTGTATATATACTTGTCAACCATACTCTGTAAATCACTTGCTTGATAACAGTGTTAGAATCTACACCGAAACGTTGCTCTTAATTGTAATAAAGAAGTTGTTCATCCAACACTTTATTTATCCTTACTTTGTACTCCAACTTCTAAATGCCTCGCACAGAAACAAAAGAGTAAATACTTAAAGGCTTGAAAAAACAAACTGTGGAGCATAACAGCCATATATAGTCGTGGATGCTCATGATATCAATCACTGGATTGTCTTCCAGACTCTATTATTTACGGGCCGCCGTCATATATATAGCTAGAATATTGCAAACATCGACAACAAAGCATATGTCTTGCTGATATCACGAGTTTGTCAAAATCTCCATATTTGCTTCGGGAGTGAGGTGAGGTGAGGTGAGACGAGGTGAGACAAGGTGTGGTGAGGTGAAATGGGGCTTAACGCCGCGTTCAAGATTATTGCACTTATACAGCGACGTGTTTGCACGTGTGTGTATGTGTATGTGTATTTGGTTAATCTGTGCGTGTGTATGTTTGTTAATGTGTGTGTTGATTGTTAGTGTGTGTGTGTGTGTGTGTGTGTGTGTGTGTGTGTGTGTGTGTTTGTGTGTGTGTGTGTGTGTGTGTGTTTGTGTGTGTGTGTGTGTTTGTGTGTGTGTGTGTGTGTGTGTGGCTGTTTGTATTAGTCCGGATTAACACCCATTTTATAGTACTACCCTGTGGAGATACCATGCCGCAGTTCAACAAGGATGCCTAACCCAGACACATTATACTGACCCCGAGCCGACATGTGTTTGTTTTATCCCCTTAATGCCGAGTACAAGGCAGGGATACAACAAGTACCACCCTTTAACGTCTTTTGTATGAACCACCGACATTTCGCTCTCCGGACAGACGCTCTATCCACAAGACCACGAGGGCGATCCACGAACCTGCCATAACAGGTAACGGAGAGCACATAAATGAGAGTTTTGTATTTAACGGCGCTTTTAGAAGTGTCAGAGCGGGTCAGCTTGGTGTTGTCGGAACGCGCGAAGTGATGCAGGCCAAAGACGTTTGTCACTTTACTGAAACGCACCAGCAGGGGTTTGGTGCTGTCAAACCTACAAACATAATCAGGATTATCTATGATTTCTGGCACGCCTGACGATTGCATCTCTGTACGGCGAACGACATTCCACTCAGTCTCCTTGCTAACCCGTAAAGATCCGGGGTAGAATAGGTCTTCAGCAACCCATGCTTGGCGGAAATGGCGACTATGCTTGTCGTAAGAAGCGATTTACGGGATCGGGTGGTCAGGTGAGTAATAACTCGGCGAACTTCGTTACCTTGACCACTGTACCCCCTTTGTTATCATCGAACCACGATCATCGGATTCTGGCGCATCTGTAGACACATCTCTACATACCTAATTAGGCCGCCTCCGACAGCCGTGGCCCACTTTCTCAAACGAGGTCACGGAAACAGATGCGCTACAATGCTACACTGCCCATGGAGAATTGGTGCTGTATTCTCAAAATATGAAATTAATGATCATCTTACATTTTGCAAGTAAACATAAAATGTACAGATCGATTTCATATCATAAAGTTAAATTTATATTTGTAGCATTTTGATAACATGAAGCGTGGTCTAATTCTGATAAGTAATTACTTGGAGCTTTATGTTTTTTTCTTCTAATTTAGCAAGTGGGGTTACTTTTTATAATAATCACTTGTCCCTGAGAGATATGGGAAGGTTTTATTCAAGACCGTCTCTGATTTCTTTGTCATTACAATAAATACAAGTGTAGATTTCTGTGATCAGAATGCGATGCACTGCTGAAAACTGATACCCCAAAGCAACATACGGTGATCAGTACATTCGATACTTTGGGCAATGCAAAAAAAACGGAGGGCAAGCCGGCTTTCATTTCTTAATTAGCTGTGGCTGTGCGAGTGTCATTGTGTCATTCATTTCATTGTGTGCGTTTCCTATCCTCATGTCCCGAGGGGGGTAATAAAAAATATAAAACCTCCGTCTTAATAAAACCAAAAAAAGACACCTCGTACCTTTGATTAAAGGAAAAAATACAACTTGTTTGTTTGTTGTTTAACGCCACACTTCGCAATAGTCCAGCTATATGACGACGGTTTGTAAATAATCTAGTCTCTATTTAGTGATTGATATTATGAGCAACGGTCTACGCGTCTGTTTACGATGACCCGTAATCCCCCAAGTAACCGAGCCTGACCACCCGCTGAAGTATGTATACTCACTGCAAAAAGGAACGCGAATGCCTTACATGTTGGTTAATATATGAAAAAATACTTCAAGATATACTACATTGGTTCGATGCACTAACGAACATACTTATATGTTGTCTGATACCAATGTTGTCACTTGTGACGTCATAGATTCATGAATCGAGATGCATCATGTGTCTCGTGCAGGATAAGCGTGGAAAGTTTGGAAAGCACGTGCAGCACGTGGTGATAAGAATAAAGACACTCTGTGGTGACACTTGACTGATTGTCAGATGGTACACAATGAAATCATCTCTTCTTATCGTACCTACTTCCCTGTATGTTTCTATCATGGTTAGCGGTTTTTTTGGCGGTGAGTATATGTCGAGAATTATCAGCACAATATCCATGCTCGTGGGTTTCACCAAGTTTTTAACGTCCTAGACTTGTATTGTTCGGGCGTTCCTGACATATTGAAATTATTAGATACAAATCGGCATTAAACCACACTGATTCATCTCCTCATTGTGGGCTACACAATATATACTTCCGTGTCGTTACCTGCATGTCCACAGACACCTGGATAAGTTGCCATGTTGCACTGCTCCCAGGCATTGCCGATTGATAATAAATACGATTTCATGTGAAATCTTGAGAAGTACAATTGTTATGTTGCCCTAGTTAATCATATACACCAAAACCCTGTTCATCTAGATGCTACACATACCATACAAGTGATATATACACACATACAGACTACACGAGTGGCAGTCAGATCCCATTTGTACAGTGATTAACGTATCTTGTTTGTATTTTGTTTAACACCGCACTCAGCAATATTCTAGCTGTATGAGGTCGGTCTGTAAATAATCGAGTCCGGACTAGAGAATCTAGAGAATCCAGTGACTGACATCATGAGCATCGATCCACGCCATTGGAATATGATGGCATGCATCAACCAAGTCAGCGAGCCTGACCACCCGATCCCGTTAGTTGCCTCTTACGACAAACATAGTCGTCTTTTACAGCAAGCATTGGTTGCTGAAGACCTATTCTACCCCGATCCTCACGGGTCACAAGTTGTGTAAGAAAGTACCGAAGCAAGTAATCATACACCAATGATAGCCGTTCAATACATGTCGACGATCCCAGACTGAATCGTTCAGATTGCAAGGTTTTATTGTTATTTATTTCAAACACACGCCGCCGAGGCCGCTAACATCCCTGCCTCCGGTGTCAAGCCTCCAAGCACAGCCATGATATAATGGCAACGCAATTGAACTTTAATGGACAGGAGCAACTGATAATTTAATTTGAGTAAAGATAAAGTAACAAACTCTTTAACGCTTTCGATCTAATAGCGCTTCTTGCTCCTCCCCCTCCGCCAGAGTTCCGGGGATTACACCGAGCGTTAGTCTCGCAAAGTCCCGCAAAGTCTCCCTCTAACAGACAGCGCCAACATGGCGCGAGTCTGTATTTGTGCTTAAGCCTCTCGTCAATTCAGGGACTTTTGCCATGGCTGCAGGAAATACTCCAATCCAGCGGCAGTATGATCCCCAGTTCTATTAGATCACTGTTATTGAGAGTTCATTCTGAACAAATCGGATTGTAGTGATGAATTTCAAGTGATTGTTGCCGTCGCTGTATCTTACTTAAGACGCTGCTGCCGTAGTTGCTGACACCACGGCCACATGTGTCAGGTTAACTAAATAAGGGTGCCCACTCATGTAAGTTTATACGGCTGATAAACTCCAGAGACCAGAGAACAGGATACAAGTTATCAGCACAAATGTTCCATCTTCCAGCGTTGTCTTCGATAGCATAAATGAAAAACGTCATGAAGTGAGTTAGGACTTCATGATCTAATTTCTGTCTTAAAGGATGATTCAGCTCATTCAAATTGGCAGTCCTAGCCGATTTGATTAAGTCTTTCAAACTCCCATGTGTTTGTCTGCTAACTCAATTTGTATCTTTATAGCAATCTTACATTTAACATATATAGCTTAATCGAAACAGGAACGGTTTCACACATCCTACTTATTGTATGAAACTCGGGCAGTGGGTCGGGGACCAGAGCCCCTCTTTAACAACAGGGGCGGTCGGGTAGCCTAGTGGTTAAAGCGTTCGCTTGTCACGCCGAAGACCCGGGTTCGAATCCCGACATGGAATATTGCTAAAAGCGGCGTAAAATCAAACTCACTCACTCTTTAACAACATCGACGGGAACCAACATTAAAGACACTGTAGACCCTTTGAAATTAAACGTAGATATTTTACAGCGTGTCATATGTGATTGGATTGAGGTATGTGTTTCCGAGACTATTGTTTTTAAACTATTCCTCATATACAATTTACATACAGTGAAACCTGGTTAATTTGAACGGTCACTGGTTGAACAAATCTGGATTGAGCGATATGGGGTTTCAGGAATAAATGGATCCGAAATAACTTGGTTTTACTGTATATCCAGTTTCGACCAAACGTGTGTGTGTGTATATATATATATATATACAAAAATGAGGTAAATGTTCACTCGGTGTACATGTAATATATAATAAAATAATAAAGTCCACGTTAGTCCATCATCTTCTTTATATCAGTTTAAATCATATATTAAATTAATCATATATATATATATATATATATTCACATATATATATACACTGGATATACAGTAAAACCAAGTATATATATGTGGATGCTGGAGAAAAATATCCAACTATTGCTCTCCGTTTGAGTTATCATACTTTTCCGGTCAATATTTTCAACATCTTGGTGAACTGTACATCTCCGAACATCACTTTCATCACCCCAGTATAAGAATGTTTCTTAAATGAATGTATACATCAAATAAGAATATATTGATTAGACTCTTAAATCTAGACAAAATGTAAAAACCAAAACAAAACAAAAAAACTTCCAGGACGCTCTGTAAAATACATGGAAAAGGTATAACGAATTTTACTGAGGCTGTAGAGACCTTTCTGCTAATACACTGTCTCTCTGTATATCACTGTAGTAAAATATGGTCTCTCTCTTTACGTGCATGAATTCAAATGTCTCCTGATTATGCAACCTCTTCAAGGAATGCACCAGGATATCGCTGTCTCTCTGTATATCACTGTAGTAAAATATGGTCTCTCTCTTTACGTGCATGAATTCAAATGTCCCCTGATTATGCAACCTCTTCACGGAATACACCGGGATATCGCCCTGAGTACATAGAGCATTCCATTCCACTTAACATCGACAGGGGTCCAGGGGGATACCGATGGATGTCTGGTAAATCAATTGCCAAGACCAGTAATCTTCAGTAAGAACTATCCCCATAACAACCAAGACCGTGGGACGTCTGGAAGAGAATTACCTGGCCGTATTAAGATCAAGAGAAGGCCTGTATCAATTTCACAAATCAAGTTTTACTATGCCCAGTGTTGCGTAATTTAATCGGCGTCCAGTGATCCGTCTAATATGTCAATAAGAAGGATTGGGCCCTCGCCTACCCTTTGATTTTGGATAGCGCTGTTATTCCTTCAGCAATTTCACGCATGGAGCCATCATGCAACGTGTATTGGGATAGAATTAACCTGCACGTCAGCTGTCACGGTTAATGTAAATGTGATTCGTGGGGCTATCAAATTTGTTACAGTGGCAAAAACATATTTTTTTATTATTGACAAGACCTTCTGATTGATGGAATTGTACAATCGTGGAAATAAGTGATTATAAGGTTTGTGCATTCCTCACTCAGCACTTGCATCTATCTATCTATCTATCTATCTATCTATCTATCTATCTATCTATCTATCTATCTATTACGATATATAATATACCATTTTTAAATACCATTTTTTAAAAATAATCTGTGAACTATATCACCCGTAAATTCTGAAAGAATAAAGGTCCTCGGAGACCTATGATTGGCGTTAAAAGCCATTCATTGCATCGTGTGGTGAGGCTTGATGACTTGGTTGATGCATGACATCGTATCCCAAATGCGTGGATCGATGCTCATGCTGTCAATCACTGTACTGTCTGGACCAGGCTCGAGTACTTCACTAATCACATTTACTCATGTGCAATATTTCTGGGTGCGGCGTTAAACAAGAAACAAAAACACATGCAGTACCCTGCATATATTTGCGTCGAAGCACATTGTTTTTGTTAAAGTGACACTAAACTTGAAACAGAAATCGATTATGAACCGACTCGTTTTGGAACGATTCCCTGGCAGCGGTGATAAGGATACCCTTTCAATTGCTTCCTATCCTACTTGTGTGTCTCATGTTGCCCAGCACTTGTGACCACCTGGAGAAACATACAGCGTTCTTGTCCCGACTTTAGGCTGATATTGTTAACAAATCTCTAGTCAACCTCAAACTAGGAAACCAATAATATAAATACGTTCTTCTATAAAAAAAACTATAAAGCAATAGCCGCTTAAAGATTCCAAATCTCTCTGTGAAACTCCATGTCAACACTCCTTTTTTATGCATAAGGTATCGATCGACTTTGAAGCCTTTTTGTTGCTATCAGGAAAATTAGCGGGAAGGTTGGGAAACATTTGTCATAGATTTTCTGTGGTCACACGATCAATGCTGTTGTCTCCTATGGACAAAGCCCTGGTATAGATGACAGTAGTGATAGTGTTCAAGGCTGCAGCAATATTCCAGCCCCATATGATTCGAGTCAGGGCCAGGCAATCTATTGTCCGAATTGGCAATCAGTGTCGAGGCGTTACAATGGCAAACTATTAACCAAATCACAGTACCTGACCACCCGATCTCCAATTCAGTATGGATATTTATCGGGTGGTCAGGCTCGCTAACTTGATTGATGCATGTCCTCGTATCCCAATTGCGTAGATCGATGCTCATGATGTGAATCACTTGATTGTCTGGTCCAGACTCGATTATTTACAGATCGACGTCACATAGCTGGAATACTGTGGAGTGCGGCGTTAAACAACAATCAATCAATCAGCTATAAATATTTGTTTTGTTTTTGTTTGTTTGTTTGTTGTTTGACGCCGCACACAGCAATATTCTAGCTACATGACGGCGGTCTGTAAATAATCGAGTCTGGACCAGACAATCCAGTGGTTGGCATCATGAGCATCTGGGATACGATGACATGCATCAACCAAGTCAGCGAGTCTGACCACCCGATCCCGTTAGTCGCCTCTTACGACAAGCATAGTCACTTTTTTACGGCAAGCATGGGTTGCTGAAGACCTATTCTACCCCGGATCTTCACGGGTCGTTTAAATATATGACTTGTAGGACATACAGCTGGAACGGATGCGAACTATTTTTCTTCCGAAATAAGCTGATACATTGCCGATGTGCGAATTTGAAATCACTTATTTGATTCAAAATCAGAGTTCAAAAGCTAAATAAGGAGAGAATTGTTGATGATTACAACTTTTGATTTTTCAAATCAAGAGGTTTTTGTCAAAACCGCGTCTGGTACAGATATCAGTCGATCCATGTCTTGGTGGAAAGCCTTCTCAAATATACCAGGAACAACGTTCATTAGCAACTACACCATATTAGCTCGGGACGGCCCCATCAACGTATTCGTACTACATGAGAATTGTGGGAGGAAGTCCTTTTAATCTGCTTATGATCACTGGATTCGCTCGGACTGACTGCAATTATTGACGTTTTGGGTATCATTAAGTCGGCGTGTAATGCTGGAATAGAGAACAGATCCACATGTGCGTTGATGGATGGTAATGATAGGCTTCGAGCACCATCATCAACACATGGACATGGTGTGGGATGTCAAATGGTATAGTTAGACAACAGACTTATACATCCGTAGGCATAGTGTGTGAATGGTCGGTAGGGCAGATCATGCTTACAATTTTCCCGAACCCCATTTGTCTTCACTGACCCACCGCTATTTTGCCTTTTACGTCAAATAGAATATTTCTCGGAGGATATACGATGGTTACTTTCTGGCGTTAACGTTCAGAATATGCATATAATTGATAATGCAATAATGATAATATAGTTTTGTATTGAGACGTTATATGCTTCAGTCTCACCTGCAAAATCAGATATTTAATTAAGACTATGAGCCTAATATATTACAACATTACAATTTTGTGGCGGACAATTTCTTTGTGTTCAAACAATATGAAGCATTATTATTTTTGTTCAAGAATATTTTTCAATGTACTTTTTTTAGATATAATCCAAGCCCCTCACCCCAATCCCCGAATATCAAAGTTCCGCTCCTTAAACGTAGAATTCAGTTATGCTTTTGTTTCTATATGGTGCTCAATTTATTAATAATAGTTAAAATACATATGTGAATAAAATAAAAGCTACAACACATTTCCATATTCCCATGACATATACGAAATAGTGATGATACCAGGTGTTCGCGAAAACGTATCCTAATCCACAGATGGCACCCATCAAAACACATGCAAAGGCACGCCAATTGTTCACCTGAATCCGAACGAATGAACACTGATGTTCGTAGTCATTCATCCCTACATCATTGTAATCACACATGCCGAACAATGATCACTTGGAATTGACGGATACTTTCATATTTTGACACTCAGGTGAATTTTGTGGGGAAAACATTTCTCGCCAGCAAGGGCCGAACCTACATTATATGATTTTCGGCCGCGTAATAGTCAAAAGTCATTAAAGTGTGAAATTAACAATTACGCATTTTGAAAAATTAGTGCAATCCTTTAAAGGCTTTAGGAAAGGTATGTATTACGCTGTGTTAAAATGTGATCCATGTAATGGTGTCCTTGTTACTGTATTTAGATAAACCTTCGAGGAGAAACATAGGAAACACATAAACATATATATAATCCATGTTCAGGGCTCTATATTTACTATAATACACGTCAGCAGATTTTCAAAACGTGCAAGCGAGTAATAAAATACCTATTAGGACCCGCTAATCATTCGTTGTAAAGATCAAAAGGCGACGTAGCATGATGTGAGTGTGACAGCTGCAGAGAACATATTCCACTTGGATAAGGCAAAGGCGAGTCACACAGCACACATACAGAATACAAAGTCCTGGAGTATTTTCACATATATTCCACAAAAGAATTTGTGTCAGTCTAAAAGATTGGATGTTTAAAGTTAGAGAACATAATCGTGAGAGGTCGGCTCGTGAACACAAATCACCCCCTCCGGGAGAGGTCGGCGAGTCTTGCAGTTCCTCGTTTCTCGTGATGTCCTCAAGCAGAATCTGTGACTGTTGAATGTGTTACAGGGTTGTCATGCCACTCTTGGCAATAAAAAAACAAGACACAGTATAGCATGTTTTACAGGGCTTTTGGAAGAAAATAACATCTTAGAGAGATATTATTTTCAAATTTCGTGTCGCTTTCGTTCCGTTTGGATGCAACTCGTATGATCTCAGACTTGAGATTGACGGTATATATCAGAACTGTGACTCTGCTCTTAGTTTGTAATGAAGGTCCTGTTGAATACGAAATCACACACAATTTCGTGATTGTATTTGTGCAAGGTATGAATAACTTTGTATTAGATATATAGGATGAACTATAACATAATTTTGAATAAGAATACCTATATATTTGAACAGTTGTTCGATGTTTAAAAATACGCTTCTATGATGAGGTCGACGAATATGATGATGGTGACGACGAAGATGATGGTGATGATGATGATTATGATGATAATGATAATGCTGCTGAGGTGGCTGATAATGGTGATAATGATGTTGTTGATGATGTTGATGTTGACGACGAAGATGATTATAAATGATTCAAATCTCACGAATCAAACTTCAAATGTGTAAATAGCAATCAAACGGATTTTATGTATGTGCCAACTCTATTAACAATTGAATTTAACAGCTATCATTGTTCTGCATCAATATGGGAACTCAGAACAAAGCGGAAGCGGACTCGTCACAAGGTGATGACAAGGTGATGCCATTATGACAAGGTTGTTGCTGTTACAGATTAAAAGCGCAAATCTTATATGTCGAAAGGTTCTTGACCGAATAATAGGGGCATGACGTTGTTTCCCCTATAAGCACCCAACTGGTTATAGCAGAAACATTCGTGTACGCAGATCATAAAATTCGTAAATGTCAGAATACTATTTATACGATTTCGGTAAAAACGGTAACCATCGCATATTTACAGTTCACTTAGGTTTCCGCTCGTTGAATTACCACTACGGTTAAATTCAATTGGATACTCTGGAACTCAAGCATTATGTTACAGAAAACATTTTCTCAATTCGTGAAAAACGGTAAGCATCGTATATTTACACTGCCGTTGTGTTATTGCAAGATGAATGGACACCGCGGTTGAATTCAGTGAGGTTCTCTGCTGCGGATCCAGGAGTACATGGAAGCACGTCTTCTAGTTGGCGTCTAGAACACGGTCGAGATAACCTCACATTGGAGGGAACGGGCCAAAAATGGACAAACACAAATTATAATGTCTAAAGGTCTCCGATGGTGCCGCGAAGCACATGATTTGCGCGCTCGACCGTTATTTGATGTCGTTGTTAAGAACCTTTTCGCAAGAAACCCTTTTATAGGCAGCATAACTGGCATAGTTAGGTTAAATCGGCCGAGGGCTAGTTGAGGTATTTAAAGTAGTTGTTAAACTGTATACCGACGGCTCTTCAGTGTGGAAATGAGATCTGTAAAACTGGTATTTTGCTTTATATACCGTGCAAGAAATAGGGAATATTTTGTTTTGAGATTAAACAAGAAAAATACACCTATGTCTGGCAATGAAAGTAAGTGATTTATGTGGCAAGAACATTTCCGAATTCAAGCTCCCAAAGACAACATTGTGACAGTCTTGATACACGTGACCTCCGACAGAACGTGCAAGTAGTGGCATGTCAGATTAACCATTGTCACTCAAACACGGTTGGGAGGAGACGCTTATTCTTTTCTAGGAACCAAACATTCAAAGACACTTTATTAAATACATTTAATGATTCAGAAAGCAACAGCATTAGTCATGCGACCTTTGCAACATGCTAAACGTGTACGTGTCATAGGGACACTGCAGGTGCGCACACGTCAGATGATACTGTTGCCCAGTCTGTCATCAGCAGACTTAGGGCCTGAAACCAACAAACACATAACGTCGACGATCGACACCGCCCTGGACGCCAAAAGGTAACAAATCCAGCCGAGGAAGGGTAGACAGAAAGATTGCATTTAAAAACCGGTTGCAAACTGCAACTCAGATAAGCGACTGGTTGCTACAGGCAACGGGTGTAAGAGTACATGCCCTGAGGATGCGATGCCCTGCACAGATGCGATTTTCGACGTGTCATCCCACGACTGACTGCATGTCATTTGACTCAGAGGCGTCAGTGGTGTTGGGAACGTTTTATGGACGTTAACGTCGCACAGCATGATTTGTTTTTGGGTTGTGTCCATTATGGTATCAGGTGGTATCACAATGACTGGCCGAACTGCGCTCCGTGTTGCCATCTCAGAGTCACAGGTCAATACTATCGGGCAACTTCATTGCGCCAATCGTGATGTCACTTGCACAACGCGTTGGACAGCGTTTCATCTTTCAAGATGATAATGCACGTGCTCATCGTGCCAGGATTGTGACCCAATTCCTCCAACAGCAAATCATCTATGTCATGCCATGGCCAGCTCTAAAACCTGACCTCTCCCCTACTGAACAAGCCTGGGACGTCAAAATGCACAAAACTCTCTCAAATAATTTGGCGTTGCTCTCACAGATGGGGGCGGTCGGGTAGCCTAGTGGCTAAAGCGTTCGCTCGTCACGCCGAAGACCCGGGTTCGATTCCCGACATGGGTACAATGTGTGAAGCCCATTTCTCGTGTCCCCCGCCGTGATATTGCTGGAATATTGCTAAAAGCGGCGTAAAACCATACTCACTCACTCACTCTCACAGATGAGAGAAGTCTGACATTTGTCGACTCATCAGAAGCATGCCACGAAGTATACGTGCATGTCTGTCCAATAGAGGTGGTTTTACATTGACATTGGCAGCAAACTGCAAATTCAAAACTGCCTCCGACCTCTTTAACGACCTAGTACGCCACCATGTCATCCTACCAACCATCAGAACCCGTTAGGCCTGATCGCCTACGCCCCGGCAGATATGATCATAGCATTCCATTTGCTAATACAATATAGATCAGAAGATATATCTCGATGATCCCAATATCCCCTATGGGATACGGGTACAGCGTTGAATCATTTTGGCAGCGAATCCAGGATCCTAGAAAAGCAGGAATACGACTACGGCTTTGAGTCAGATTTATACAAAGTTTCTCAGATGTATGAACATTCATATGGTAACGGTGCTGAATGACACTCTGTGTTGTTGGTGGGGGGAAATCTAGGTGGTGAGGTGAAATGGGTATTTACGTCTCGTTTAAGATTGTAACACTTACTTAGCGACGTTCATGCACGTGTGTATGTGTGTGTGTGGCTGCTTATACTAGTCCGGACCAATATACTAGCCCACTGAGATACCATGTCGCAGTTTAACATGAACACCCCACTCAGACACAGTATACTGACTCCGACCAGTCCTTGTTTAGGCGCTTAATATGCCGAGCGCCAGGCAGGATAACAACAAGTACCATTTTTTAACGTCTTTTAGTATGACGCGGCCGGGGATCTAACCCCGGACCTTCCGCTCTCCGGGCGGACGCTCTAGACCACGGAGACGGTCAAGAAATCCGTTATTCGAGTCTATTAACAGAAGGAGTCTGGCTTCGATACAGAAGAATGGTTATTTACACTTGTGTCATCCAAAACAGCAACATTTAGCACTCAAATTCATTACAAGTACAGTGTTGTGCTCGGTTCACACACAAGTCAACAAAGACTGGGAATTAACAGCGTGCCCCAAAAGTCCAGAAAGGACAGCAGTAATAATCGACTTTTTTTTCAAAATCGAAAGATGGTAATAAATGCCATGCCAAACGATTAAGATATTATTATCTGTACGTAACCTATAAACTCATTGCTTCAGGTTCAAATGACATGCGATTAACTTAATAAGGTTTAGTTTGCTTGAAGGTAATATTTTCCGATATTCTTCCGCCATGTTGCACAACGACATTTGGCCACGAATCGCTTTGGTAGATTCTCCGGCAGTCGTGCAATAGAGAAACTCCAACACGGGAGATTACTTCTAAAATCACATTATTCCTTAATTCCGTGATTGTTGAAACCCGCTAAAGCGGTGATTCAATTAATAAATTTGACTTTGACGCGATTGAAGGATTTTCAATTACATCAGCTGCAGTTTGTCCGGAGGTAAATGCTGGCAAATTGATTTAGTTTCTAGTTTCCGGCTTTTGAGCACAAAGCAGTTTTATAAGCGAAACATTGGGCCAAAAACAGTTCCTCTAATAGTTTCGGCATGCAATCCTGTCGGAATCTGACTGAAGAATTACTCAACTCGGCGTCTTTGTTTGTCCATCACTACAGGAAAAATGTTATCTTCTCTTGGAAGGACAGGCTCCATGATAACAAAATACAAAGCGACGAAAACCTGGCGTAGAGTTTCTCATGTGCTCCACCGAAAATGAATTAGTCCAATTGCCCTTCAGCAAGGTTGCCACATGATACTGTGAGAGTGTCTGCGGCTGATTGATGTTTCGAGAGGGGATGCTCAGGATTGATGGTGCAAAGATTGATGTTCAGGAACTGTCAGAGACCCATCAAGGTTAATTGCAAAGCAGGAGATGACGAACTGGACGATAATGCATTTCCCCTATGTTGTTATAGGTGTTGTAATAGAGTATTGCGTATCAGTCAGGAGCGTTATCCTACTTTAAACATAACTCACTTCACACGATATTCTTACCTGGATAGTCGAGGCAGAATAGCATCCCACCTCAGTTTCAAACGAAAAGTTGAGGAACATATTGTTTAGTGAACAGTGAGTGAGTTGGGTTTAACGCCGCTTTGAACAATATTCTATTTATATCACGGCGTGTCAGGTTACTGTGGGAGGGAAGCCCGCAGTGATGCAGGTCTCAGACGTTTACCACTTTTGTGAAACCCGTGAGCATTGGCACGATGCTGACCAACCTAGGGTATTATACACAACGCCAGTCTTTTTATAATTATTTTTTCCATAAAATTTCATGATAACGAATTCCAAACATGTTTATACTTTATTTCATCACCCAGTGAAGAAAACTAAAAAGTAATAGGATTAAAAGAAAACGAAAGTCATTGTTTATAATTTCACGTTTTTTTGGCTTCTCATCCTAGCATAAGTAGTATATTATATGTTTCTAAATCCTTTCGAAATAACATAACTCAATCTGACGGAAAAAATGATTGTAAAATGTCTTAAGTATTTTGGCGATTTGGGCAATTTACAGATTGACTGTAACAAAAGCATTGAAACCTAGTCAATCGGGACGGTACTAATCCCAAATGAAAACACAAGAAGTAACAGGTTTTTGAAAAACGTATCATAGAGATATGTAATTGTCAGGAAGGAAGGGATATATATATATATAAAACGACGTGTCGATGCGCCGAAGATAAGTGTTTATTTCTCGCATGGAAACAATGTGTGCCAAATCTCGGTGTTACCACATGGTAACATGGCTGGAATATTGCTTATTAGCGGCGTAAAACAACACTCATTAACGTTTCCTGTTCCAGGACAGATCGTCATTATGAAGTCCCCATGTAGTGCACACAGTTCATTACATTCATCACTTCAATCACTGGATTGTCTGGTCGACTTTAAACAGACCGCCGTCATAATGCTGGAATATTGCTGAGTGTGGCTTTAAACAATAAACAAACAAAACATATACTTCACTTGACAGTTGACGAGACACCTAAAGGTAATCATCGAGTGCACATTTTAAACACGTGTCTCATATTAATGTGCTGTGTTGGGCGAACAAGGATTATCTACACACAAGTCACAAATGCTAGTCTTTTCCCTCGGTCCGTGTGCACAACGTGACAATGGTGGCTTGGTTATTTCAAGTTCCGATCTAGGTCTTCCAGCTGAAGGATATCGCTCGTTAGCTTGCTTTAAGCACCATATAAAACCTGTAACAGTTCCCACAAACACCATCGCGTTCGGAGACAGTGCTTATACAGCCCGATAATGTAATGTCTCTTGTCATCTGCCTATTAATTTGGCTAGTGAATAAAATTTATGACACGGAATATGCATTAATGTACCATGGCCTGTGATATCCCCTTGTTCTTCATCCATGCACAGACTTGACCATCCCATTAGGCAGCATAGATTCATCATTACCGACCGACCCCAATAACCCTAGTGTAACCAGTTGTTTCGCTTGAATACATAATCCGGGTTCAGCATTTGTTTTCCATTCCGACTTTTACATTTTTGCGTATAACATTCCTCACGAACAAAACTTGGATTTGTGATTTTGCAAATCAGGAAAGGTTTTGAAATCTTGGTGGTGAGTTGTGGTACCATTGTGAATATGTTTTTTTGTGTTGATGGTAACGAGTGAGTTTTGTTTTACGCCGCTATATATTGGGATTTATACGCGCTATACGAATCACTCTAATCACAAATCACCCCACCCCCTCTCTCATTGTCTATACGAATCACTCTAATCACAAATCACCCCACCCCCTCTCTCATTGTCCATATGATCACGGTTACTAAATATGCCAACAGCAAACTACACAGTTTCTTAGCACGCCTGTTGTATTTGTTAACGATAATGTGATTGGATGTAATATGATGTGTGAACCAATCACATTAACTATTATACTACCGACTTTATTATTCTTTCTTCCGGCGAGGGGATCGGCTTAGGATCGCGCACTCGAAATCATAGAATTTCTTTGGAGGTGCTAATAAGTTTTAAAAAAACCAGATGAGACTTTCGACCATGACAGGACAGTCCTTTGATGTAATGCGCCCTTTTTTAGTTCTCTCGGGAACCTTTCCTCACATGAAAGTACATTTTACGTTTTTTTAAAATGACATGGAAAAAGGGATATTTTAAGTGAAAAAGTAACTAGCAATCCCCACTCCCTGCCACTGAAGCTGATTAGCTTTCGTTCAAAACTTATGCTTGTTGTAAGAGGCGACAAACGGTATCGGGTGGTCAGACTCGCTGACTTGGTTGATGCCTGTAATCGCATCCCAATTGCGTGGATCGATGCTCATGATGTCAATCACTAGAATGTCTGGTCCAGATGCGATTATTTATAGACCTCCGTCATATAGCTGGAATATTGCTGAGTAACAAACAAATATTCCAGCTATATGACGGCAGTCTGTAAATAATCAAGCCTGGACCAGACAATCCAGTGATATCATGAGCATCGATCCACACAATTGGGAAACGATGACATGCATCAACCAAGTCGGCCACCCGATCCCGTAAGTCGCCTCATACGAAAGCATAGTCGCCTTTTACGGCAAGCAAAGGTTGCTGAAGACCCCCATTTACCCCGGATCTTCACGGGTACACACGGAAAGAAACATTCAGCTGACGTGTCATCGTGTTCCCTTACTTCTTTTCCTCTGTAAACACTCCTGATTCTATTTGAAGGTACATCAGCACCCATATAGACCACACCTAATTACTTCCTAGAGCCGCACAGACACATACACTGATTCCCATGTGGTTTGACACTATGTTAAGACCAGTCCGCTCAGTTGGCTACACATTAAATCATTTCGAGTCCCCAGGTGTTGATATTTTGACTAAGCATGAATATCATGATCATTCAGACAACAAACTAGATTACCTCTAGACAGAACTCGTTTCAAGGTGCGAAGAGAAGAAAAATAAACTGATAAAATACATCTCACGGAGCACACGCAACCAAAGTCATTGGGGATTATGACTTAGAATTATTAGATTCATAAAAAGCCGAAACGAAAACAACTTATGTGACGGTGTAATCATCATCAACAAAAATCAGTCCCACTGTATCATTGTACTTATTATTAGATCCACTTAAGCCCCATACTTGTAATTTCAGAGGTATATCGTATTATCACTGGTGATATGGTGTTACAATGCATTACAAATGTTGTCAGGAACCGAAAACATGAAACATGCTTTGTTAGTAATATAATCGTTGTCAATGAAACCTTATATCAATATTGGTATTAACGCTTTTCAAACTTGCGTTACTCCGATACTTGGTCGCGATCAACACCATCAATATTAAGTTTAATCTAGATTAGGAATCTTAATTAAATAGTTGATCTGCTCTCGGTCTTGTAAATCTCCCTCAAGGGGGAGTCTAGCTTGTGAAGGAGACATGTGGTCCATTTTATTGGGATGTTGTGGGGTATTAAAGTAACGGAGGGTGTCACTCGGAAAACATTGACACGTTAGAACAGTACTTAGTTGTGAACAACTCTGAAGAAATATGGTCATTGTCCTGTGAGTTCTAATCATTATTCTGAACGTTATCGGTTTCATGGCAACCCCGGAAGGACTGAGTAAAAAGTACGTGTGGTTGAAGCTGTGAACAGCTCACAGCCACAAACGAGGTGAAGCAAAGCAATGTCGGTGGCGGAAAGGAGTTGGATGGGTGACCGCGTTCTGCAACTTGACTTCTTTGAGTTTCAAGGGCATCGGTCCTGCCCCACACTGAAACACAAGTAGCAGACATGGAGTCCCTTTAAGAATGTTATTTTGTTCGAAATGTACTTCTTTTCACTCAGCATTGAATGGGTACCCGGTAGGATGAGAGGGTAATGTGACCGTTAACCTTCTAGCGCCTCACAGGTAGCTTGGGTTGTATACACCCCAGGGAGCTGAGATTGATAAACGACTGCACACTGATCCATTGACCGGGGTAATAATGGTAGCGCTTTGAGCATGCACCTTGTGACTGGAGCTTCTTGTGTCCCCCGCCGTGATATTGCTGGAATATTGCTAAAAGCGGCGTAAAACCATACTCACTCACTAACTCACTGAAGCAACGTAAGCACACCCATTATTGTTTGTTATTATTACGTCCCCTTTCCGCCTCCTTATAGTAAGGGTCCACAAAGATAAGGATATGATGGTCACGATGTGTGACCCCCGTGCTGATCCCTGGCTAGAAGACCGCATCCGTGGTCTAGTGGTAGAGCGGAAGGTCAGGGGTTCGATCCCCGGCCGCGTTATACTAAAAGACGTTAAACGATTGTACTTGTTGTTACCCTGTCTGGTGCTCGGCATTAAGGGGCTTAAACAAGGACTGATCGGCTCCGAGTCAGTATACTGTGTCTGAGTGACCTCATATCCCGGGCTAGAACATTCCCCCTGCAACACATCCTGGTCGTAAGACGTGACCGGGTTTCCGGGTTAGAATAGGCTGGTCAGAGGTGACCGGGTTTCCGGGTTAGAATAGGCTGGTCAGAGGTGACCGGGTTTCCGGGTTAGAATAGGCTGGTCAGAGTTGACCGGGTTTCCGGGTTAGAATAGGCTGGTCAGAGGTGACCGGGTTTCCGGGTTAGAATAGGCTGGTCAGAGGTGACCGGGTTTCCGGGTTAGAATAGGCTGGTCAGAGGTGACCGGGTTTCCGGGTTAGAATAGGCTGGTCAGAGGTGACCGGGTTTCCGGGTTAGAATAGGCTGGTCAGAGGTGACCGGGTTTCCGGGTTAGAATAGGCTGGTCGTAAGAAACAATGGACCACATGGATGGGGTAGTCAGGCTCGATGACTTCATATCCCGACGGCGTGGATCGTTGTTGACAAAATCAGTTTCTGGATTTTCCGGTCCAGACTTTGATTATTTACAGCACACCGTCAACTGCTAGCGTATTGCTAAGTGTGGCTTTAACAAGCACAGAAGTAGTATGTGTGACCTTAATGTTTCCTTTCATCGTGTCTAAACTGTGTGGATTGCTAAACATGTTCCTGCGTACAGAGCACAGATCACTAATCAGGCGAAGCAAAGCAACGTTGGTTGCGGAGAGAAGGTGGATTGGTGACCGTGGTTGGCAGCTTGATTCCTGAGAGTATCTAGGGCCTCGGTCCTAACCAACACTGAAACACATGATACGTTGGGTATTCATGTTCAACTGCGGCATGGTATCTCAGTGAGCTAGCACTATAAATCGGCATCAGTCCGGACTAGCACAAACAGCCACACAAACACACACACGTACATGCACGTCGCTATATAAGTTCAATTATCTTGGACGCGACGTTAAACCCCTTTTCAACTCAGCTCACCATTGTACGATTCCTACTACATTGTGAGCTTGTGTTTATGCATCACTATCAGAAAGTGAAGACAGTAGGTGTTCGTGAATAGGTGAGCGTGAACTGCCCGCCGATAGCGCCTGTCATAAACACATGCAGAGGCAAGTTAAGTGGTCATCTTGAATTCACATATGGCACAAGTCAAAATAGTAAGTAATAGTAATAGTATTTTTAATAATTTTCTATTTCGGTAATTCATGCGTCAAATTTAGGCTCGGCTCCCGGTTCGGTTATGTTTCTAGGTTAGTCAGCACCTAGTCAAACAGACGATTTGGTTTGTTTGTTTGTTGTTTAACGCCGCACTCAGCAATATTCCATCTATATGACGGCGCTGTGTAAATGATCGAGTCTTGACCAGACAATCCAGTGATTGACATCATGGGCATCGATCCACGCAATTGGCATCTTTGACATGCATCAACCAAGTCGGCGAGCCTGACCACCCGATCCCGTTAGTCGCCTTTTACGACAAGCATAGTCACCTTTTACGGCAAGCATGGGTTGCTGAAGACTTATTCTTCCCCGGAATCTTCACGGGTCGTCAAACAGACGGAACGACAGAGACATACTGACATACAGATATATTCCATTGTCACATTGTATGACCCCTGGTACAAACCTGGGCGATTATGCTTGTCGTAAGAGGCGACTAACGGGATCGGGTGGTCAGGCTTGCCGACTTGGTTGATGCATGTCATCGTATCCCAACTGCATGGATCGATGCCCATGTGCCCATGATGTCAGTCACTGGATTGTCTGGTGCAGACTCGATCATTTACACAGCGCCGTCATATAGATGGAATATTGCTGAGTGCGGCGTTAAATAACAAACAATCAGTTGTACAAACTTCTATCATCTTAACAACATTGTCCTCCATACTGCAACACCACAAGATAGCGACCTACGTCTGCAAATAGGACATTGCTGAGTGCGGCGTAAAACAACAAAACAACCAACCATCAAACCAACTGTAAATAGGCGAGTCTGAGCCAGACAATCATGTGATTGACTTCATGCGCATCGATCCTCCCAATTAGAAAAATATTACATGCTTATCACACAACTCCCCGAACCTGACCACCGGATCCATTACCTCGCCTCTTTGGTTGCTAGGGACCTCAATTCTTACTTGAGATCGCCAAGGATTTTACAGAAATGATTTTGACATGCACTTGGCATATTTAACATCATCAGGGCTATGTCACTCCAGCCTCTAAGGAGCACAGACAAGTCAACGATATGCGACCCACCATCATCCAAGTCATCTTGTACCAACCAATCCCAGTTTCAGGTTAGTGAGTTCAAAAAACTCGTACTTGTGTGCTGGGCACGTCGTGTTATTGTTCCACACACCATCAGCCAGCTGATACAGCGCTATCAATCTGTGAGATCTTTAAGGCCTTGTAACCATCGGCTCCTGACTGTTCATCAGACCAGAACGAAGTCATTTGGAGACCGATGTTTAGCAAAGGCTCACCGACACTTTGGAACAACATACCCATCGACATCAAGAGTGTCAGAGACATCAACGAGTTCAAGGGACTGTAAAAACACATCTGTTCCAATCCACATGCAGCTCTGACTCACTCTTGGTTCACTGTCGGATTTATGCAAAAACGCACTTGAGCCGGTCAAGTATTGGCGCCATGAAAAATTATTGAAATTCCCGGTGAAAGAAAGTATGTACTTAAAAAATAGATTTGACCGCAAAACTACAAACGATATCATAATGTTACAAGGCTCAACACAGATGCCGATCGCATAAACTCCAAACTATATTTCCAGACCACAGACCCGGAAAGATTCGGGGTAGAATAGGTCTTCAGCAACCCATGCTTGCCGTAAAAGGCGATTATGCTTGTCGTAAAAGGCGACTAAAGGGATCGTGTGGTCAGGCTCGCTGACTTGGTTGACACATGTCATCGATCCCAATTGCGTGGATCGATGCTCATGATGTCAATCACTGGATTGTCTGGCCCAGACTCGATTATTTACAGACCGCCGTCATATAGCTGGAGCAGTGCGGCGTGAAACAGCAAACCAACCAACCAACCAAATCCAGACCACAACTATGGAACAACCATTTGTTGTTTGCTGCATTTTAGCCACAATCAAGCTTGGGTGTCTGCATTCTTTAGCCCAGCAGTTTATATTATTAGGAGTAGGGTTAAGTAGGGTTAAACGCCCCTGTGAACAATATTTCTACCCGATGTGATACAGTCTAAACAGTTACCATTGACAATCTGCGAACATAAGTATTCAACCCAAATCAAAGCTTTCCGGAACGGTAAATTGACACAACGCCGCACAGCGACTCGGACAACTGGGGCACTGGTGGCATCACATAATCTTGAGACATATTCCTATTCTTACCGGAATTCCCAGAGGAATCTACCGTACCAACAAAGACTTCTCCATTAACCTGGCTCTCCATTTTCAACGAGCTACTTTGACCTACCAATAAAGTCTCCTTCATCAACCTGCTATTTGGTGCTCCGAGGCTTCTCAATAGTAGAAAGATGCTCTAACACTACCCTCCGTTGACGAACCGATCGTTATCTATTAAAGTAAGGGCGTGGAGTAAATGAAACTAGGTCAAGTATCTTCAAGAAGAAACACCTCTGGACATTACGAAGACTGTGCGGTTAAAACGCACATACATTACCCCTCAATATGACACTTACAGATTGGAGACAGGTAACTGTAGTAGCAACATTGTGACATCCACTTTTAGCTTGCATAAGAAAACTCGGTGCTGTTATTAAATTCAGAATCCAAACTGACAATCTACAACTGTCCGGTGCGGTAGGGCAGAATATGCTTATCCTTTGACACCTGGAGTCATCACTGATTTTCAGTGATCCATACATTGAATTTTCGCGACTAATAATATTAACCGTCAATGTGTGATTTTGCATCAAAATGTAAATATGAAATGTAGATTATACCATGAATGTGATGAGATTGTCCAACACATTGTCAGCGGATGCCCAGCTTTGGCACAAACACAGTATCTTTAGCGACATGATGGAGTGGATCCATCCTTTTATTAGTCTTAGACATGCTTGAGGCTTTGACGTAGAGGTCCATCCATGGTACGACCCGGGATATATAGAGGGCATTATGGAAAATGATAAATACAAAATTCTTTGGAATAGGCCCGTATACATCCTCAGACCTACCCAGGCCAACAAACCTAATCTAATGTTGACTGACATTGGGAGAGTACCCGGGTTTACTACCAGGGGTACAGCCCCTCTGACAATCTTGGTAATGTAGAAGGCTGCAGTGTTGGGGAGTCTTCACATTCTCCGTAAAGTTCTGGGTGGGTTTGACTAGGCAGCGCTTCCTGGGAGAAGTCCCATTCGCTGTCGGGGCTGCGTGTAGAGGGGGCAAGGGCCCTGAGCTGATGATGAACCAAACCAGCATGACTGTGCCGGGATCACGCAAACCCTCTTTGCTGCATTTTTTATTTTCATAATAATAATAATAATAATAATAATAATAAGTTTGTTTCCCTGCCTGGGCTTAGATATTTAGGGGATAATGAAAGGATTATTTGGCTGTGAATTTGTTATGTTGTGTCTGGATGGGGTACCCATTATTTAATTGCGGCATGGTATTTTAGTGAGCTAACACCATAGAATCGGACTGGTACACGAAGCCACACACACGCACCTGCATAAATGCCGCTATATTGCGAGGTTATATGGCACCTCACCCGACCTCACCTCTGAATCGATCATAGTGATTATCTATCAGGAAATGAATCACCTAACATCACCTCACCTCACCCCACCTCACCTCCGAATCAGCCATATTGATTATCTAATCAGGACATTAAGATACGTTCATCAATGGCATCTATCCACAGTACACTTCATATCGACAAAAGGTCATAACGTAACCGACGAACCGCAAACATAAATTCAAAGAGCAATTGTTTGCATCAGTTTCGGGATGTAATTACAACTTCGTTGTGAGGGTTCAACATGATGAAGGTACATTGTCAACCAATACTAAGCTCCAAAATACAAACAAGTCATTTGTTAGCGTTAACGATTAATTCAGACGGGTTGTCACTTGTATATGACTGAAAATACGTATTGCTTGATTGCCGCATGGACCATGATGCAAAGAAATATACTCTTCCTGTTTTGTTTCATCCATAACAAGGATGAATTTAGCATCTGAAATACAATCAAGAATAGCTGGGAAAGGCGCCTGGTTTTTAATGGTTGAACATATCTATCTGAAGATAACAAACGAGCAAAGCATTTACGGGTATGTAAAAAAACCCCGAGTCCGTGCTCCGAGAACGAATATACAATTTAATATCACTTAATCGTCTGTAGTCATTTGTCCGCAAGACGCATATCTGTTCATTAATTTTAAGTGGCCATGTTTAATGAGGTAGTTTTTACCTATGTTGTACGTTGAGTGTACACAAGACATGTCACGTTCTTAACCAGGAAGGAAAGCGTGCGTACAAAAAGTCGTGACCACAGACACTGTTATAAATGTATTTTGTTCAATTAAGAAGAAACCTAAGACAAATGAGTGGGAAGATTTGCGAATGACTAGAAAAACATGTTAATGTAAGTGTGCGCTTCGTTGTGGTGACATTAACGAGATTTCGCACTGTAGACACGCGCGAACACCAGACACATTTACTGTGTATGTCTCGTAATATGCTGAAAAACATCTATTCAGTGTATGAACGAGAAAATGAGCGAAGGAGACGACCCTTTTGCTGTTTTTGCAACCGTTGAACCAAGACACACACAAGATGAAGGAATGAATGAATGAAGGAATGAAGGAAGGAAGGAAGGAATAAATCCCGTTATTCGCCGCTTATGATAAGCATAGGCTGCTGGGGGCCGTACCCAAAAAACCCACTGATAGTGACGACGAATGTAATGCTGATGAAGAATATAAGTATACGATTTCGAACGAAGTGATCGTTATGAAATGTTGGTGAACTCAATGTTCATGAACGCATTTCGTATGAATGAAGGGTTAAAGAATGCAGATGTACTCATATAGGTCTCCGATTGGGAAATAGAGTGCAAAGAACAAATAAAACACCTGCCTCGCTTTTACCCGTCGGCATCTAACCTCTTTGAGAGAAAATTATATATTTTATTGAATAATTACAAAACGTTAGATGCACAACACAGTGCATTATTTTTTAATATGACAAGGGCATCCCTGAGCAAAGAGAAGTCTCTACAAATTTCTAGTGTAACTCGTCGGTCAATGTCAACTGTTCTGTATAAAAGGGCTTGGGGCAAGAGGTCAAACACATGTTTTATGTTTATATTGGTTGCGGTTTTCTACTAAAAAGTCAATCATTTCGAACACCATCGAGGATTAAGGCAACAAATTATACCAGATGCCCACGGCATTTTGAAATGAAATTTGATTATGTTTTGAAGATCTATCTTGAGAATTAGTTTTGACATTATCAAATCAGTATACGCCTTTTTACAATCCGTAAATATACCTTCAATCTTACTCAATTTCTTGAGACGTTGTGATATTTGTTTTAAAGAAAAAAAATCTAATGAACTTTGTGACAAGAAAGCGTTTGATCACAAAGAACGTCAAAACATGTTCGGTGTTTTTTTGACATATAATTTCTTTTTTTATCATTTTGCAATCCGCTAATATTCCGCGCGAATAATTGTAAACCATTTGAGAGAATTGATTCGATTTCCAATTTTCAAATTTGATATAGCAGATAAAAAATGATATTGACAATAAATCTATTTTATTTTTTGTCTTTCCTTTGACTAAGAAAATTGATATTTACCCATTTTTGGAATTTAAAGGAATGTAACACTTTGTAATTCATTATTATCGAACGGAAAATATTTTTTAGTCGTGGATAAAAACCATTTGTGATAACTTAACTTTCAGATGACAGAAGCTTTGGAGAACACTGTCACTATGAAATAATATTCACACATACTGAGGACACACTTTCACATCGAAAATAATTCTGAAAGCAATAAACTAGCTAATTATCGAGGTTTCCATGGATGGCGTGACATTAGAGACTGTTTTTTAAATTAGTATTTAAAAGATGGTCATAGATTTTTATAATGTACCAAAGAGCTTTATCACCTTAGCTGTTAACTATTGAACGGTAAAACCAATTGCTTTGAATTATTTCGTTTGAAAAGCATGATTTTTGTTATTCTGTACCCGCGCACAATACGAATGCTTAATCAATAGAAACACCACACCACCAGAGCATCAGCTGCAATTAGGACTGATGTATTTGTTGTAATACGTCGTAGGCGTATTCTTAATTTCTAGAGCTTTGAAATCCTTTACATTAAAGCAAAGTGTGATTCGTGCAACATTTAACATTTATTTCATTATGAAAAATCACTCTGGTCGATAAAGTTATTTGATATGTTCTGGTCATCGATTCCCAAACGGCCGTATTCACTAGGTTGATGACCCATGAAGAGTGGGTCTCCAGCAACCCATCCTTGCCGTAAAAGGCGACTATGCTTGTCGTAAGAGGCGACTAATGGGATCAGGTGGTCAGGCTCGCCGACTTGGTTGATACATGTCATCATATCCCAATAGCGTGGATGGATGCTCAATATATCACTCACTGAATTGTCTGGTGCAGACTCGAGAAGGAGACACGTATGAGAGACCATGTGATACAGTGAGAAGTAGGGTGGGGAGAGAGAGAGAGAGAAGGAGACACGTAAGAGAGACCACGTGAGACAGTAAGGAGTAGGGTGGTAGAGAGTGGAGGAGAGAGGAGGAGAAAAGTAATTAGAGAGACCATGTGAGACAGTGAGGAGTAGGGTGGGGAGAGAGAGAGAGAGAGAGAGAGAGAGAAGGAAACAATAGACCATGTGAGACAGTGAGTAGGGTGGTAGAGAGGGTGAGGGAGAGAAGGAGACAAGTAAGATAGACCACGTGAGACAGTTAGGAGTAGGGTGGGGAGAAAGAGAGAGAGAGACGTAGACACGTAAGATAGGCCACGTGAGACAGTGATGAGTAGGGTGGTAGAGAGGGGAGGAGAGAGGAGGAGAAAAGTAAGAGAGACCACGTGAGACAGTGAGGAGTAGGGTGGTGGAGAGGTGAGAAGGTGAGAGAAGGAGACAAGTAAGAGAGACCATGTGAGACAATGAGTAGGGTAGTAGAGAGGGGAGGAGGGGAGAGGAGGAGACAAGTAAGAGAGACCATGTGAGACAGTGAGTAGGGTGGTAGAGAGGGGAGGAGGGGAGGGGAGGAGACAAGTAAGAGAGACCATGTGAGACAGTGAGTAGGGTCGTAGAGAGGGGAGGAGGGGAGGGGAGGAGACAAGTAAGAGAGACCATGTGAGACAGTGAGTAGGGTGGTAGAGAGGGGAGGAGGAGAGAGGAGGAGAAAAGTAAGAGAGACCATGTGAGACAGTGAGTAGGGTGGTAGAGAGGGGAGAAGGAGAGAGGTGGAGAAAAGTAAGAGAGGCTATGTGAGACAGTGAGGAGTAGGGTGGTAGAGAGGGGAGAAGGAGAGAGGAGGAGAAAAGTAAGAGAGACCATGTGAGACAGTGAGGAGTAGGGTGGTGGAGAGGGGAGAAGGAGAGAGGTGGAGAAAAGTAAGAGAGGCTATGTGAGACAGTGAGGAGTAGGGTGGGGAGAGAGAGAGCGAGAGAGAGAGAGAGAGAGAGAGAGAGAAGGAGACCATAGACCATGTGAGACAGTGAGTATGATGGTGGAGAGGGGAGAAGGAGAGAGAAAGGGACAAGTAAGAGAGACCATGTGAGACAGTGAGTGTAAAAGGGGGAGCTTAAAGACCAACTGAGTCTAGTCATTGCGTGCCGTCTAGACAACAGTTAAGTCACTGTCAAGTGCGAAATTGGGACTTCGTCGCTTTGATATCAGGGTAATATATTATACTAGCGAGATTAAACGGATGATAACGGCTAAAATATAATAACTAGTACAAAGCCAACCTGTCCTTAAACTCTATTTTTTTCTAAAACAAACGCCGTAAGTTCAAATGTATGATTGGCCGAGAGAGTATGATGTTAGCAATGGTCGAGCTATATTTTATCGGGTACACTAAAACTGAGCTTTACATATTGCACACATGTCGAACCTGATTCTTATGCGATGCGAATCAACGGTTTAGCAACTAGCGACTCGAGGCTTAAGTAGATACATGTAAAGTGTGTCTTCATCTTTCCGCAACATCGAAGTAGAAGGAAATAACGCGATGACTTCTCCCCACAGGTTGCTGAGTCCCGTGTCAAAGTTCAGACCTGGTCGCTGCATGTATTGCCTTGGGTGAAACTGAGACATTGTTGGTTTCAAAGTACGGTAATCAGTATGTCAGATTGATTTCGTTTAAACACTTGAGTGAGAAGTTAAGTAGAGAGTTGTGAGAATACGCTGATTGAAACACCCAAAACTGACAACTGACGCTGGCTATTAGACCAACATTTAATTCCACAGATAAAGTTTACTTCTATAAAAATATATATTCTACAAAATAAAAAGTATGATCCAAACGGCGCCAAGAGCAAGGCCTTTGATGTCTACATGTCACAACTTTTGAGGTACAATCGAGTATACTCTTTCTACGAAGATCGACGTGTAGAGATTTCTTATGAAAATGGAAAAGGTTTTGTAATTTTGTAACATAAAGTTATCTTATTTAAAACGATATATCTACAAAAGGAAAAGGAAAATCCAAAGGGAGCCCAGAACAACGCTTTGTTCAGCGCTGAGGCAACCTAGACTTGTCAAATCATTCTAGACTTTAGTTAGATTCGTTATTCTAATTTGTTCTCTAGGATCTGGGAGACATACTACTACGCTATGACCTCTTTAAGAATACTTTTGTATGGTTAACGAGCATTGGGTAAACTGAGGTCCACTAACGGGTCGGGTGGTCAGGCTCTTCTTTAAATCCTTTACGACCCGTAAGGTTTCGAATTGGTTTTCGGCAACACATGTTTGTCGTAAGAGGTGAATGACGGGATCGGGTCGTGTGGATCGCTGACTTCATTGATGCACGTCATCGTATCCCGATTGCTTGGATCGATCCTCTTGATGACAAACACTGGATTGTCTGGTCCAGACTCCATTATTTACAGACCGCCGTCATGTAGCTGGAATATTGCTAAGTACAGCGTCAAACAACAAAGAAACACACATAAACCGTTTCGTACAAATAATAGACGCATGACACTTTCTGTTCACCTTTTCGCGAACACCTGGTGTCATCACTAACTGACAGTGTACTTCAAACAAATACGTATGACATAGCAGAAATCGTACAATGGACTCTGCTTTAAGGATATGTTTCTTATGATTCTGAAAGAGGTTTTTTCGCTTGTAATCCTACTGTACACTTCACACGAGGGAGAATACATCAATCACAAAGACACCATGCCATAACCCCCAGCGCGCCAACATATGATGTTTTCAATCGTTGACATAACACAAGGTGGGGTGAATGCATGAAGATACAATATAATGGCAAAGCCAATGAGATAGGATTAATGTACATGTACAAAGATAACAAATTATGACGAAGCCAACATGATTAAGGAGAGGATTCAATTAAGTACACGGTAGATGTTGTGATGACAAGGTGCAGGCTATTGTGACACAAGCAATAAAGCAATCCAGATGTCCATAGTGGTTGATGATGTGACCTTTGTGCACAAAGTGTAGTAGCATATTATTAAGTATTATTAAAGAAATATTATTAAGGTGGGCTAATAAAAAGCGTTTCGATACTCCGAAGGGAAGGTCATTATTTTTTTAAATTTTCCAATAAATATTTATATACGTACATCAAACAATAAGTATAACATTTGATTATGATAAAGGTAATGATAGAAAATGAAGATATGTTTGTATTTGAAGTATACTCAATCATGCTTGTATGTTCGTGTGTATTAGGGATCATCCATAGGGTTTATAGGAGTGTGTCATTCTCAGGAAAATGACAACAAAGAGGCATCAATCTCTCATAACGGTATACTGGTCTTACCAAGGGCGTGCCTTGTCATAACAGTAGATGTCATTCATAACGAGCAATTATGTTTAAAACACAAGATGTTAAAAGCGTTCGACCTGAATTATCAAATGGATCAGACTTGTTCAAAGTGACACACCTGTAATAACTTGAGTCATTAGCTTCTTTGAAATGTAAATGAACTGGTAATCCACGCTGCAACCTTGCAGAGCGCGATTAGAATCCCAGAATTTTTTTGTCACAGCGTATAAATAATGTTACTCTTTACCACACCCAAAGGCTGAAAGAAACATCACTATCACATCCATTATATACTGAGTCCGAATAATATTTATCTGAAAAAAGAACGAAACAATTCATGTTTCATAGCAATATCTAAACCGATGGGTTCAATTGTCCTGGAAATATGCTACATCATTGTTTGAATCATGACATCATAGCAAAACATTGACTCTCTCGTCATGCAGGCCTCTCACCTTTTGAGTACGCTCAGAAAGAGAGAACCTGCTGGCTTTTGTGGCACCATCAGTTCATGTAAACATACAGAAGACAAACCATGTATTGCCTTGTTAACTAGTGGGTAGGTTAAAACCTACCTCGTTGTTGGTTAGTCAGTGTAGCATCTCCTACATGTTCAATATTATCTTTACCAGTGATCAGTTTGCCTAGGATACAACACTTCATTGTATAACTTTGTAAATGCCTCGGTGTGTGTTTGTGTGTGTGTGTGTGTGTGTGTGTGTTTGTGTGTGTGTGTTTGTGTGTGTGTGTGTGTGTTTGTGTGTGTGTGTGTGTGTGTGTGTGTGTGTGTGTGTGTGTGTGTGTGTGTGTGTGTGTGTGTGTGTGTGTGTGTGTGGTTTAACCCACCAATATTCCAGCTATATGACGGCGATCTGAAAATAATCGAGTCTGGGCCAGACAATCCAGTGATTGATATCATAAGCATCGATCCACAAAATTGAGATATGATGACATGCATCATCCAAGTCAGCGATCCACACGACCCGATCCCGTCAGTGACCTCTTACGACAAGCATGTGCACCCGAAGGCCAATTCCAAACTTCACGGGTCGTAAAGGATTTAAAGAAGTACTTGCTTCCGGAACACGAATACAATGGAATGTAGACGTTCAAGCCACATAGACAATAGACACATACTGCCAGCTTTGTCGAAAAGAAAGTTTAGTTGATGTGCATGCACATTACTCGGATTACTAAATTAAAATAACCACAATTAAATGGAATTGATGAAGCAGCTTTCAATTAAGTAGTGATGTCGTGAAGACCTTGTAGTGATGTCATGAAGACCTTGTAGTGATGTCATGAAGACCTTGTAGTGATGTCATGAAGACCTTGTAGTGATGCACCCTTGTGACTTTTAAACAAATCGAAGTGTATCTGCAATAAACCATTGACTAATAAACCATTCGGCCTTTCCACAAGAGAGGGGGTTTCCATTTAAGCTAGTAGTAAAACCCTTTCGATATCCAATAGATGAACAGAAATCTCTTCATAAATCCAACTAAGTCCCGTTCGCTGTCTGGGCTGCGTGTAGAGGGGGCAAAAGCCCTGAGCTGATGATGAGCCTAACCAGCCTGACTGTGGCAGGATCACCCTAACCCTCTTTGCTGCATTTTTATTTTGAACTGTACATAATAATATCAAATGGAAGTTCATGAAACAATTAGTCACGACTATCTCTTGTAGATAAGTAGGTCCTTGGATGTGTTTCCAGAGATGCTTGTGATGTCCAACCAGATCTCCCGATATCTATACCATTGTATGGGACCCTAGAAAGGACATTGTTGTGGTTTCGCCCTCACTAAAACCATGAAAAACTGACCAAATTAACCAAAACCTGACAACCCGCCAATGCGTCATTGACACATTTGTACCAGTCGTCGCGCTTTAAATAATATTTCTGTTGTTTTGTTTCCCCAAAATGCGACAACTCGACAATGTCCCTTCTAAGACTCCATACCACGTTGTTTGATACTGTTCTAATTTCTGAAGTCGGTGGTTCATAACCGTTCAGATGAAATGTCAAAAGGTTGTGCACTTTGAACATGTACTTTACAAAGTATTGATAACAAAACTTCCGTTTAATGTCGAAAAGTTGACGCTAATTTTTAATCAGTGGATCAAACATATTTTTAAAGTAAATAATGACTTCAATTAGTCGGCAGGAAATTAGGGAGATGCCCAACTGTTTGGAGTCATGTCTATGTACGCATGATGTGTTAAGGAAGACGATATGTCAAATGATGCCTCACCTCAAGGAGAACAAATTGCAATGTGTCACAAGGACCATGTGGAGTAATGAACGTAATAAATGCAAAACATGATCACATCGAAATACTGGTTGTTTCTTTTGTGATGAAAGACACGATCTATATAGTAATATCATATCAACTTGATGTGATGCAAGAAAACCATTGTCTCGTGTATTGCTGGTTGTGCTGAGTATGTGGTTAAGCGCTTGTTTAGGTGTCAGCGTGAAACTAGAGGTATTGGTTAACAAAGCAGCAAAGGATTCTATGGTGTCGCCAGTACTAGATTTAACAGAATGTGATAAACAATTTTATTCAATGCGACCCAAAGCCTGAACCATTATTTATAATTTCAACGCCAGAGAATAACCAGTCTCGATTATCTGCCGAAACATTCCATAGGGCGTAAAAAGGCGAAATACAGGTGAAAATTATAAGAATGGATCACTAAAAATCAGTGATGATACCAGAAATTCGTCAACACCTACATTACCCCGATGGTCAGGTGAAGCCTACTCTTGAGAATTTTTAATATGTGAAGAGTCCATAAATACACTCAAGAACAAGATGTTCTTGGTTTCCTGAAATACAACAGCTCCGTTGTTCGTAAGTGAATGTCCTGCTTAATTATAACGACTTCTATATGTCGAGAAATCTCTAGAAACGGATACTTCTATGTAAAACGTAAGACTTGACCTCAAGTACAATTTAGAGAATAGTTGCTCTCGAGGTAGCTTTGTCCTTCAACGGTTGTGTAAAAATAGCAGTTTCGTCGTTAAACCCCAAGCAACCCATAGTCAAACATTCAAAAACATGTCATTCTCTATATACTTAGCTGAGATGTAGGATTCTCATCTAACCCGTGAATATCCGACTCCAAATTGTGTTTTCAACATCCCATGCTAGTCGTAAGACTTCACAAAAGACAAACACGACTGGACGACGTCACAACAGATAGCGACTAACGGGATCGGGTGGTCAGGCTCGCTGTTTTGGTTGATGCATGTTATCGTATCCCAATTGCGTGGATCGATGCTCATGATGCTAGTCACTGTACTCGTCCACAGTCACTGCCTGGTCCAAACTAAATTATGTATCGACCACCGTCATATAAACTGACACCCTAAAGATACTTTGCCACTCTAAAAGCGTTAACTTCAGTTATAGGTTTGATATTCAGAAGAGACGAGGTTGACACCAATATGCGAGCAAGGTTATATAAACCGCTGGCCGAAAGTAACGTTACCACTTTAAACATGAAATTGCAAAAAAATAAAAACACAAGTTCAAACTAAATCAATGAAAAACTCATCGTTCAAACACAACAAGCAGAAGTGCAAGTCCACTGTACGTTTTCTTGTAGAAAATGCAAAAGAAAACTGAAAAAAACCCATGCCACTTGGGCAGCCGAAACTATCCGTGCAATAAGGGTTTATAAATGATACAATGTCAGACACTCACATTGATGAAAAGAAACTACCACAGAAATGCCACGACAGACATTCGAACAACGCAAGCGGGCACTGGGTATGATACAGATGGGAGCCACCCATGCCCACATTGCTAGAACTTTTGATTGCTCTGGTGTTGCTAACTAACCTGGTGCAACGTTACAGACAGACAGGGTAGACATCAGACAGACCAAGAACAGGCAGGCCGAGGGTATCGGCGCCTAAGGAAGACCGGTACTTGCGTACTTAGCATCTCCGGAATTGATTCCTGACAGTGACGTCATAACCGACGAATCCCTTAGGGCATATGGCTAGTCGACAGACAGTGACCAAGCGACTCGGGGCTCAATAAGGGCTTAAGACCTTCCTGAGGACAGAGCAACATCGTTGTCAGAGATTGAGATGGGCCCGGACTGTACGTCGGTGGCAGCGACGTGACTGGCAGAGAGTCGTCTTCACTAATGAAAGCAGGTTCTGTCTCTTCAGAGCGTATAGACAGCGTGTGTATCGCCGAAGGAGAGAACGAACGGCGGCGTCAGGAGGTCATGCCGTATGGTGGAGGGGGTGTTAAGGTGTAGGGAGGATTTTGTGGGCGGATGAGAACACCACTGGTCATCGTTAACGGAAATGTGACAGCTCAGCGTTATATGAATGACATTCTTCGTCCGATTGTCCTACCATTTTAAAACAGCTGCCACGTAGTGTCATTTATCAGCATGACAACGCCAGGCCCCAACACAGCTCGAATCATACAGAACATCCTTGCAGCCAACAAAGTCAAAGTGTTGACATGGCCTGGACGCTCCCCAGATATGTCCCACATCTGGGATGTCATGGATCGTCGTGTTCAACAGCGACCACATCTTCGAGACAACTGAAAAGAACTGACCCAGGCCCTCCACGAAGAATGGCGACGTATCCCATGTGGCGTCATCAGACGACTGACGGTTTCTGTGCGCCGGATAGTTTTTGCATGTCTTGTAGCAGGGGTGGTCAAACACATTAATAATTTGACGTGTCATTGAACTTGAGCGATGTGTGTCTTTTGGCCATTACGTTAAAAGCTAATTCTGCTATCCCATCTCAATTCGGGCAACTGTCATGTCAATATTGTACGCTGTGTGCCTGTCGTTTTAAATGTCGATTTGGTTGAAATTTGATCTTTTCAATCAATTTTACTTCATGCTTCTAGTTATGGTTTTTAACTGGAGTGATTTGTTAGTTTATTAAAGTTTCTGTTGGTCGTCAGCAATATTGCTGAGTGCGGCGTTAGAGAAAGAGCGAGTGAGTGAGTATGGTTTTTACACCGCTTTTAGCAAAGGCGGGGCACCCGAAATGGGCTTCACACATGTGTACCTCTATGGAGAATCGAACCCGGTCTTCGGCGTGACGAGCGAACGCTTTAACCACTAGACTACCCCACCGTCCCCGTCAAAGGGGGCAAAAGAAGCAGACAAAAAATATCATCATCCGGAAGCTGCTAACCCAAAATAATAAAACAAAAAATGCCTGGAATCTGTTTACGCCAATGAACGTTTGCTAATACACAGACGCACAAGACGTTCTCGAGTTCTTAAAACCAATTCACAGCTCTGTTGCTGGAGAGGAAGTATCATCATCCAATAGTCAATACCGGCTACTCAGACAAGACCTAAACCTTAACATCATATACAAGCCGGGAATTGCTCTTGTTAATGGTGGGCCATTCACTGAATTGTGCTGTTTATGTATAATGCCAATTTTCAGCTTACTGGTCCATGGTGTTTATGCTCCCCAAATAGCGACAGCATCCGACTGTAGGGCTCACACGGGCTCACGGCTATCGTACATGGATCCTGGTATTAGTTGTCCTCAGTGTATTACTGTGGCTGCAGTGCTAAATCTGGTTATTACTTTTGAGCGAAGGCCAAATTCATAACTAACATGGATCTATCCACTAAGCCCCGCGTCCACATGCATCACAAGTGATGGATGTGAGAGACTGGCATTGTCGGTACATTATCTGGGAATACTTTTCAATTATACAGAAGCCCAGGTTTCTGTGAGTGTTCATATCAATATCGATGTTTTACCGTGCCAATCTTATCATGATGATGATGCTGAACTCAGTCAATCATTCTCCGTCTGTTATGGTGACGTCCAGACTGTTCATCAGCTTGTATATTTAAATGGGGGATCCTTCCCCCTAATGCACGCTGATCATGATATCGATTTATCAGCCTCAAACCATGACATCCATTTGTCAGTATCAAATCATAACATAAATCTATCAATATCAAACCATGAAATACATTTTTCGGTATCAAATCATGGTATCCGCTTGTCAGTATCAAATCAGGCCTAGGATATCCACTTGTCAGTATCAAATCATGATGTCCACTTGTCAGTATCAAGTCAGGATATCCATTTGTCAGCCTCAAACCATGACATCCATTTGTCAGTATCAAATCATAACATAAATCTATCAATATCAAACCATGAAAAACATTTTTCTGTATCAAATCATGGTATCCGCTTGTCACTATCAAATCAGGCCTAGGATATCAACTTGTCAGTATCAAATCAGGATATATCCATTTTTCGGTATCAAATCAGGATATCCACTTGTCAGTATCAAATCAGGATATCCACTTGTCAGTATCAAATCAGGATATATCCATTTTTCGGTTTCAAATCAGGATATCCACTTGTCAGTATCAAATCAGGATATCCACTTGTCAGTATCAAATCGAGATATCCATTTTTTCGGTATCAAATCAGGATATCAATTTTTCGGAATCAAATCAGGATATCAATTTTTCTGAATCAAATCAGGATATCCATTTTTCGGTCTCAAATCAGGATATCCATATTTCGGTATCAAATCATCATAATGTTATATTTGTTTTTGTTGTCAAATCACGATATTTTGCTTTCAAGTCGAATCACGATAGACAGTTCAGTACCTTGTGTTTTCGTATTGGCTTTTGTAATTTTATCGCATAACAACTGATAAAAAATATATTAATGCATGTGTCCTTCTTATGACCATTTATCTAATTCATCATAAAGTGAAACAAAGCGTGTGCTTAGTTGTTTTTCAGGTGAACAGTTGACTTGCCTTTGCATGTGTTTGTGAAGGGTGCCACCGATGGGGCAGGATGTGCTTACCTTTTCGCGAGCACCTGGTATCATCACAATGTTTTAGTGATTCATAAACACATGCTCATGAGAAATCATAAATCGAATTTTAGCAGAGATTCCTTGTGGCTATGGAAGTAGTTTTCACGTTTCACGTTTTCAAAACGCGTTTGTAACACGACATATATGTTTTCTTGTGTTCTTGACTCGGGGTACTGGACTCGGGATCATTGGCCAGTCCCTACAGGTCACACAGAGACAAGGCACGAGCTTTCCATACGGCGCTGAGGTAACCATAAGTCTAGATGAAATAGGGTTTAACGTCGCGTTCAAGATTATTGCACTATTATAGGGACGTGCATGCACTTCCATGTGTGTGGCTACTTGTGCCGGAATTATGCACATTTAATAGTTCTAGCCCACTGAGATACCATGCCGCAAATTAACATGGATGCCCCCTAGGACAGAGTAAACTGACTCCGAGCGGACCAGTCCTTGTGTTAACCCCTTAAAGACTAGCGCCAAGGCAGGGTAACAACAAGTACCATCTTGTTATGTATTTTGGAATGACGCGACAGACGATCGAATCACCGATCGTCCGCTTTGCGGACACGCGATCTACCACCAGACCACGTGCATGGAGACGGTCTGAACCTGGTCTGAAGTATCGAGGTATGAGGAACAACTGTTAACCTGCGAGAGGTGGACATTCTTTCACCAGGGACAGATAATTCGTGAGTTAGAGCTTACGTTTTTCTGTATATTATCCATAGTCATGTTGAAATTTGGATCAATGACACATGGCAAGAAGAGATATCAGCTCTGTCAAGAACTTTGAAACTACGTCGTATAAAAACCACGACGCCATGCCCGATACAGATAAGAAATATACTGGTCGCACGAGGACGTAATCTTCAAATAACTTTTTAATGTGATGTTTACACAATATACGGCTTTTCCATTGGACAAGAGGCCGGTCACTAGACCCCGAAATTGACGTTCATAAGCGTGTATGTACGGCACATTTCGACGTTCATTCGTTTTTCACTAGACTGTATTCTTGAAATGACGTAACACTGTCGGACTACATCCACGTCACCAGGGATTCCCTGGGAATTCCCTTGCACCAATAAATACTTAATAACTGTTTCTGATCATTTACACTCTTTGATCTTGCACTGAGCGTTTTAGCGCACATTGGGATAAGAACGGAAGAAGGAAAGCACGCCCGTTTATGAATATTCTCACGACGATTGACACTAGCGAACAAAACGACGAAATGCACATCCAAACTAATGCTGTATCGACTCGACCAATGTCTAGACTGATAGTGACAGTCTACAGCAATCTATGAATTTGTTAGTATCTATTTGACACATCTTTTACAATCACCTTTCAATGATCGACCAACTGCTCAATGACCATATATATAACCGCCACGGGTTCATTAGCAGCTTAGGAAATCTCTCCCGTCACGTTTATCGTGTCGGCCATTTTGACGTCATATATATGATGTAAATGAGTCACGACGCGCTGTCATAGTAACTGACTACGTGAGGTAGTTTATAAATAGACATCTCTCATCTAATGATAATGTTATTTGAATGTATTTTGTTGTAAGCAAACTACAAAAAGATGTCACTGTAACCATACATACGCTCATGTCACCTCTACTTTTAAGAAACTACTTCGCTCCGCGAAAACAGGTGGTTCTTGTATGGCTGTCAGTGCAAAACATGTACTAAATGAAATAATATTGTGTACAGGTCTACATGCTTCGAGGTAAAATATAATGATATAAAATAGTATTAAGTATGAACCTTCATAGAGATGGGGTCATACCTTGCACGCTCCGACGTTCATACAGTTTGGCCCTCACTCAATGAAGGTTTATACTCCAGTGGGGGGCACGGGTGGCCCAGTCCTCTAAGGCCCCGCGATTCGCTGTGCAGAGTTGCGTCCCTTGGGCACGCCAGAAACCTATGATTGTGGGTTCGAATCCCGGTTCGCCCCAATTATGTTTCTAGGTTTGTCAGCACCATACCCGTGCTCATGGGTTTCACCGAAGTGGTAAACGTCTGAGACCTGCATCACTTCGGGCTTTCCTCCCACATGAAGCTGACACGCCGTGATATAACTGGAATACTGTTAAAAGCGGCGTTAAACCAAACTCACTCACGCACTCATACTCCAGTGAACTCACACAAAGTGAAAGTCAATTCTTAATTAGTTGCGATCATGCGTTGCTATGTCATGACTTTGCTATGACGTCACGTTGCTATGGACAGCTTTGCAAACAATGGGAGAAGATGAGTGCACCGGCCAATCAGCAAGAAGGAAAATAATGAGCAGTGAAAGAATTGTAACCGACAATCTCATTTAAATCAGACCTTTTACCCCTGTCAGTATAGAACGGACTAATGCAAGTATTTGGGGGCGCTTTACATATTGTTTTGCATAATTATATAGATATACTACTACAACTGCGACAGTGATTATATATTTATTTATCACAATATATATTTATACATCAAAGTGACCGTATCGCTAGCTCTCCGTTGGGCTTCGATGAAAGCACGTGGAGCCGTACAACCAATGTAAAAATAAAATAAAATGCAAAAACACGTATTTCACGTATTAGGATACTTTCGTATTGAACCGTAACCATTCTTTGACATTTCTTTATGAAAATGTATAGACTTGTCAAACATGAAACGGATGAAAAGCATATGCAATATCTTGAAAAGACTGTGAAAGATGTGACGAATCGTCACATGACGCTGGCCTGTAGCACAGGTACTATGCTGGCTGGCTGCCGGCCGCATTGAACTCTGGGTAGAAGAGTGTGATCAAGATGAAGGATGCGTGGTTTCTTTAGCCAATCAAATGTCAGCTTTCTAAAACTATTCAGCTTCATTTCTCCACACCCTCGATCCGGATAGTTTGATCTTGACAAAAGAAATCCGACACAGGCCAAAATATATCCTCCATAGTACACGGTTTTGGGTGGAGATGCCACTTCACTCAGAAACGCCAGGATAAATGAAATTTCTGCAACAATATATCAGCGCGACGTTATTGCTTTTGCGTTCAGAACGCCTCGAGTATTTTCGTTTTTAAGATACAGAAAAAAGATGCGCCTGTGTAAATGCTATGCTCACTCGTACTTAGAATTTAGAAGTGTCGTAGCTGATTGGCTGATTGGAAAGTTCACCCGACGCGGCCTCCTGTAAATGTGTCCTCAGATCTTCAGACAGAGAGGTATCGTATCAGAGCAAAAAATCTGATTTAATGAGATTGTGTAACCGATATCCTAGTCCCCATGGGTCATGGCTATTGACTGCAAATAGTTACAAACCCCGGCAGTCCCCCTTTAAGGGGATTTATATCAGTGTGAGTGATGTGATCAAAGGCAGCGATGGTGCGTGTGGCCGAGTTGTCTAAATAAATGCGACAAACCCATTTCTATAATAACAAGAAATATCCGAGTCTGTTGTGACATTCCTGCTATATCAAAAGCATGAATCACATCCAATTAGTCAAACCTAATAGCAATAAGGAGATTCCTAAGGCGTGTCAGAAAAGCACTGATCGTGCGTTCTTCCCCCGATTGTGTTTCAAGGTTTGTCGGCACCATACACGAGATCGTGGGTTTCATCAGAGTGGTAAACGCCTGAGACCTGCATCACTTCAGGCTTTCTTTAAGCTGACGCGCCGTGATATGACTGGAATGATGTTCAAAGCGGTGTGAAACCCAACTCACTCACTCACGCACTGCAGAAACATAGTGTGCTGCACACATGACCATGTATAGCAATCCACACAGTTCAGTCACGATGGTACGGTATCATTATGGTCAAACATCGTGTTGATTTGTTGTCACTCACCAACATTCCAGCATACGACGTCGTCGGCGTGTAAAAATCAGAAAGTCCCGTAACTGGTTTTGTTAGCATATTTCTTACAACCAGCATATGTTGCAATGGTCCTATTCTCAACCGGAATCTCCACGGGGTCACTTCTTACGGCCTGTGTGCGTTGCAGGGGTCCCTCCGGGGTCACCTCTGACGGCCAGCGTGTATTGCAGGGGTCCTCTTCTAACCCGGAATCTCCTTGGGGTCACTTTTTACGGCCAGCCTGTGTTGCAGGGGACCTCTTCTAACCAGGAATCCCTACGGGGCACGGCTTACGGCCAGCGTGTGTTGCAGGGGCCAATTCTAACCCGGAATCTCTTCAGGGTCACCGCTTACGACCAGCGTGTGTTGCAGGGGTCCTCTTCTAACCTGGACTCCCTACGGGGCACGGCTTACGACCAGCGTGTGTTCTAATTCGGAATCCCTACGGGGGTCACACGTTGTGACCACCAGATCCTTATGTTAGTGGACCCTAACAATAAGGAGGCGGTAAGGGGATGGTCTACTCAGTCGTTCGGGGGTTGCCACAAAACAGATAACGTTATGAATAATGATAAGAACTCGCAGGACATTGATTATTATCTCTTCTGAGCTGTCACACCTTATACGAGTACTGTTAACGTGTGGACGTTGCTCTGAAGGATACACACTGGTTTCCTGAATAATCCAGAACAATCCAAATGTGCCATTGAACTATTTCTGGTGCAACGATACTGGTCATGGCGTGATGTTCGACACGGCATATTATACCCACAACGAACAACTGACTAGCTAATGTGACAAAACGAACCATTCTTCGTGAATGACCACAGCTTGGTCCTACATTGTCTACCATGGTGGATCCCTCAACAACTGTCCCCGGCAGCCTTGGCAAAGTCATTATGATATTTACGTTACCATTCTCGTAGACTGTGTTTGCATGGGTGGTTTCTTGTGTTTGCATGGGTGGTTCCTGAAAATCGGTCACACATATTGGCTCAGAAGAATATGGCTAGAGCATGTGGTAAAACTGTTCATTCGACCTATGGACAAATTGGATCACAAGGCGTCATGAGAACGTTTGCAAGAGTTGCTTTCACAGACACGTAATTATGAATTGGAACAGTTTCTTGTGTCCACATAACCGATTCCTCAACAAATGGAACACTTTCTTGTGTCCACATACCTGAATCCTTACCGAATGGAACAATTTATTGTGCCCGCATAACCGATTCCTCACAAACTGTAACAGTGTCATGTCTGCTGGGACGGTCAATAGTAAGGTCTTCTCAAGATGTGATTATGATCACTAGTTAAATACTTTCATTGGGTGGGTATATTCTTTGCTTTCCTTTATCTGCATAATGCGATTCTCACACTTCCAATGTAGTATCGTAAAAACGTGTCTTCTTGTCGAAGTGTAACCTCAAATTGATTTTCTAACACAACAGCTCCTGAATGATGGAGCGTGTTAATGATTGGAAAATATGTTTACAATAAAGCTATTGATGGTGAAACAGGACGATGTCCCATTCATGACAAAATATTGGTTAAAATTAATGAGCATGTGATCGCAAATATACCCTAACCAATGTTAAAAACTACTTAAAGCTCTTGATGACAGTGGTAAAACGAATTGGGTCTCCAATGTCAGGATATTTATTATTGTCATGTGATTATTCATTTGTGCAGATGTCCAAAGACGTAGCGGATACAGATTTGTCCTTATACTCTTGTAAACAAAGACATGTGAGGTCAAAACTGGCTTGATAGTATGTCTTCTTCACGTTTCTCAAGCAATTACATTGATATCACCCCAGTATGGAACCATAGAGGTATATAAGTATGTTAGATAATAAATCGCTTGGTATGGCTTTATGTAAATTCAGTGTCGTTGCACAAGTTCAATGTCAATTTTAGACGTAGATGTGAAAAAAGAGAAATTGAAATGGATACCTGTAACAAACTGCCAATTTGGAGAAATTTGGGATGAATTTCATGTTTTATTAGTATGTGATAAGTATAGTATATTCCGAAGTTTAACAATATGCATGAAAACAAGAAGTTAATGATCAGTCTCTTATCAGCCAACAACCATGCTGTTGTACGTTCACGAGCCATATTGTTAAAACATATTTTCTCTGTCAGATTGAGTTTCTATATCATACATATCACGTGACTAAACAAATGAAACTGAATTGTCAACTGTACAATTGTCCATGTGGCTTTAAATACCAAATAAAGTATCTGCTGTCTGTCTGCCTCATGGAGCGGTTTTCTTGCTCACTGAACGTTAACAGACCATCATGACATATGCCAAGAACATGTTACCATAGCAAAGTTACAGAAGCGTGTTTGTGACATGAACACCGCGGCAGAACATAACGTCAATGATGCAGTGTTCACACATTACAAATTCGAGTGACGAAGTCTTTCTTAGCTAAATGTGTGATGGACTTTGAGATTATATGTAAGATAGTGACAGAGTCTCATGACGACATGTTGTCTTGTTATTTTTCGCGCCGCCATGGTGTCTGTCATAGTTCTTGTTTGTAATGTGACTGCGAGGCTCTGTATCATCGTGGTAGCGTATGTATCTATTCTGACGTCCATCTATTGAGACGTCGCGACGTGATACGTCAACGTGCACCGCATCACACTTCACCTTGGTCTTTACACCGTCAGGAGCGGCAGATGTGAGCGTGTATTTGTCACCTCGCCGTGAATCAATGACGCGTCAAGCTCGACCCATGTTTTGATTCTTGTTGTTTAACGCCGCACTCAGCAATACTCCAGCTGTATGACGGCGGTCTGTAAATAATCGAGTCTGGACCAGACAATCCAGTAAATGATGCCATGATCATCAAACCACGTAATTGGGATACGATGACATGCATCAACCAAAACAGCGAGCCTGACCACCCGATGCCGTTAATCGCTATCTGTTGTGACGTCGCCCAGTCGTGTTTATCTTTTCACACGTCACAAGTTCGTGTTTATCTACTGGGACGTCGTCTGTCGTGTTTATCTATTATGACGTTGCCCTGTCGTGAGTATCTATTTTGATGTCGTACTCGTGGTCTCACGTTGATCTATTGTTGCGTCGCCATGTCGTGTTTGTCTTGTGTGACGTCGCCCTGTCGTGTTTGTCTATTATAACGTCGACGTCGCCCTGTCGTTTTTTTTCTTTTGTGACGTCGCCCTGTCGTTTTTTTCTTTTGTGACGCCGCCCTGTCGTGTTTTTCTTTTGTGACGTCGCCCTGTCGTTTTTTTCTTTTGTGACGCCGCCCTGTCGTGTTTTTCTTTTGTGACGTCGCCCTGTCGTTTTTTCTTTTGTGACGTCGTCCTGTCGTGTTTTTCTTTTGTGACGTCACCCTGTCGTGTTTTTCTTTTGTGACGTCGCCCTGTCGTGTTTTTCTTTTGTGACGTCGTCCTGTCGTGTTTTTCTTTTGTGACGTCGCCCTGTCGTGTTTATCCTTTGTGACGTCGTCCTGTCGTGTTTATCTTTTGTGACGTCGTCCTGGCGTGTTTATCTACCTCGACGTCGTACTTATAGTCTCATGTTTATCTTGTTTTGTTTGCTATCTCCCTTAGCGTCATACTGTCATATTTATCTCTTTTTTTCATGATTATCTCTCTTGTTATCACGGCCATCTCAATGATAATTTTATGTCAACCATGTACACGCTGCTTCTTCGTCATTCCATATGTGGTGTTCGGTGACTGGCCATAAACTCAAACACTCGTAAAGCAATAGTTGTGTTATGCAACAACTCCTTTCGATCCACAAGGGATACACTTTCCATGAAGATTCAATTACAAATATTCGTTCCTGAAGATATCAAAATAGTCACGAATGTGAAAGATGCCATTGTTTCTTGATTGTGTGACCTGTTACTTAAATGGCCTGACGAGAATTGGAAACTTGGAGAAAAATTCAAAGCTGTTATTTTTTTCTGTAATGAGATTACACAGGCTGTTTATTAGTTAACTCGAAACGTAACTTTGTATGATATTAAAATTGCAACAGAAGGATGGAGACACGTGTTTAGCTAAACACAAACAACTTCTTAATCCAATAATGGTGTAGCAATTATCTGAATCCAGATGTCCTATCAGGGTATCTATAGCCGATGTGTGCACCAGTCCGTTCATCACACTATCGCCGAGTCTTGGCTGAAGTCGAAATGATGTCTTGTCATAGGGGCTGCGAATCAATATGCACACGTAGCGAAAACTAGTACTGGTGCTTACACTTGTCATGACATAGAGATATTTTCAACACAATTGGTGAAACGTTAAGGGGACGAAGAAGGCTCGGTCCTCTAAGGCGCCGCGGTGGAAAGAGTTATGCCTTAGAGCTGTTTCAGGATCCGCTGATCATGGGATCAAGTAAAAGATTCGTCTGGAGAACGATCTGTTTTCTCTGCGGCTTTTTGTGTGAGTTTCACAAAAATGGTGACCTACGTTACTCTTTGTCCGCATAAAGCTGTTAGGGTGTGTTATGACTGAAATGAAAAAATGCAATATCCTAGCTATATATCGGGGGCCTGTCTTGGCTAGACCGCCTTCATCCGCCAAGAGAGGGAAGGATCCGGGGTTTCATCCCCGGTCGCGACATACCAGAAGACGTCAAAAAATGGTACTTGTTACCCTGCCTGGCGCATTAAGGGGTTAAAACAAGGATTGGTAGGCTCCCAGTCAGTATACTGTGTTTGAGTGGGATATTCGTGTTAAACTGCGGCATGGTATCTCATTTGGCTAGCACTCTAAAATCGGCATTAGTCCGGACTAGTACAAGTAGCCACACACACAAAGATACACGTGCATGTGCATTGTTAAATATGTGCAATAATATTGAAAGCGAAGTTAAATAAAATTTCACCTCACCTCACCAAACAAACCAGTATGAATAATATTGAACAATATGAACAAAGAAAGTAATGGATCATGAATATGTTTTGGGGGAATATGTTTTTGTAGTAAAGAATGAGCACACAAGGTCATACAAATATTTTAAAAAATCCAAATCCCTGTTATTTTGTTTTGTATTTTATGAGCAACTTCACGTTCGAAGAATCTGACCAACCAACCATTTTGTCGCCTCGTAAAACCAGTATATACCTTTTTGACCCCATTCTTTCCCGGAATCCCCACGGGGTATTCATTATGTGTAATTTAAGTAGTTATATTATCACGGCATGTGTGATAGTAACCTTAACACTACAGGCTAAAGAAACCACAGAATAATGTTTGAACGTCTTGCCTGGAATCCCGTTTCCAGAATCTAGGAACCTATTTACGATTGTACTGTCAAATTGTCCATATACTAACATAATTTTGTTTAGGGTTAATGGTCCTTCTCTGTGTGTTCTCTCCAACCTTTATTGTGTGTCTTCACAGGGTCTGAGTACCACCCTTGTCTGCGTTCCCCTGTTGGAGACACTGAATGTATATCGTGTACGCCATTTTGCCAACATAGCGACCACATCAGAGGGGACTCGAGTATTGGCTTCACACGTTGTGTTAACATTGGGAATTGGCTACCCTGCTGTATGTATTACTGTTGGCGGTAGAACATGCTGTCATCATCTGTATTCAACTGGGTGGGATAGCCTTGTGGCTACAGCGTTTGTTCGTCAAGACGATGGTCCGGGTTCGATTCCCCACAATGTGTGGAGCCCATTTCTGGTGTCCCTCACATAACATAACTATTTTAAATTGAAGCCCCCGTATACCGCCTCCGTGGTTTAGTGGATAGAGCTTCTGTCCGTTAGTCGCCTCTTGCGACAAGCATGGGTTGCTGAAGACCAATCTTAACCTGGATGTTCACGGGGACAACACGAACCATGTCATTGAGGTAATCCTCCATGCATACGCTGTACGCGGACAAAGATACATACCGTGACCGCTCCGTACATTCTCGTCAAGACAAAATGCAAAATGTGGAACACACCCACCACCACCAACACAGACACACTCACCGAATATATTTATCATAAAATGTTATTTTATTTTTCTATACATCAGTTTCCTTTTTTAAAAATACATTCTCTTAGTATAGTCATTTAATCTCATTTAGCTCCAACGCCTCTACTGTGTTATAACAGAGCTGGCTGTTACATCGTATCAGTATTAACGCCCGTGACAGACAATCAGGTTACGTTAGCATCACAAGAAACTCTGCTTGCAGCAATCTGATTGTATTTAACACACACGGCCCATAGGAGAAATTCGAGATTACATCGTCACCAGTCCATAAACCTTTTGAGGCCTCTTTTACCTTCTAGTATTTGACAAGCCATTGGGCATTTTAATACTCTCTGGTAAGACTATCGGATCAATCTCGGCTTTCTTAATGAAGAACTTCAGTGCCTCATACAATCGCCTGTGAACCTACGAGACGACAAAGGCGCATTTGCAGGTTCGCGTCTACAGCGTCGTTGCAATGATTGCTATCGAGAGGTCCTTAAACTTCAATGAGGACTCGAAAAGCTACCAACATGACTAATACTGTTTTCAATGAATAGCATTTGCACTGTTATATCAGCTTCTGAGATTCAGAAGATACCGTTAATCTTGAAATGTGTGATGTTGTTACAATGAATATTTATACGTTCAAACGTTTCAACATTAAAGTCATCAGAATGATGGCTTAAGTTATAGGATTGATATTCAGAAGAGACGAGATTACACCAATAAGCGAGCAAGGTTATAAATCGCCCGCCAAAAGTAACTTTACCACTTTAAACATGAAATTCCAAAAAATTAAAAACACATGTTCAAATTAAAGCAATGCAAAACACATCATTCAAACACATCGATGCTCTGTGTACGAGGTGATACACGTCCACTGCACGTTGGTTTGGAGAAAATGAGAAAAAGTGAAAAAACACGTGCCGCTTGTGCAGCCGAAGCTGCACGTGCAATAAGGGTGTATCGATGATACGAAAGGCATGTCAGACAATCACACTGATGAAAAAACACAGAAATGCCACTAATGTGATTGACAAGATTCAAGAAAAATATGGCAAATATGCAGATCTCGCTTTCGAAATGTCACGCTTGCATCACAAGTACCATGTTGTCCGACTCCCCATTGTTCTCGGTGCCTCAGGTTTGGTACGTCCCAATCTGTTGACTGACATTAGGAGAGTACCCGGGTTTGCTATCAGGAATACAGACCTTCTGACAATCTGGGTAATGCAGAAGGCTGCAGTGTTGGGGAGTCTTTACATTCTCCGAAAAGTTCTGGGTGAGTTTGACTATGCAGCGCTTTCTGGGAGAAGTCCCATTCGCTGTCTGGGCTGCGTGTAGAGGGGGCAAGGGACCTGAGATGATGAGTCTAACAAGCCTGACTGTGCATTTTTTATTTTAATCTGTAAATAATAATAATAATTATAATAATAATAATAAACAAGCCATGTGAAATTATAAAGTAATGTTTGAAGGTGGCTCGACTACATGATTTTATTTCTCATTTTTCCTTGCCGGAAGACGTACCCAGTCGAGCAATGGTGCACACGGTGGACAAGAATAGCCATCGGCTGGTCCCGGTATGACATGGAATGGTCATCGTTTGGTCCCGGTATGACACGGAATGGTCATCGGCTGGTCCCGGTATGACACGGAATGGTCATCGTTTGGTCCCGGTATGACACGAATGGCCATCGGCTGGTCCCGGTAAGACACGGAATGGTCATCGGTTGGTCCCGGTATGACACGGAATGGTCATCGGTTGGTCCCGGTATGACACGAATTGTAATCGGCTAGTCTCGGTATGACACGAATGGCAATCGGCTGGACCCGGTATGACACGGAATGGTCATCGGTTGGTCCCGGTATGACACGAATTGTGATCGGCTGGTCCCGGTATGACACAAATGGTCATCGGTTGGTCCCGGTATGACACGAATTGTGATCGGCTGGTCCCGGTATGACACAAATGATCATCGGTTGGTCCCGGTATGACACGGAATGGTCGTCGGTTGGGCCCGGTATAACACGAATGGTCATCGGTTGGTCCCGGTATGACACTATCGGATCCGGACATTGGCTAGTCCCAACATGACAGAAGCGGCATTGAACGCTCCGCGAACAACATATTTCTTTCAAAATATTAAGTATCCAAATCAGATTTTGCAACAAACGTTTCCATTTAACAATTGTGTTGTACCTAGTTAATACACTAATTGTTCAGCATTTCATTGTGAAACTCGGTGTGTACCAAGTAGCAGAATGTCTCCAAAGTATTATACTAAATATCTATCATACTTATTTTTAATGCAATTTCACTTAAATATATTATCATTTTTATCTCATTAAAACAGATTAATTATTCTATAATGTTCAATGTAGCCACTTTTGTGACATAATATAATACTGATATGTTTCCAAAAAAGGTTTTGTCATCACATTCATACACCCTTCTTTCACGAATAACATGATTTTTATGTTGTATTTTAGAAAGAGAAAATGTCTCAATTACGATAATTACAAAACGCTGTTCAGTTTTCACGTGGATTTGGAGTTTAGACTACAAATAGAAGGGATCAGTGAGCGAAGTCCCAAAGCAATTCTATAAGCACTGTTTAAGAGACGTACGTAGTAATGGCCGGCATTGTATGGCCTTCCTAAAGTGCTGTGAGTGAGTGTCGTTTTACACCGCTTTTAGCACTTTTCCAGCAATACCACGGCGGGGGACACAAGAAATGGGCTTCACACATTGTACCCATGTCGGTAATCGAACCCGGGTCTTCGGCGTGACGAGCGAACGCTTTAATCACTTGGCTACCCGACCGCCCCCTAAAGTGCTGTGAGGATGCTAGCGAGTTAGTGATAGTTCACGTTGCTGAATGCGGAAGTCCTCAATATCCCTGATATGCCACCGCGAACTGTAACTATTCAAATCTGGGCCTTACAATCCAGTCGCTGAAGCAGCAAGCCACGCTATCGGGCCATGACGCAACACAGTCAAACCCGACTACCCATCCGTCTCAGCACGGGCATGGACGTTTCAAACAGAACGGTAAGAACGTTACAATTTCACGCCAAAGACCTTTGATAGTGGGTTAATATCGGTTCGCCTCGATTATGTTTCTAGGTTTGCTAGCACCGTACTCCTGCTCGTGGGTTTCTCCAAGGCGGTAAACGTCTGACCTGCATCACTTCGGGCTTTCATCCAACACCAGCTGATACGCCGTGATATAACAGAAATACTGTTCAAAGCGTCGTCAAACCCAGCTCACTCCAACATGTGGTGCGTATGCCACGAGTTATTTCTAACCAGAACAGATACATTACAGTTTAGTAATGACTCTCCGGCAACGACAATCTTTAGGGAAGGACACTATCACTTGTATCAATTCAGATCTGTATTTTGAGTTGGTATTTGATTTATTACCTCAGATTGTATTTTGATTGACTCATGCACATGACAAATACAAGATGAATCAATCAATAAAATTTGGAACTCAATCAGTCGACAGCCAGTGTGTGCCTGTTAAAAGATGGTTACTATGATGAGCTTAAACAAGGACGCAATACTCCGACCCTTACAAATCAAAGCACATTTATCATGCGATAATCTCGCGCGCCATGAACACATGATCATGCTACCTTAGAGGTAGAATCCATCATCTTGATCGCTAAACGGTTAAACGTATAAACCCTTCCCTTTATACATGCTACATGCATGTACGTTGATGTAATTTCATTTGCATAAACTCTCCTATCAATAACGTCACATGCATGTACATAGGTGCAATTTCATTCAAATATTACTAAAATCTCTTCGACCGAGCATAATGCCACATGGACGATCCCTGCTGTAATATCCTTAAACATCCCATCTTTTCAAAGCAGAGACGCCGCTTCCGCATCACATTGTCCCATGCCATCCGTCTCGTATAACATCACGTGCCAAATAAACATCATCATTTTGTTATTCTGCAATAAGAATGAGACAAATCCATGTCTTATTTACTAATTGCGATGATGACAAAATCCGGTTTAGTTTTAGCATTGCTTTGTAGTTAGACAAAGCTTACCTTCCCGCTACAAACAGAAGGGCTCGTGATGAGGTCCCTTGTGTCTCTCGGGGTTCCACCAGCACTGCATAAAGAGACGGGGCCAAGAGGGATTAGGATTGGATTGAATAATGAAATAGAGATCAGCTGTGCTGACTACAAACCGCTGAGGTGTCCATATGGTAATACCAGTCTCCAGTTAATCACACAATGGTACCCTTCCCTGTTTAGCATTAGAGTAAACCAAATACGAAATGACCATGTTTGTGTTTATTCAAACAACTCCCATGACATCGATGGGCTACATTATAAGTCTCGCATATTTCAGGACAGACGGTAAAGGATTATGGATATTATTTCCATGCGGCCAAGGCGACCAGTGAGAACGCCTCCTCTGTTTCATATTTAGATCTGTGCGTAAAGATTCCGAGTGAAAAACACTCTCCACAAGATTGTACGACCAGAAGGATGACTTCAACTTTCCAGTAGTCAAATGTCCATTTATATCGAGCAATATTCCTGCAGCTCCAGGTACAGTCGAGCGTGCTCTCCAAAAGCGTTATACGACACTTGCTCAGAAGATGTAATGGTCGCAGTTTCTACGCTCTTCAAAACAAATGATATTCTACAGAAAACAAGAATGTCCACGATGCAAACACAATTCCAGTATGGATATTTCAAGGTTCTGATTTGATTTATGAAATCACTTTTTCATTAGAGTTCCTACTTTATTGGAAATAACTTAAAACTTTCCATATCATTACAATATGCTGTGAGTTTGAGGATGATCAGAGCTCACGTAGCAGCCGAGTTCGGAGGCTTCCACCCTGATCGGCCACCAATGACTGAGGTGGAGGAAACAATCTAAAACAACCGGCCACGCGACAGTCAGGATAAAGCAATCTATGACGAAGTCAAGCGTAAGCTGGGACACAAAGACAAAGAGTCTTTCCAACTATCTTTGATTGAGATATACAAGAGCTGAGAAGTTGTTTGCTCAGGGTTACTCGAGGCCTCAGTAAAACTTTCAAAAACGTTTTTATGGTTGACAATAATGATGTCCGATTGAATTCTTCATTTTGACTTGACTGTCGAAAGTGCGACAACAGGAGTTAATAAACACATGCTCATGAGGTAGTCGAACTCGAACAGAGCTTTCTTAAGAATATGGAAAGGGTTATGTTACTTTTATTTTCCTGTTACCCTGTCCCACCGGTGTCATATACATGCGCAAATATAAGTCAACTGTTCCCAAATATTTGTTTCTTGTTTGACGCCGCAACCAGCAATATTCAATCTATATGACAGCTGTCTGCAAATAATCGAGTCTTGACCCGATAATCCATTGATTGAAATGATGAGCATCGATCTACGTATTTGGGATACGATTATACGCATCAACCAAGTCAGCGAGCCCGACCACCCGATCCCGTTAGTCGCCTTTTACGACATGCATGGGCTGCTGAAGACCAAAAACTTAATGTTTTCAGAACGTTGCAAGGCTGAGGTAAGGCCAACATGAGGTCCAATATCGCCTGTGGCACTCGCGGAAACACTGCCAACTTGAGGTCCAATATCGACTGTGGCACTCGCAGAAACACTGCCAACATGAGGTCCAATATCGCCTATGGCACTCGCAGAAACACTGCCAACTTGAGGTCCAATATCGCCTGCGGCACTCGCGGAAACACTGCCAACTTGAGGTCCTAAATCGCCTATGGTACCCGTGACTACATTTATTTTAGATTTGGCCACCATCAGTGTGTATTTTCCCTTGTGGCTGGCAGTTGGGTTTCAGTACATAATCTCTAAGTAACAAGTTACTACCTCTTATGTAATTCTATTATTCAATTATACTCTCTCTTGATCTATAGCATCACAGTGGATTTGGACTGTAGACTGTCGCGCCTGTTTCTCGCTATTACATCAGAGATCCGTCGACCGTGTGTTCACACGTACTGTTTATTACCCTGATGTGTTTCGATGGTCTCCTCCAATTAGTAAGACAACCCAGTTGTGAGACACCTTAAAATAACAATGTCATACCTGATTGCACATGTTAATCAAGTAATTAACCCCTATCATGAAAATGGACTTGTCTTATTATAGACAAAAGAAATGACTCAAGATGTTTGATACCCTCTTTTACTTTATTTAATTCAACATTTTAATTCATCCATCCCTTAAAATCCATTGTTTTAACATATTCGCCACTTAGAGTTCAGTTAAAGTTAATATCACAGTTCACATCACAGTTCACGTCGAGGTTGTCACACGACACAACCTTAATCCATCTTCAGAAGTTTGCCAACAGCATACAAGAACTGGAGGGGTGTCTTGACACCCTGGGATAGCTGATCCTTCAGTCTGGAAAGTCGATTGTCAATCTCCTTGTACACACGCTTTCTTGCTGGTGGAGCTGCACCTAGGTCTAACTGAGATAGCTTGGTCTTCTCAGATTTCTCAATCTTCTTGATGATCTCGATGAACCTGTAGAGATTAGGATGACGATGATTCAGTGATGCATTGAGGCGACTGTGGAAACCCTCCAGGTTGTTGTTGGTCCTTGGGCCGAATGTCTGGTGATGGTTCCACAGTGAAAGAGGGAATCTGGCTTCATAATCCACCCAGTTTGTGACTATGTAGTCGTTGAATTCGTCAGCATTGGGTACATCGGGAGACTGGTTCATGGAGTCAATCCATGCATCCTGAACCTGTTGAAGAGGCAGCAGAGGCAAGGCAGCAGCTCGTCGGATCCACTGTTCCACAAGGGGGTTATCTCTGTATCCAACAGCAAGACCAAGCTCCTGTGTTTTCCGCCAAATCGCCTGGGTAAAGTGGAAGAAACACCCCTTGATGTCTGAACCTTGAAACTCTGTCCGGAGGGCTCTAATGGCAGCAACTTCAAAGTCCACCTGGAATATCTCTGGGTTGAATGGTTGGTTCAGTAGATGTTGGATGTGGACCTTCAACTGAGCAAAGAGGCGTTGGTAAGTTGTAGTCCGACGATCAGGTATCAATGCGTAGACTAGGGGATAGGTAATGCTTCCTATCCGTGCATGCAGTATGTAAAGCTGATTCCAAAGATCTGGGCAGGCGGAGAAAGTACCATCCATGTAGACAATGGAAGCTGACTGGAGGACTCTAAGCTGATCATCAGTTGCAAGTACCAGCATCTTGTCTTCTTCACCGTCGGCAAAAAGCAGAAACCGCTCACCATCATTGGTCTCTCTCCAGGGTGCTGCAATGTCGACTGAACGAGGACCTCGAGAGTACCTCTTTGACTGGTAATGAACTCAACCTGCTGCGAACCTGCCATGATTGTGCATGGAATGTTCACAGACTAGGGGAATTTATATGTGTAATGAGTAAGTTTTAACAAAACATGCATCTCAACTTTTTGAGTAAGCTCCTACTAGCTCCTAACTCATTTATTTCCTGAGAATATTCAAACAGAATTACTGGCCTACACGTATTAATTAATCCGCTAATCATGGGCTGTGACCATTGTTAAGTGGGTAGACTGGCTGTGTTTGTTTAATTAATTCCACCTACTCCACTGTCTTACAATGGGTGTCTCACTAATGGGATGTCTTACTAATGGGATGTAACCGTTTCGATACCATTGATGACATATAGTAGAAATAACAAAAATGTATTACCCGAACCTTTGGCGCATAATAAGTTGTATTTATCGGGACAAGTCTTTATACATGTTTCAATTTACCTTAAAATGTACTGCGGTTAATACTATGAATATCTTTACGTGCTGTCATCACTTTTTTCAGTGATCCACTTTTCATCACTTTTTTTCAGTGATCCACTTTTCATCATTATTTTGTCCTTTACGCCCTGTGTAATCTGTAGCAGTAGGCATTCAAGACTGCGTATTTTCGGACGTTGACGTTAAGTATTTACGATTTGCAATCATAGTGATTGTAATGCAAGGCAAACGTGCTGACGTATATATGGGCAAAACCGCAGAGAGACTTGTTTATAGTTCTACTCCTAAGAATAACGAAGTTAAACCGTTTAACAGTTTTGTTGGCGAACTGCGCCGCCAGAAACAACAAAAACCCTCATTGAAATGAACTTCGACTTCGGCATTGACGTTTTCTTTAGCAGGCAAAAAGAAAAAGGCGTTAAATGTGGTTAACATTGACAGATAAATACTTGATGGAATACCATTCTGGGTTTGTAAATGTGTTGAGATGAATATCCTGTTCATCAATAAGTTTGCCGGCTAATGTTTCGTTAATGGAAATGTATGTATCTGGTGTCACGGAATTCTTTTCTTCCGAACCTTTTTATTACCATTTTACACTCTACGTGAGCTTCCCAAGTCCACAACGGTCTTCATTGGTGGAGAGAAATTGCATTCTGCCAGATGAATAGGCATTTATCTTGATCACAGATTCGGCTAAATACTTGGGAATCGTTAAGACATAAATTAAAGTAAAATATCTAATGGAGAGTATCTGAGTTAAATTCGTGAGCTATTCCTAAATGGTGAAGTAGAAACGACCATCTGTCAACTTTAAAACCAATAAACTCGCAGTTTATTTATCCGTTCGGATTGATCATAATGTTTACGAAGCGTAATGTGTGTGGAAATTAATTTCAAGTCCCTGGTTTGTGTCCTCTGTGAAATTGAATACACGTTTGCAAACATCCATTCGAGATTATGTTTGTTCTGATTAATGTTTGTTATACAGTGAAACACCGCTGTGTCGAAGGTGACGGGACCTACGTGAATACTTCGAATTATATGCGGGGGTAGCCATAGGACATTACTCGTTCAAGGGCAGGCAAGACGAGTCTTCGAATAATATTCGCCGATAAATAATCAATTAGCATTTCACCTTGGCTGCGATCATCACTTTCCAGTAGTCATCCTGAAGGACACAACAGTGCTTCCCGTCTTGCCTTCTGTTTGCGTATGCATTCGCGTCGACTTTTTAACTCGGATTGGCGAAATCAAAATAGGGAATTTGACGATTAAGAAGATTAACTTAACGTGAGGTATATCGATGATCTCATATCGTTCAGTAATGGTCAAATGGCCAATTCCATTCACCTGATTAACCCTCATAAACTAGAAGCAATGGAGACCAGTGAACAGCCTCTTTTGTTTTATAACTATATCCATGCATGAAGTTTCAGAGTGACGAAAAACTTTTTACACTTTGACCTTGTTCTGACGTTATAAAACTCCCTTTCATACATTGATAAAAAGTCCACGGCCTGTATAACGTTCCTCCAACTTAATCCATAAACGCAATTATTGTTCAAAACAGCGTTAAACCAAATATACTCCTAATCACCCATGACCTATGAATCATCACATTTTCAATGTAAATCCAATTTGGGGTCAGACATTGCCATCGAGGCGCGTTTACGAAATAACGGGAGTAACTGAGATACCACAGTCGGATTCTGAGAACTAAAAGAACTAACCAGTGGGAACAGGATACCGCATGTAAAGTACAGCTACCATATACACCCAACACAAGCATGTCACCTGATCACATCACTCATAGACATATACATCTGGAATGTATAAGTGGACGTATGGAAGATACTTCATTTTGCATTGTGCACTGTAGACTCCAGGGAGCTGAGACTTCAAACTAAAAGCATTCTGTGTGTAAAGAAAGGAGCACTTGTATTAGGTATAAAGGTATATTGAAAGCAGGATAGATATTTCTTATTATCATGGAAAACCAAAATAGTTATGTTGCTTTTATTTGCGTGATATATTGCTTGATTGAAATTCAAAGACATACCTGTATGCCCGCGCTCTCCATGCATTTGTAGTATGGTAGTCAATATATAAAATATACAAAATGTTCTTCAGGAGTGACAGACAGAAATAACAGTGTCTCTATTTTCTGTTGCTCTTTAAAATGCTTTTACAAGTCCTTTCTTCATCTGAAGACGAGTAATCGGTTTATTAGGAACATTGTCATCTCAACGTCACGTTGGGCGCCATTGTGTTGCTACCCCTATATCCAGAATGATGGGTTGGTGTCGATAGGCTCATTGTGAAGTGTGGACGCCACAAGTATAGCAGAGGACAGGACAAGTACAACATGAGCGTTGGATCACCTTACTTTCCTAACGATATCCATCTGCTTCAGCCTTGAACATTTCGCAAAGTAATGATATAAAAACGTTAATTATAACAATAATGTCCCCGTGATATCCTGACGAAATCGACCCGTGAAGATCCGGTGTAGAATAGGTCTTGCGCAACCCATTCTTGCTGTAAAAGGCGACTATGCTTGTCGAAGGAGGCGACTAACGAGATCGGATAGTCAGACTCGCTGACTTGGCTGATGCATGTCAACGTATCCCAATTGCGTGGATCGATGCTCACGATGTTAATCACTAGATCTGATCAAGGCTCGATTATTTACAGACCGCCGACATATCGCTGGAATATTGCTGTCGGGGCGTTAAACTACAAACCAAAAACCTGACGAAATCCCCATCTCCTTGTCAGACCTTACGTTGATGCCTTAAACAACGGCTTTGTTCCAATGGATTATACCGACCGCCCACCACGGGCGCCACGGAGGATCCACAGATGGAACCAGTATGGAAACCAATATGGATTGTCCGGCATCTTCTCAGGACTTCCGATCGAACGTCCTTGGGGTGGTCTCCGTGAACGTTTTAGCCATAGACCGGGAAATCCAGTCACGTTGCATGATCTGGTGGTGCCTAAGAGGGCGGATGGATTTGTATTCCTCAAACAGAGATACGGAACCTGTTGGTATGCTTCCACAGCGTTGTGAGAGTGATTAAAAACCGTGGAGGCTATACCCGATGCTGATTCGTTATTGTGTTTGAAAGGTCTTCCCAATCCTGTTGTCGCTAAGGTCATAATGGCACATGAACAGTACCGATGATAATTGTTGCTCTTTTCCGATGGCTTACAAATGTTGATAGTCATCCCCATCAAACACTGTTATAATGTAAGTAGTTATATAATCATTAATATTGACATTATGACTTATTAAATTAGAAACATAATCTACATATTGATATTAACGGTAATCTACATATTGATATTATTATTATTTTGTACAGATCAAAATAACAAATGCAGCAAAGAGGGTTTGGGTGATCCTGACACAGTCAGGTTGGTTAGGCTCATCATCTGCTCAGGGCCCTGTCCCCCTCTACACGCAGCCCAAACAGCGAATGGGACTTCCCTCAGGAAGCGCTGCCGAGTCAAACCCACCCAGGACTTTCACCATTTAAACGTAAATGTATTTTGTTAAAACATGTAAAATGTTGTTTGTAAAAAAACTATAAAGTGAGGGGTAGAAGTCACTATACCTCTCAGATGACTTTGTCATATGTTTGGTTTTCTAAATGTTTTAAATAATCGAAATGTACTTGCGCTTCGTAAGCACCCAAAGATATTTCTACTTGGTCTTATTTTTCCAGTATAATTTGAATTAAAACCTTTGATTATTAACAAAATGGCACATAATACACAACTGCTGACATCTTATATTTGAAAATCAATAAATGTACTTTTTTCGGTAGAAATTTATATATCAAACATAGTAGGTGTCATGCGGTTGCAAATTCACTTCCTATCAAAGTCTTCATTTAATCCATTTATTTTTACACAAAATACACAGCCACAGATGTTGCAGGAATGTGTGATGTTAAATAGACTAGATCAAATTTAACAACAGTTTGTTTTCAAATTTCAATTCGATGAAAAACAAACTTGGTATACTTTCTTCTATCTTTCAGTTTATATACTGAAAATTGAGTGGAGAGGAATGCTCAATGTTAAAGCTTATAACACTCACCGTTATTTTACATGTTGTATTTGTGACAAGAGTTGTGTTTGTGACAAGGGTTGTGTTTGTTACAAGAGTTGTGTTTGTGACAACTGTTTGTTCGTCACACATTGTGTCACGTATAAACCTGTGCGTACGTTAATGTCAACGACCTGTCTTCTGAATATCAAACCTACATCGTAAACAAATTACTCTACATTTTAAATTTCCATGGTAACAACATCACATATTTGACAAATAACGGAATTGGTATTCTCTGAAAACAGTACGTACTCGGATCAAAATTACACGTGAACAGTCCCTAATTAGTTTGTGTGATGGCCTCAAAACAATGAGTTGGTTTGTTAAGAGATTAACATTATTCCAGTTATATCACGGCCTGTCGGGTTAATGTGGGAGGAAAGCCCGAGGTGTTTCAGGTCTCAGACGTTTACGACTTCGGTGAAACCCTCGAGCACGGGTATGGAGCAGACAAACCTGAAAACATAACCAGCGCGAACCGGAATCGTAGCAACACTCAATTTTCTGGCGTGCCCAAAGGACGCTCAGAAAAGAAGTGTGTCATTTAAATTTTATGTAAATCATAGTTAAAATCGTTAACACACAGACATGAACCAAAACAATATATCGAATTGTCCATAGTTCGAGACAAAAGAAGATTTTACGGTGCCAGGATCATACAGCCTTTTTAAAACGTGATAACCATTTCCATAAGCAACGACGTTTTAGTGGAATGGTACAATTTAACATTAAATATAGTCGAGGGGACTGAATTATTCAAATCGGTTCGATATATCAAACTTTCAATTTTGTAAATGCAGCTTCTTGCCATGGTCGTTTTAGTTTAATGGTTATCAATGTCCATTCTTCATAAGTGTTCGTGCCACTTGATATTTTGTTCAATCACTGTATTGTCTGGTTGGTTTACAGTTTCAGTTTATTATTCTCCAAACCACCGGCGGTGGTACAAAAGAGTACAAAAGAAGAAGCATGTAAACAAAGTATTAATATGTGACAAGATGACAGTATGTCATGCATGAATATTTTATATCTTTTCTGTTTTGTGTTTTCTTACTGCTTTAAATATTTCATCAATAAATCTCGATAGGTTCTTAAGATACCTCGTGTTTTGACTGGATAATAACCTCTTGAATGTATATAAATTAGACCAATTATTTTGGTAAGCAGTTGGTAAGTATACACATCTATGTTTTGACAGAGCCTGGCATCTAAACAGATAATGGAATTCGTCTGCAACTGAAGGAGAGTTGCACAGTTCACATACACGATCCTCTTTCTTTACATTATTCCAACGGCCGGTTTCAATAGGTAAATTATGGTTACATGTTCTGAATTTTAAGATTGGAATATACATATTTTTTGTCATTAGTAGGTATCTTTCAAATTTTGGTTTTTCTGTTGGTTTTGATTTTACAGGCCGCCATCGCATTGAAGGAGTACTGCTGTATGGTGACAGGCAACAGACTTTCTTTCATATTGTGAATATTTGCAAATTGTGTGAGTGTCGGTTAGGGCAGGACACTCTTAACCTTATCGTTAATGCCCTGTGTCACACCGAAGTGTTAAAATCTAAGACCTGCATCAGTTCGGGCTTTCCTCCCACTTTAAGCTGACACGCCGCGATATAGCTCGAATACTGTAAAAGCGGCGTTAACCACAACTCACTCACTCAACCATACGGTCGAACTGCAGTGTAGTCGCTGTGATTCATTTAAACGTCAACGCCTACCAGGGAATCAGCACACGGTCTGGTTCCAAGATAAAGGAAACTAGCGCGTGCTCAGATCAATCCGGCCTCACATAACATTGTACAAATTAAACGGCAGTACTTCTTGTGCAAAATGTGCCACTGTCTTGTGGCTATCTGCTCTACTCACTGCTTCAAATCCAGGCAATGGTAGCGTTCGCACAAAGTTCCTGCACGGAGAAAGGCTCGTCTGAGTTATAGTTTGTTTGTTTATTGTTTAACGCCGCACTCAGCAATATTCAAGCTATCTGACGGCGGTATGTAAATAATCGAGTCTCGATCCACGCAATTGGGATACAATGACATGCATCAACCAAGTCAGCGAGCCTGACCACAAGAACCTGTTAGTCGCCTATCACGACAAGCATAGTAGCTTTTTACAGCAAGCATGGGTTACTGAAGACCTATTCTACCCTGGATCTTCACGGGTCCGTCTCAGTTATAGGACTCATTACGTGACAAATACAAAGCGCTTGGGTGTATTCACGGTGACGGTGGAAGTAGTGTATACCAGCCCGTGAAGTGAGGACGATGTTGATACAAAGATCTGGCTGCCACAAGCTCATTTACACATCGCGACAGAGTTGTCCTTTGTTTGAAAATTATTCTGAAGTAAAATAAAATTGACCGTTTTGTCTGATCGTTTACTGTTATATGACAGTAAATATTGTTTATTTGTTTGTTACTGGCAGCTGGTTGAAGCGCTTGTAAAATGTCAAGAACTAATGTTACCAGATTATTTTGTGGTATGCGACAACCATAATTTAGAGTTACCTCCCCGCCTCACTTCCGGGACACGAGGGCGATTCGAGGGCTCATGATCTGATTGCGACTTATCTCCTTGACCAATGCGGATGGGATATTTATCGGAAAACACCGCTTCTCTGCCTGCTTTGACACTGTGTTTCCAGGATTCAAGAAGGGAGCAGGTGCCTCCTTCAAGACATTCGACTGTGGCAAATTCTGGACTTTCTTGAGCGCGCAAGCTTATGAAACCTGCTAGTTATTCGCAAACTTTGATCCTTTCTATTGCCTTTTATAATTGTAAACCTACTCCTGAGTGTTTCAATGTAATTAGTTAATTATTCACTGATCCTGTGTGGTAATATACTGATTCCACATGTTAGTTCTGTACGTTCCGATCCATGACACGAAAAATCCCATTTCCTGACGTTTGGTTTTATATATCCCTAGTTTGGAAATAAAAAAGGCACACATTTACACCAGTCTTCGTGGTACTGGCAGATTTGTTAGCTCATAAATGCCCGCGTCGGTAACATTTGGAATTATTTGGACAGCTTATGCTTTCAAACGTAATAAAATATTTCCCTTAAATTTCCGGGGACAAAAGTGGAGAGGACATTTCAAATGTTTTACGCACGTTTGTCATATATGTCGTAAGATTGGCATCTAATACGAATAACATTACGAGCCGAATCGATGAGTTGTGTTTCGCTTTGTTTCCTTTAATTACCATATGCAAACATTAATGTTCAGTCCAAATACATAGGATATGTAAGGACATATTACTAATTTCATCTCTGCATGCGCTTGGAATTCCTGCAGAGTCTGTATACAAACTCATAGCTCGTTAGTTTGGACAACGGATGCTGATTACATTCGTGAGGGATTTTCATTTGGGGAAGATGAAGCCTTAGCCTGTTTGTAACATGATCACAGTGGGCGATCTGAAATGTGGACACCAAGGTCTGGTGCTGCAGCAATGTTGCTCAGCATAAAGGGAAAGATGACTATTGGAAAGTCATCCCTCTTGTCATCCAGTCTCATAGAGAGTGTTTCGTCACTCGGAATCTTTAAGCATAAATCTGTATATGAAATAGATGAAGCTATCTCACGGGTTGGTTTGTTGTTTAACGCCTACGCCACTATTTGTTTGTTTTTTGTTTGTTTGATGCCGCACGCAGCAATATTCCAGCTATATGACGGCGGTCTGTAAATAATCGAGTCTGGACCAGACAATCCAGTGATTAATATCATGAGCATCGATCCACGCAACTGGGATCGATGACATGCATCAACCAAGTCAGCGAGCCTGACCACCCGATCCCGTAGAGCAGGACATGCTTAACCTTTTCACACCTGGTGTCATCACTGATTTACCTTCCTACATCACATGGTTTTATCTTGGTGTTTTTCAAAAAGGTGTAAGCGTCCACACAGTCACTCACGAGGGGCGGTCGGGTAGGCTAGTGGTTAAAGCGTTCGCTCGTCACTCCGAAGACCCGGGTTCGAATCCCGACATGGGTACAATGTGTGAAGCCCATTTCTGGTGTCCCCCGCCGTGATATTGCTGGAGTATTGCTAAAGCGGCGTAAAACGATACTCACTCACTTAATCACGAGTTTAATATACATTGTCAATTGGAAATCAAGAAGACCCGACACCGGATCTTTTGTGAGGCACTGATACATAATTCACGAAGGACAATTACGTTTCATTTATGACCTTGACGTGAAGAGGATAATGACCACTGCTCCTTGGACAAGAGGGTGATTGAGTTGAATTAATGCCGCTTTGGACGGTGTTTCACTGATACAACGCCATGTGACGTCATGTAGGAGGTGAGGTGAGGTGAAATAGGGGTTTAACATCGCGTTTATATAGCGACGTACATGTGTGGGTGTGGTTCTGGGTGTGGGTGGGTGTGGCTGTTTGTACGAGTCCGGGCTAATGCCGATTTTATTGTGCCTGCCCACTGAGACCCATGCCGCAGTTTACCATCAATAAACTAAACACAGTATTCTCACGCCGAGCCGATCAGTTCTTGTTTTAGCCCTAAAGCCAAGCGTCAGGCAGGGTAAGCACAAATACCATCTTTGACCGTGGGATCGAATCCCGGACCTCTCGCTCTCCGGGCAGACGATCTACCACTAGACCACGGATGCGGTCTTGTAAGAGAAGAAGCATAAGAGGGTGGAGGTGTAAGATGTTCATCACTTCCCGACACCAAGCAGCAAGGGTTGGTGCTGACGAACCTAGAAACCAAATCAGTTAAATCTAGGATTCGAACCCCTTATCATACAGTTTCTGGCACGTGTGAGATACCTACCAAAAGAAACACATGCAGGATTGGAGTGCTACCTTAAGTGACATTAGTTTGACTAAACACTTGCGGGAAGGGCACGACATGCTAACCCTTTTCTCGAAAACCCTGCGTCATCATATCAGTGATCCATTCATATGAATTAAGTTTGCCTTTTTTCGGTGATCCATACATATGAATTCAGCTTGCCTTTTCTAGAATTTTAGGTTTTAAAGTAAAAATGTCTTTAACATGGTAATAGTAGTCTCTTATTTTGTGTTGAAATAGAATTCTTTCATGTATTGTTAAATCACGTCCTATTACAAAGTCATCAAAAACGATGGGTTTGAAGAAGTTTCCGTCAAGACTCAAAGAAAACATACGTAATATTCATTGCATTTCTCAAACATGTTTAACACAATACACATATTCGCTTCCATTTCATTTTTTCAATGAGTCTTTTTCAAATGTTTGGAAAAATCTGTTTAGAACAAATCAGTCATACATAACAATGGCCAAATGAATACCAAAGCAGTATTTTGGCATCATCCATAATAATAGATACGGAAATAAGTATGACATTTGATATGAATCTACTTTGCATCATTAATAGATGAGCCGCATAAGCAAGATAATGGTATGTTACCCCCTTTAATGTTGTCCGCGAAACCATTTGCTAGACTTCTCTGATGAAACGACACCCGCAGGTATGTCAATGAGCGATTATCCGCAACAAGTCCACTGCCAGTAGTGAGACCCTTCCCTCTTAAATAGACTCGTTACTGTTGTCTGTAACTGGTCAAGCGTGTGTAAGCTAATGGAAAGATGCCATTTTGTACAACTTCCTTCCACAGGGATTGGATTACATGGGGTCAGTTCACAGCGGAGACACATCTACATGTAAGCCAGCTATGGTTCTAAAGAACTTAATTAAGGATTCATTTAGCTGCGTGGAATTTTGTTCATCTGTCCTCAAAGACATGACATATATCTAATTCCTTTTTAGGAAAGTAAAACAATTAATTAATTATTCTTTAAGCCTTTGAGAGGCATTAAGAAGTGATACACATAAGAATGAGAATTTATGGATGTCAACTTCTTTATGATGAGGTTCCATACATCCTCTTCCTTATTATTCTTAATAGGTATCTCAAACGCAATATGATGTTTTGAAGCAAATATGATAATCAGTTGGAAGCCTTAGATAGTCTTTCAGAGGAGATGTCTCACACATGAATAGCCGTGAATAGGTGCAGGCTTAATTGCTGATGCGGTATAAAACAGTAAGCACTCACTAACAAACTTCATCGTGTCTGGCAAAAACAGACGATGAACCATACCGTGACCGTCAGTAATTTTGTTAGAAAAATCGCAATGCATTAACAGAGAACTAAATATTCGCGTTTCTTTAAAAATAATGTAAAACGTCACGAAATTGATTACACTAACTTTTTTTTGTAGATATTTTAATAGTAAGATCTAAACAGTCAACACATCTGAAACATACCAGATCATATTGGTAGGATGTCTAAACTCATATGTAAATTATCGCTATTAATTATTATTTGAAATAATTGCCTTGTCATTCAAGGTCAATCAAGTGTTCCGATCATCTTGCGCTTACAGTAAATGTTACATTTATTCACAAGAATAACGCCTATTTTACATTCCAGTGACGTCCTAAGGGTTCACGCATATGTAATAATTCCAGAAATGAGGAAATATAATAACTTACTCATCAAGTAAACAAACATTCACAGAAATTACCTGAACGTTTGCCGCTTCCAATGATGTACAAACGTTTCGTTACGTGACGCTTTTATGAACAAGAAAACTAATTGTTGGTTTGTCATTTTTTGCATTTGGGATGCAGGTTAGCGACCGTGAGGATACACTTACAGCGTGAGGACACAACTCAACAACACGTCGCTTCTTGGACAGCGGCTACCAAAACGAACAGGAGGTGTAAATATGATCTTCTCGCTGTCATTAACATTCTCCCAATGACTGTAGGCCTAATGTTAATTCAGCAATACAAGGTACAATCAGGCACTGAAATTGCCGAATCTGACAGGAGTGATATTTTACACACAAGAAATATATCAGTGATATGATAATCAAGAGTACTGGAAAAAAGAATGTATTCGATATTTGATATTAAATTCTGTGATCTGATAGACGTTATCGTGGAAGTATCAACCTTCGTTGTGTTTACGTAGGTTTAGATATGTCAGATACATTGTCCATGAGCAAGCAGACTTTTGTTGTGGCATTTCTCACTTTTCGCTTCCTTGAAATTCGAAAGGCCAACCTCCCATTGGGTGTAAAAAGTTACCAACCCATAACTGACATATGATATTTATCTGATATCCAGCAGTTTATGTAAAACCATACATGTTTCTGTTTTGCTGTGTACCACGTTGAGAGCTTTTATGAAATTAAGGCTTCATGGATGGATTGATTGGTCCATTTTGTACTTGGGACGCAGGTTAGGGAAGCTTGGGATGTAAGTTAGAGATGCTTATACTATGGACACGACAACAGCAGACTTCTACTATCCATCCCTCAATGGACCACGACTATCACAAATTTTGGCAATATCGAACGAGAAAGCCAAGTGTGACACTCCGTGGCATAGCTGGCATAAAGTTTAAACTAAACATGATCCTATCGAGTACAGAACTATTGTTAAAGTCATCAGTAATTCAGAAGTAAAACGGTCAAATTCTGAATTTGATAGGAGCAAAATTTGACAAAAAGTTTCTGTTATCATTGATATGACAACGATGAATTCTGGAAAAGAACATATTATATTTACACAAATGTAACAGACTTCACTTTACTTCACTTCATGCACAAATCTCTACTCAACTGAAACTCAGCTTACCTCAGTCAGCAAACGCTTGTGATGTGTAGATAGTACTCGCTGCCTGAACTACCTGTTCCTCTCTGGACGAAGGGACGTCTCAACCAGTCAGAGGTACGCGCGCGTCTTTTGTCAGCACTTGTATTGATCTGAATGAGCCGAGGAGTCTAGGTAGGCAGGTATCGACCTGGGAGGTCTTTAAGCTTACTGGTACCAGAAACAACTGGCTTGAGAACATGCACACTCGCTTGTCTCCAATCACTGCGAAAAGCGTCAGATTTAGACCGAAGTCCTCCAGGAGAGGAACGAGGTGTCAGCTTGACGGGGTTATCGATGATGCTTTCCCTGCTGTTCATTTGTAGTTTTCTCAATGTATTCTTCAGAGTTACCGTGCATAACACTGATGACTCGAATATGATTTTCTTTTAAATCTCAAACTTGTCTGTGATGAGAAATATGAGTTAGCAAAAGCGCTTCGAAATCATATACTGTTTTAAGAAAATGGGTTCAAGTTAAACTGACCTTAAAATGTATTAATATTTTATCGTAGCTCTTCAAACGTATGTGTTACTACAGAATTCTTTACAGTTACTTAATATTCATCACATACATAACTAGTTAAGTCGTCAAAGAATATTGTTTAATCTGTTGTCTTATCTGTTAGTTCTATTCTTTATTCAATCATAATAACTTCCTGTATAGAATTAAGTCGAAAACAAAGAATTTCTCTTCAGTAAATATACTTGAATGTATAGCTATAAACGTCTTGTTCTGTCACACCATTTCCCCGTATTTCTCTCCATCACTCTCTCACTGCATCCACTCGTAAACGACTAATACCAGCATCACTTCGGGCTCTCGCACCAAGCTGACAAGACTTGATATAACATCACAGTTCAAAGCGGCGTTAAATCAATCTCTCACTCAATGTTTAGTAACAGATCAGTCTTCGCTTGCCCCAACTCGTTACACACACTCAAGAAGGGAGGACAGAAATGCTGTATATACGATAGGGACTATTTTTCAAATTGAAATCGCCGATGACAGAGAAACCTTTCCGTCTTGGTCGTACAATGATGACGGCTAGTGTCCCGAAGGTGCCGAGATGGACAGTGTAGTATAGTCGCAATATATGAATGAGTGAGTTTTGTTTAACGCCACGTCGAACAGTATTCTGGTTATATCACGGCGTGTCAGCTTAATGTTGGAGAAAAGCGAGAAAAGTGATGCGGGTCTTAAACAGTTTACCACTTTGGAGAAACCGCCGAACACGAGGATGGTGCTGACAACCAAGAAACATCATCAAGGTAAGTCTCCGATACGAACGAGCACTAATAGTGACCCGGTACCCAGACTGTTCGGTGCCTAATATGACTTGATCACCCAGCAATATGCATGTGTGTGAACAGAACACATTGTAAGTATGCCATCTTTCAGCAATATTCCAGCTATATCACGATGTTCTTTACGAAATCGAACTGGACAAAAAAATCAGACCAGGGATCATTCAATGTATGTATGTATGTGTGTGTGTGTGTGTGTGTGTGTGTGTGTGTGTGTGTGTGTGTGTGCCAGCCGTTTTAACCTAACGATACCTTTTTCATAACCCGAAAAATAAAAATATTACGTTCTGAAGATTGTGTAATCGAGCGTGAACTTTTTTTTAAGATTTCAAAGAGTGTCATATGACTCTTTTAAAAATTGTTTGATCAGGTTTACAACATTCAAGGAATTAGCAAAATATTAGAAAAGCAATAATATTCCTCATTTTGACTTGTAGCATATATTCCTGTGTTTATTGAGGGGGTGGGGGGGGGGGGGGGGTGGGGGGGGGGGGGGCAGGTGACACTCACCTTTTCGGGAACAGCTGGTGTCATCACTATTTAATAGTGATTCATAAACACATGCTCATGATGCAGTCGGAATAATGCAGATGTCTTGAGGTAAGAGGGTTTTGTCTCTTCTGTTTACTTCTTCAAAATGAAAGCGACATTGTCAACATTTGTTTTTACGATGTCAAATAACATGTATTCACACTATCAACAACGCTGTGCGATAATAGGTAGTACATTCGAAATTATTGTATCAATTACATACGTTTGAAACAATAACGGGATCGGGTGATCAGGCCCGCTGACTTGGTTGATGCATGTCATCGTGTTCCAATTGCGTGGATCGAAGCTCATGATGTCAATCAATGGATGTATGGTCCAGACTCGATTATTTACAGACGCCGTCATATAGCTGAAATATTGCTGAGTGCGGCAACACACAAACAAAAAACAAACAAATAGTGTAATTATGTATCGCATATGCATATGGTATATAGTGTCGTATCCTATTTGTGTGTGTGTGTGTGTGTGTGTGTGTGTGTGTGTGTGTACGGTGCGAAGAGCAGCCGTGCACATGACCCGAGCAAGACCTTTGTAAATGCGACCCCAGCACTATGTTTGTAAATTCACTTTACTCATCCTGCTGTGGGTGCAGTAATTGGCCAATGTATTATTTGATTTGTGTTTCGAAGTCTCGAGTGCTACTCCATGGCAATGCTTTGTCACTTAAGGGGGCCAAATGGAAGGATAGAAAATGCCTTTCCAATCAATGGATAGTTGGTCTTGAAGACAATCAGCGGGGAATATGACCATAGTTGGAAGTATCATTTAATGTTAAACTATCAATACATTTTAGAAGCAACTTACCTTGCAGCCAACACAAGTATTAACGCCGACATATCTAATGTGGTATTGAATGACCACTTCGAAATTCCTTATTAGTAATACTAGGTACAATATTGTTTTTTTAAATAAATTTATATAGAGCATTAATATGTCATAATTGTATAAGATATTAAAGTATGCGTTCATCTTCTTCCTTGATTCGTTAAATGTAAAAGCACGTCAGTAATAGGATAATGCATAGTACATTCAAATTCCTTTGACCAATTACACATTAGGCAAACTTTGAGTGTAACAATACAGAATGCATTCATACCTTAACAGGATATGGTTCCGCGAATTATTATTGCATATGGGTGTTGGAAACTAGTAGGGATAACCTGATGAGTGAATGAGTGAGTTAGGTTTAACGCCGCTTTAAACATTATTCCAGTTACATCGCGGCGTGTCAGCTTAATGTGGGAGGAAAGCCCGAAGTGATGCAGGTCTCAGACGTTTACCACTTCGGTGAAACCCACGAGCACGGGTATGGTGCTGACAAACCTAGAAACATAATCGGGGCGAACCGGGATTCGAACCCACAATCATAGGTTTCTGGAGTGCCCAAGGGACGCAACTCTGCACAGCGAATCGCGGCGCCTTAGACGACTGGGCCACCCGTGCCCCCAATAACCTGATGAAGATATATTGAGATAATTGACCGATAGGTATCGCCCAGCGCTAATAAAGAGGCTAATGTAGTGACTGAGTGCTTTCATCTATGATTATCACCTCACTATGAGGGTAATAGAGAACGAATCGGTTGCCTGGGAAGGTGACATGAAAGTTGGAACAGACAGGGACAGTTTGACTGGGGCTTATAGCTGGGTGTACTGCTTGCGGGTTGTGTGACTTGTTGGGACATTGTGGGGGCTGGTTGTGTAACTTTGCTATTAGATTGGAGGTGTTTGTTGTCTCAGTTTTTTATTAGATCGTGTGTGGTTGTGTTAGTTTATTATCAGATCGTGGGTGGTTGTGTTAGTTTATTATTAGATCGGGGGTGGTCGTGTAAGTTTATCATTAGATCGGGGGTGGTCGTGTTAGTTTATCATTAGATCGTGGGTGGTTGTGTTAGTTTATTTTTATATCGTGGGTTGTTATGTGAGTTTATCATCATATCATAGGTTGTTGTGTGTGTTGGATGGTCGATTGCACGTTGTGGCTCTATGAGTCGGATGTCTGTGGTAGTTGTGTTAGTTTGGTTTTTTTCATAATATATTTTGCCTGTGTTGGTCGTTTGTTAAATTGTAGATGTGGTTGCGTTGGTTGTTAAATTGTTGTTGGTAGTTGTGTTATTTTCTTGTTAGATTGTGATTGGTGGTTGTGAAAGATATTGTCTGATTCGTTCTTGTGGTTGTGTGCGTAGGTGTGTCAGACAATGTATGGTGGCCTTGTGATCTGTAACTTCACGTACAGCAATACGGAAGATGTTTGGAATAACAAGGTTTAACTGTATGTCGCGACACATGTTCCATTGTGTTGTCAGTCCACGTAAACTCCTGAATGTCTTCCAACTATCCTGATGTACTTGAAATACTGTCAGCAAATTGCACAGTATTGATTACTTAAAATCGTTTAAGCCGTACATTCTTGTCATACGCCCCTTCAAAAGTGACCAAGTATAAAAAAGAACAAACATTTGTGCAACGGTTCGGAGGGAAATGTAAGCTTCATTATTTCTTGCTATTATTCCAAATGACGAATGTTTCAATGAAAGCTAATTCTGTTTCTTAAAATAGAGTTATTCCCACAGTGACCCCTGCAGTATTACCGCTAATGTCTTTCTTGATCTCACCGGCAAAGGTCGCATGTACGTTACTGCTGATACATTCTTATAATCACCGTCACCGTCACCGTCATCTTCATCACCATTTACAGCTTCACTCTAATATCCATAATCACCATCGGCATCGTTTTCTTCAGGGGGCACGGGTGGCCCAGTCGTCTAAGGCGCCGCGATTTGCTGTGCAGAGTTGCGTCCCTTGGGCACCCCAGAAACCTATGATTGTGGGTTCGAATCCCGGTTCGCCCCGATTATGTTTCTAGGTTTGTCAGCACCATACACATGCTCGTGGGTTTCACCGAAGTGGTAAACGTCTTAAACCTGCATCACTTCGGGCTTTCCTCCCACACTAAGCTGACTGGAATACTGTCAAAAGCGGCGTTAAACCCAACTCACTCACTCGTTGTCTTCATAACCGTCATCGCTGTCATCGTCGTGTTAGTCATCTTTTGGCTTCAGTTCTAACACGTTTATACGTTTGTTCAATTGAACTATGTAATTAGTAATGTAACCTGATGTTTATCTAGTTCACTGAAATGAGATATGGTGAATGTTAGAATCCTGACAATGGATGGACATGTCACAGCTTAATAGGGTTACCGGAGTAGATATTGCATTACTATTGGCGCCGCGTGTATTCCACTATATGATATAGTTGTATATTGAATCACAAAATTAACTAGGTAGGCAGGTAATGAATGTAAATTTGTATTCAATAAAGGGAAGATGACACTCCATAACGATATAGTGTCTGTTGGTCCGTTAAATGTGCATGTGGTTTATCCTAATGTAGCTTTCTATATAAAAGAGTGATTAGAAATGTGTTTATCGGAGGTGAAGTAAAATTACGTTTTACGTCACGTGAAAGCACTTATTTAGCGACGTGCATCATCATCATCATCATCATCATCATCATTGTCGTCATCGGCGTCGTCATCATCATGATCATCACCGCCACCACAATGTATGTGCGTGTGTGTATGTGCGTGCGTGTATGCGTGTGTAGCTATATGATTGATTGTAATAGTGAGGACTATGGGTGTAGCAGGCTCAAATCAATCCCTTAAAAATCACTCTTGAGTGCTTTCAGCCTTTTGGCTCAGACTAAGCCTCTCTAGTCTCACTACAAAACACTCCCCCAAGGGTCAGATCTGTCCCTGCTAGACTCAAATCCATCAGCTTCAAAGTTTAACATACCATACATGGTGCAGTTGACATGGATACCACACGCAAACAAAGTATACTGACTGCGAGTTGACCAGTCCTTGTTTCGTCCTCTTATGCCGTGCGCCAGGCATGGTAGCAACAAATATATTCTTCCAGCTTCTACTTTTAGGACGCGACAGGCTATTGAACCATCGACTGCCCGCTCTCCGGGTAGACGTTCTATCTACTACACCACGGAGGCGTGAATATTATTATAAAAAATTTGATATCCGGGTGGCGACATGTTGTGTTGTAGAAAATTATGTTTTATTTGTTTTATTTATTATGTCTGTTATCCCATTTACAGAACCAAATTAAATATCGCGAAGCACGGACTGAAACAATATTTCGCGCTGAAAAGATTCCCTCAGAAATATTTGAATTTCTGAAAAAATGCCATTTGACACATTGAATGACGAATGGATGCATATGTACTTCTTTTGCTTTTAAAATAAAAGTTTGGGGATTTGGCGTAGGATGGGGTTTCTTTTAAAACATAATTCTATATTCCAGACGAAAACAGTGTTCTATGTTGCTTTATTCGTTCGCCTTCCTTCAAAGTAACTCAAAGAAAGGGATTTAAGCAATAGCGAAACAAATCATATCGCAAAACACATGCTGGGACCCTCAGAGCTGCAACACCGGGAAAGCGATGGTCGTTTATTCCGCAACGTACAGACCATCACCGCAAAGTACAGCTAGCGTCCGTCACCTGGAAGTTCAAGACTTCAATTGACTTTTTCCCTTCGCTTTGAATATTATTTCAGCATTTCTACGTATCAGCTTCACATGGGACGATCAACAAGGTATTGCAGGTCTTAAACGTTTCCGATGACAAGCTCTGGTCTTGTGCTGTATACCACGGATCAGAACCAGGATGAAACTGGGATTAAATAACATAAGCTGACGATCCTGGCCACACTAGGGGACGCAACTCAGTGAAATTATTTTGATCACATTCTACCAAGACATTGAAAGATTCTTGATTCTGATTGGTTAAAAAGAGGTTATGTTTTTGCTACTTATACTTCTTTTAAATGAAATCTTTTCACACAAAACGGTGCGTATGTAAACATCGATCTGTCGATGCATATACCAATGGCTGACGATAATCCTATAGAATACTGTATACGATAGATATCGGAACAACAAATTATCAAGCACGAAACTGCATACAGGAAGTGGACAGATTTGTTGGTGGTAGTGGAGTGGTAGAACAGACTTCTGGGGAATTTAACGACACAACGTTACACGGATGAGATTCTTAGGCTAACGTCATAATGCAACGAGCAAACGTCATCTTCAAACAAGACAACACCCGACCTCACACTGCAACGTATACAATATTCTAAAGGATTATCAGTTAATTGAGAAATGAATTCGTTCAGCCCTTGTTTCATTCTTTCTACAAGCTGTCACCCCGTCATGTTGATTTCATGTGCCGTGGCGAGTCCCAACAAATGACTTGGTGGAGTCCAAATATTACAAATATGCAACAGGGTGCGGTGAATTTAAAACATACTCTTTGGAGGGTAAATTGACAACTTCTGTATGTGTCTGAGCTGTTGATTTGTCAAGGCTGGGAGTATTTGAATCTGGAAATTTGGTCATACATTATTACATTAATAATAATAATAATAATAATAATGATGATGATGATGATGATGATAATAATAATATAACATTTATAACCACCCGTCACCCTCTTCGACAATTTCAAACTACTCTTGTCATTCGTAGAATTGAGATATACCTACTGTGACATTTAAAACCTCGCACCGACATAAAAGGTTTTTAATGTACAGTGGGACTACATCAAATTTAAAAAGGGGCGGTCGGGTAGCCTAGTGGTTGAAGCGTTCGCTCGTCACGCCGAAGACCCGGGTTCGATTCCCCACATGGGTACATTGTGTAAAGCCCATTTCTGGTGTCCCCCCGCCGTGATATTGCTGGAATATTGCTAAAAGCGGCGTAAAACCATACTCACTCACTCACTCAAATTTCAAAACACCGAAGGATGATCTACTAATTAGACCCCTGAGACAACTGACGCCTTAACGCAGCAGCTTACACACATGAGAGAGAATATGATCAATATATGGAATCCATTGGAATATCACGATGGCAATGTCAGCTGAACAAAACCCAGGGATGTCATGACTGCTAGCATATTAGCGAATCGTGACCCTACAATTTATCCTGAAGAACGAATTGTCAAAATTGTGTGTCACATATTTCAATGTTGTTGTCCATATGAAGTCTGAGAGGATCGTTAGGTTGACACTGTACCATGGATCTCATTCATCTTGCTATGCGGCTTGTCAAATATATGTGTTTTATAGACACGTAGTGAGTCTGAATGTGACTTCTTAATTAAGGAGGGAGGTCTGAATGTGACTTGTTAAGTGGAAGGTCTTTATTTGAGTCTGAAAGTGATTTGAAAGTTAATTAACGGGGAGATCTTGAAGTGAGTCTGAATGTGCCTTGTTCACTGGAAGGTTTTTATTTGAGTCTGAATGTGACTTGTTAAGTGGAAGGTTTTTATTTGAGTCTAAAAGTGATTTGAAAGTTAATGAAACGGGAAGATCTTGAAGTGAGTCTGAATGTGTCTTGTTAATTAAACGGGGAGATCTTGAAGTGAGTCTGAATGTGACTTGTTAATAAGCGGCAGTGAGATCTTGAAGTGAGTCTGAATGTGACTTGTTAATGAAACGGGGAGATCTTGAAGTGAGTCTGAATGTGACTTGTTAATTAAACGGGGAGATCTTGATGTGAGTCTGAATGTGACTTGTTAATTAAACGGGGAGATCCTGAAGTGAGTCTTAATGTGACTTGTTAATTAAACGGGGAGATCTTGAAGTGAGTCTGAATGTGACTTGTTAATTAAACGGGGAGATCCTGAAGTGAGTCTGAATGTGGCTTGTTAATTAAACGGGGATATCTTGAAGTGAGTTTGAATGTGACTTGTTAATTAAACGGGGAGATCCTGAAGTGAGTCTGAATGTGACTTGTTAATAAGCGGCAGTGAGATCTTAAAGTGAGTCTGAATGTGACTTGTTAATTAAACGGGGATATCTTGAAGTGAGTCTGAATGTGACTTGTTAGTTAAACGGGGAGATCCTGAAGTGAGTCTGAATGTGACTTGTTAATTAAACGGGGATATCTTGAAGTGAGTTTGAATGTGACTTGTTAATTAATCGGGGAGATCCTGAATTGAGTCTGAATGTGACTTGTTAATTAAACGGGGATATTTTGAAGTGAGTTTGAATGTGACTTGTTAATTAAACGGGGAGATCTTGAAGTGAGTCTGAATGTGACTTGTTAATTAAACGGGGAGATCCTGAAGTGAGTTTGAATGTGACTTGTTAATTAAACGGGGAGATCTTGAAGTGAGTCTGAATGTGACTTGTTAATAAGCGGCAGTGAGATCTTAAAGTGAGTCTGAATGTGACTTGTTAATTAAACGGGGAGATCTTGAAGTGAGTCTGAATGTGACTTGTTAATTAAACGGGGAGATCCTGAAGTGAGTTTGAATGTGACTTGTTAATTAAACGGGGGGATCTTGAAGTGAGTCTGAATGTGACTTGTTAATAAGCGGCAGTGAGATCTTGAAGTGAGTCTGAATGTGACTTGTTAATAAGCGGCAGTGAGATCTTAAAGTGAGTCTGAATGTGACTTGTTAATTAAACGGGGAGATCTTGAAGTGAGTCTGAATGTGACTTGTTAATTAATCGGGGAGATCCTGAAGTGAGTCTGAATGTGACTTGTTAATTAAACGGGGATATCTTGAAGTGAGTTTGAATGTGACTTGTTAATTAATCGGGGAGATCCTGAAGTGAGTCTGAATGTGACTTGTTAATTAATAGGGGATATTTTGAAGTGAGTTTGAATGTGACTTGTTAATTAAACGGGGTGATCCTGAAGTGAGTCTAAATGTGACTTGTTAATTAAACGGGGAGATCCTGAAGTGAGTCTGAATGTGACTTGTTAATTAAACGGGGAGATCTTGAAGTGAGTCTGAATGTGGCTTGTTAATTAAACGGGGAGATCCTGAAGTGAGTCTGAATGTGACTTGTTAATTAAACGGGGAGATCTTGAAGTGAGTCTGAATGTGACTTGTTAATTAATAGGGGATATCTTGAAGTGAGTTTGAATGTGACTTGTTAATTAAACGGGGTGATCCTGAAGTGAGTCTAAATGTGACTTGTTAATTAAACGGGGAGATCCTGAAGTGAGTCTGAATGTGACTTGTTAATTAAACGGGGAGATCTTGAAGTGAGTCTGAATGTGGCTTGTTAATTAAACGGGGAGATCCTGAAGTGAGTCTGAATGTGACTTGTTAATTAAACGGGGATATCTTGAAGTGAGTCTGAATGTGGCTTGTTAATTAAACGGGGAGATCCTGAAGTGAGTCTGAATGTGACTTGTTAATTAAACGGGGAGATCTTGAAGTGAGTCTGAATGTGGCTTGTTAATTAAACGGGGAGATCCTGAAGTGAGTCTGAATGTGACTTGTTAATTAATAGGGGATATCTTGAAGTGAGTTTGAATGTGACTTGTTAATTAAACGGGGTGATCCTGAAGTGAGTCTAAATGTGACTTGTTAATTAAACGGGGAGATCCTGAAGTGAGTCTGAATGTGACCTGTTAATTAAACGGGGAGATCCTGAAGTGAGTCTGAATGTGATTTGTTTATAAAGCTGGGAGGTCTTGAAGTGATTCTGAATATGACTCGTTAATTGAACGGGGAGGACATGAATTGAATGTGACTTGCTTCTTAAGAAGGGGGGACACAAATTGCGCCTAGGCGTGACTTGTGAAGGGCATGTGTCTGAATGTTACTTGTTAATTAATCAGGAGATCTAGAAGTGTGCCTGAACGTGACTTGTTAAGTCAGCAGGGCCGGAAGTGACTCCGAAAGTGATTTATAAATTAAACGTGGACGTCATTTGAGTCGAAACTTCACTTGTTAATGATGTGAATATTGAATTGGCAAAACTGGTCAATCAAATCCAATGAAAATTGTTATCTTAACTAATTATGAACTACTAAATATGTATGTAGTAAGAACTAAACGTTGTGATTAACCTATCAATGTTTAGATATGTCCGTTCATTGAGTAGGGAAGTGATGAATAATAATACTGTTTTCTGTGTTTTTTCAACAGAATATACGACAATATGTAAAGCTTCCAATAATATTCTGAACTGAACTGAAAGTATTCACGAAGAGTGTCATAACATCCCACATCTTTTTAAAAAAAGCTTTCAACTTAATTCCGTTTTAAACACAAGAGTTAACATCGTATAGTTGTATTGACCTGTGTGTCACCTCTATTACTTGCCTTTAAGCTCCACAATAATTGAAATTGATTAAGTTTGTAAGAGACTGTCGAGAAACAATTACCACAAAGTTAAAACAAGCTGATTTTCTGGTTGCCGTGTAAGACACAGTGTCAAATGACCAGCAACATTTAACAACATGTTTGCTTTGATATTAGCGAGAAGTGTTAAATCGATAAAAACGATCTTGGACGATGATTCCGTAGATACATAATCTGCCTATTGCCAATAGCGTGATCCAATGGTCAATACGCAAATCTATGGTTTGACTGCATGCATTTTCTCTATGTTTTATACGTGAAGAGACATGTACTTTGGGGACCAAGGATCCATTATTGATGTTTTAATTGCTAACGCCCGATATGTGCCTTATCTTAAATTCTCGTTGGTCATCTTATCATCTCACAGTTTGAAGAGAAGAGATAACGACGTCCTGTGTGTCAGTTTGTGTTTCTCTCAAGAATCGTGTGTACAGGAATAGAGTTATTTGATCTGATCGTGTCCACTCCAAACAGGTCATGATATTCAGATGCCTGCTTCTTGTTGAATTTAATACAATTGCTCAAATGTACGTTCAATCTTAAACAAACATGTATGGCCAATTTGTAAAGTCGGGAAGAGCATGCTCTGTAAGTGAAGTCTCAAATGAAGTTCTTCGAACTTAAACACTGTCTCATGTACTTATCATAACCCGATCTGATCAAGTGTGGACATATGCTTGAACCTTGAGGGGATCACATGAAATTCAAAGGTAATCACATATGTCATAACAAGACTATCATGTTTATTCTTACTAGGCCCAGTAAACAAAACGACGTGTCACGTTCTTTCTCAACGTGATCTGCGTCAGAGCAAGTTCTTGGCATATTGATCTGAAGGTAACATGAAAATGTTTCTGTAATGTAAATAGTTGGTCATGGATATCCCATTTGCTTTGTCCGTTATATGTAGTGCCAGAATCCACTGAACGTGGGCTCGAATGTTATTATGATTAGCCATGATTGTGATTAATACTTTATCAGAATCCCAGCCGTGCTCGTATGTTCCATCAAATTGGTATGGGGCAGAGATTTGCATCACTTGAGACTCACTCACTCACTCACTCACTCACTGAACCACGCACTAGACCACTCACTCACTCGCATAAACACTCATTCATCCACATAGTCATTCAACCGACCGACCACCCATTAAACAAGAGCTGCAGGTAAATCCGAATGTTTTAAATGCACATATCCATTATTACTATAACTATTCTATAACACATTGAACTTAGCCCGTTGTCAAATGACTAGTATATCTACTAAGCTCAGCAACCACTAGTAATTTTCACTTTTTCATTTCTTGATGCTGTTGAAAATCCGTCGTTGACTTAATCCGTTTCAAAGCGTGTTACGTTTTATAGGCAAAGCAGCTTTGGCAAACTATTTCACCTTTACTAATATATATGATTACCAAACCACAATTTTAGGCATATTTCAGACATCGCAATATTCTAGTTTATGTCTGTTTGTTTGTGAGTTTGTTTGCTGCTTAACGCCGCATTCAACTTCAGCCATATGACGACAGTGATTGACATCATGAGCATCAATCTACGCTATTGGGATAAGATGAAATGCAAGACCGCGAGAACACGTTAATCGCCTTTTACGACAAGCATGGGTTGCTGAAGATCGATTCCAACCCGGATCTTCACAGATCGCGTTATTCTACTAATGACATTACATGCACTACACGTCACTGCCTGAATCAGCAACCCGCCAAAAGTTGCAGTTTCTTTATGTAATTGTATCACCACAACTGTATTAAAACCTGAGCGTAATCTCATACACACCCACTGTTGTCTCCATGTTCATAGTAAATGCCGCTCACTCGTCAATCCCTCAGAGCAATTACCTAATGGGACAATGATTCATGGCTTTCACACAGCGAGATTAGAGTCGACTTTACATCGTCAGTTACACCTATCCAATCCATTAATCTAATGTAACTCATTTCCGATTCCTTGGCTATATTGCCGTCGGAATAGATACGTGTGTTGTAACAAATTAACCTCATATTTAGAATTAGAGTTTTTACAATTTGTGTAAGGGGTATCTATTTTTAGTTTTTCATGTCCACGCAGGGGACAAAGGTGGCCTAGAAATAAAGGGGGCAGAAAATATAACTAAAACAGAACGAACATTGATATTAAGACAACTGATATGCTATACGTTGTTTAAGATATGTGCAACATAATTCACAGTTACATCTTGCTGTGCTGAAATCAAAGTACAACTGTTGCTTTATCGGCGTTGTGAGCTTTTAATGACGAAAAAACCAGAGGGATTTAAATGCGATACATCAAAGCTATAGACAGAGTAACTTCTCTCCTTCGAATATCCCTACCATACAATACAGCGCGATCATATCTTTTGAAAAAAGGATAATGGTTAATTCTCTTCTCTTCAGGATGTTCTATAATAATATGGGGGAGTTGGTCAATAGAAAGTTGTACACTCTTTTTAAGCTTAACGGTAATTAAAGACCGGCACGAAACATGAAACGCACAAAAAACACAACTTTGAAGACGTCGATGTAAACATGTTTTCGCGTTCTCGGCTTTTGGCTTACAGTCTAAGATGTCGAGAATGCGAGGATGCGATATTTCTTCGATATTGTATTTTTATACCTTGTCAGAGTCGAGAACATGAAAATAGTTCAAATCTTGACCTGTCGAAGAAGGCCTTTAAGTTCAGAAATTGCGTAAACGGGAAACTACCCTTACAGTATACAAGTGCATGATACCTAAAACAGATTATAACTTAGTTAGCAGACCTCCCGATATAAGCGCGAATATGATAGTTACAATGCCGGCTGATTGTGTGTCACCATAACTCAATGGCGTGGAAGGTTGTTGATGATATCGACCACTAGTTTTCCTGTCCAAGAAACTTTTGTTTACAGGGACCCGTTATATAGCTGGAATAGTTTAGAATTTGGAACAAAAAGATCAGAAGATGGTTTTCGGTTGACACTTCTATTAGCAGTAACAAATGTTGTTCAGACATGATACATATCAACAACGACAACGATGATGATGATGATGGTGATGATGATGATGATGATAAATGGATGACTGTAATGCATTATAATCCGTATGTTAAAGCTACCACAAGCTGGCAGTGACGCGCCAATGGGATAAAAAAGGTAAGAATTGACACTTTGTGTGAGTGCATTTAAGAATTTAACGCCAGTTTGGATGGACTCACTGAAGTTTAAACGATTTAAAAAGCGCTGGTTAAATTGTGTGAACCTCCGAAAGTTCTCACTAGCAAATTGAGAATATCACCGATTTATGAATGTGTTGCTTGTGTTTGGATAATCGCAAACCAATTCGGACGATGGTCTCCGATGACCAATCGGTAAAACAGGTAGACAGGTTTTTGGTTGTTGTTGATTTTTTCCCGATACGATAGTGAATCGGGTTTTAGTTTGGGATTGATCAGGAGCAGTCGTGTTTGTTCTAAGTCAGCGGCCATATCTGAGCAGGGTACGACATTGTTTTCATTGTTGCGGGATTCCTGTCATTTCCAAAAACAAAACATCAAAGTCAATAAATCAATTTCGTTCACCGCAGTAATTTTACAGAATTAATTTTCTTTACCTGCGTTATTAGTATTGAAAGATAGCCATTCCATATCCAAATCACCGTAAGGACAATCCATTTTGTTTCATGTAGCATCTAGACGACATCAAACACCAGAACCAAAGCATTTATTTATTATTAAGTCAAGTCAGATGAAATGTTACAAGGCCAGGCGAAAATACTTAATTAATTATATTGCTGATCAATGCAGTCATTAAGAAGAAAATAGAAAAACGAGATGATCGTAAACACCGATCGAGAATTCGGGGAAACCCCGGAAAGTAGTTCCGGCAAAAGTTCACACGATCAATTTCACAAACAAAATGTTCACATCGTGTGAAGGTTTTTTGTCCGTTCACAGGTGTGTGAACTCCAAATATCATATCACATGACTACCCCTTCAGCCAATCAGCATGAAGTAAACAGTGTCAACTTCAAAATATGAAATTATTGGAGTATGAACCTTCATAGAGTGAGGACCAAACTGTATGAACGTCGGGGCTTGCGAGTTTGGAGTTTGGCCCTCACTCTATGAAGGTTCATACTCTATGGACTCACACAAAGTGAAAGTCAATTCTTATAATTTCTTAACACAATTTTTTACCTTAAAGAATGCAGGGCTGAGGCCTAGATCTATACACAATTATATTTAGTACGTATGACATCATGTTTACCCTTACAGCCGGAATCAAGTTATTCCTCAAAAAGGGAAGTGACATTAATGTATGTATGCCCGACTTGCTCTTCAGAAAGATCTGACACAACACATGTATTCAAATAATATAAGCGGACACGATAAACGTGACGGGAGAGATTTCGGAAGCAGTTACATGTTTCAGTCATCATTGATTCAATTGACCGATCATTCAAAGGTGATTAAAGCTGTGTAAAATAGACATTAAGGTAAACTCATAGATTGCTGTAAACTGTCACTGCCATCCTAGACACGGATCGAGTCGATACTGCCATATTTTAGATGTGCATTTCTTCGTTTTGTCCACTAGGATGGGTCGTAGTGAGGATATTCTATAACGATCATGCAGTCAAACTCTCTGATGTTTCTCAATGTATGCTAATACCCTGAGTTCAAGATTATTGGGTTTAAATGATCCGAAGGGACGCTTCTGCATGTATTCGTGCCAGGGAATTCCCAGGGGTTCCCCCAGGAATGTGAAAGTAGTCCGGAAGTGTTTCCGTCAATTCAAGAACAGGGTGTCGTGAACAACGCATGAACGTCAAATTGTGTCGTTCATACATTTATGAACGTTGTGCTTGGACCTGCAGTGTTTCGGCGACTGTTTTCATCCTGGTTATTAACGTTTTATTACGTTTGTAATTTTCTGGTCAAATCAAAATTTCAAATGTATACTTCTTCTGCGTTGCAGTTTATTTACTGCACTGACAACAAGCACTTGTCTTTCTATAACTTAAATTTTAACATTATAAGGTAGTATGGTTAAATAACAGAAAAAGGCAGATTTTTGGAATTCCGAATAGCGTCTTATAATGAGTGAGTGAGTGAGTGAGTGAGTGAGTGAGTGAGTGAGGTTTTGCGCCGCTTTTAGCAATAGTCCAGCAATATCGCTGCGGGGGACACCAGAAATGATCATCCAACAGAGGTTCGAACCCAGATTTCGGCGTGACGAGCGAACGCATTAACCACCAGGCTACCTCTTACAATGAGTAGGTTATGAATACATTTATGAACGTCAATTCTGCGGTCATGTGACCGACCTCTTGTCCAATGGAAAAGCCGTATACCGTGTATAAATAAAATTAAATCGAATTAAGCAAGGTCTGGCATTTATAACGCCGCCAGTCGCCGTGTCTGAGTCATGGACCAAAGGGCCCGCGAAACGTGGGCCAGAATTCCCAATTTGTCCTTATTTTCATCCTTTTATTGTCTGCAGCATAACCGCCCTCGTAAAGCGATTATCACCAACAATGTGAGACACTTTTCACTGTCTTCGCACATTTCACTTAAACGCTGTGACAAGTCTGAAATGAATGTCACTAATCTAGGGACATATTGTAACCAGATGTCCCCAAGGGGTTGTGTCTTTTCAATAACGTACATCACAGTGTGTGTATGCTTTGTTTGTTTGTTTGTTTGTTTGTCGTTTAACACCGCACTTAGCAATATTCAAGCTGTATGACGACGATCTGTAAAGAACCGAGTCTGCACCAGATAGCCCAGTGATTGAGATCATGAGCATCGAGCCTGACCACCCGATCCCTTTAGTTGCCTCTTACGACAAGCATTGTCGTCTCGTACGGTATTCATGGGAAGCTGAAGACCTATTCTCTACCCGGAAAACCAGGGGTCGACAGTGTATGCCTAACCTAATCGACTGCGCTCTCTTTCTTACATTATCTGCATAGTACCTTAGGCAGCGTTGTATGGCGACATGACATTCCTCGGAATATAGCACGTACGACGGCTGATTTAAGAAAAGCGATGTTTGATACAAATTACGCATTCGATTTTATATCGAACAACTTTTATGTAAGAGACACGTGAACTAGTGAAACTAGTTAATCCTCTTCACGTGAAATGGATCCCGCCTAATACCAAATACAGCGACTGTATTCTGAGGTTGAAGCTGGTGGGCTGATATGAAACAAGAGCAGATTAGTTAGACCCAGTATGAGATAATTATATCACGTCGGGGAAAACCAGAAATTGGATTCACGCATTGTACCCATGTTGACAATCGAACCAAGGTCTTTGGCGTGACGAGCTAACAACCATGCCACCCCACCGCCGAGAGGATGGAGTAAGATGAGGCTCAAGCATCTTTGGACACTAGTGTATATATTCAAAGCAACACTGACCTAGGACTCAGGTTTGTTAACGAACGCGTCTTGCGTCGCACTCTCCAAGGTCCAACGATTCTTGCTCAGGTTCGTCACTCCAAACATGCTTGGAATGTACACACTGCCCCTAAAGCAGGAACTTAAGAACTTGAAACACTTCTTCTTTTGAAAATATTTGGCAGGCTCTGGTTTAAGTTAATATGATCTCTCATTTCTACTCCGCCCTTGTTGTTATTGATTCGAGAATTGTGATCTCTCACAAATTGTCTATTTGAAGCAAAACGGCAGTCCGAACCGGAAGTTCATATCCGGGTCTCGTTTGTTACCGGAAGTTCCCCCTGTTTCGCTTATTGATCGTAATTTATTCGATGGAAGATAATTAAAAATCGTTAATTGTGACTCAATTAGGTTGTAATCAGTGTCTTCGTGGTTTGATTATGTATGACAATCACGATCCAATCGATTTCAATATGCATCTGGCATCAGAAGCGATAAATCACACGGCGTTACGACGCAAGTGGATCGCGCATGTCATGAAATGGCGGCCAATGATGAAGGTTCTGCTACAACTATTCAAAATCGGTCGTTCGATCCTCACTTTTCGAAGAGAGCCTCAAATGCAGATTGAGATATCTGGCAGCTGTGATTGGATCATGTCGCGTAAATGGTTTTTTTAATGTTTATCCATCCAGTAATTTAAACTGACCATATTTTTCAACATTTAGTCTTTTTGAACTATGACCCCAGATACATTGCGGAACTGGATGTGGTGTGTTTAGCTTCCTGTACTCGGAAAGAAAACTGGCTGAAGTAGCCATTTTTTTTGTTTTTATTGCTGCTTTAAGGCCAGACTATACACGTAATAGCTGCTGAATGCCTACTTATGTAAAAGAGACTTACAGCGTTACCACAGAATCTTTTGGGAAAACATTTCGCTTTGTGTATCCTGTAGCCCTTGGTCTCGTATGATCCCATCTGTCCGTGTTCTTTAGAATAATAGAACGGTAAAACGTTGAACAGACGTAGTGATAAAGTTTAAACATAATGGAACACCCGACATATAAAAGCAAAATGTAAGAATAATATCAAGCCGACATTAAATAAATCACCAAATGTCATCCATATAAAAGCAAAATGTAAGAATAATATTAAGCCGACATTAAATAAATAAATAAATAAATAAATAAATAAATAAATAAATAAATACCCAGTGTGACGTTTATACAGAATACTAGTCCTGTCGTATAGAAAAATCACACAAAGAACAGACACCACAACGAACAACAGTGGCACAACGAATGTGTTAAACTGGTGCCTTTGTAACAGTACGCCGTCGCAGGCCATTGTTTGTGTGTGTGTTGAGACGGCTGTTATGAAGAAGTGTTACTTGTATGGGGGGAGTGTGTGTGCGCGCGCGCGTGTATGTGTGTGTGGGAGGGGGGGGGGGGGGGGAGGGGGGGGGGGGAGGGGTGTCATTAAAACATGTTACATAAAATTTGGGAGGGTCGGGAAGGTTGAAAAAAAAATACGACACCGTCCTAAGACCAATCTCATATTAACATGCCAATCTAATACAATATCAATATCCAATCATTATCCTAAATTCGTGTGTAAGCTTAGATAACATAGTGTATGTTTCGCGTTTGTGTAGCGTTAAAACCGGTACGTTTGTTTTGTATGGCTGGCACACTGGGGCGTAGTCATGACTTTGTATTTTTACCATCCATGATCAATGCAACTTAACCTTTGGTTCGTATAAAATAAAATGAGAAAATACTTAAATATGTTTCAGTAGCTTTCAAGCTTACTTTGCATTATCATAGAGTTAGCCCGCCTCGAAATGCGTTCTCCGTGAACACTGGTTTAAGCACCCGACGTTAACTCATCCCTTGGACCACAGGATCACAATGCAAATTGTCTGTATCCATTAGAGAGAGTAAACACAGCTGACAAGAAACTTGACGGTTTATTGGTCTGCCTATGCCCTGTATTTTGATACCAATACAGCGACGCTGAAACCCCTCTGTCATACATAACTACGTGACATGGCCCAGGCTCAAGTCGCGTTGAAGCATGTTCATGCAATAACCCCTCTCCTCGGGGCAATGAGACTGATGACCTACATGAATTGATGAATCAATCAGGATCTATTAATATCGTTCTGGGGCCTACAACAGAGCTTAATTTGCCCACTAATCTCTCAATGTGCTTCTCCCTTGCACCACGTTTTATGGAAGATCGTATTAGCGAAATAGTTCCTAAATGAGTTATTGATAAAAAAAGTAGATTAAAGAGAATTATAGATATTGCAGATAATTTAGTGATGTATCCCGTCATCGAGTCTATGTTTATTGACGTTTCAGATGGCGTGTTCCTCCGTGGGAATTCTTGCAATAAGACGGTTTATTACATGATTCAAACACGCCTTTTGTGTTGCATTGTTTAGAAGTCGTCACATTCTCTGAAAGGTTCTCGATGGGTTCGACTAGGCAACGCTTCCCGGGAGAAGTTCCTTTCGAAGTCTGGGCCGACTGTAGAGGGAGCAAGGGCCCTTAGCTGATGACGAGCCTAACCAGCCACGATCACCCAAACCATCTTTGCTGCATTTGTTATTTGAGTCTGTACATAATACTTATACTTATACTACTACAAATAATAATCCTACTACTACTGTAACTACTACTACTACTACTACTACTACTACTACTAATAATAATAATAATGATAATAATAATAATTCTCAGCTCCCTGGGGAGTATACAACCAAGATGCCTGATGGGCGCTAGGAGACGTTAGCAGTCACATTACCATCCCATCCTACCGGGTACCCATTCACTACTGGGTGAGTGGAGCCACATGTCGAAAACGTCACATGCCTGAGGAGACACCGCATGTGCTACATGTGCCTCTACTGCCACTAAATGTTTCAGGTGGTGAGTTTGATGAGAGTATTTTAGGTTTTACGTAGCAGAACGTGTTCGATAATTTCATAGCAATGATGCTTTTTTACAATGAAATTTTTACAATCACGCCAATGTCACCTGCACATGATTTGAGATGTCCACTGGAGAAAGAAGACTCTACCGACCATAGATTTGAAAATTAAATGGAAAACATGACCTCAACACGCTCATGACATGAATGCTAATGGGGAAAACCGTCAGCTGTTGTGCGTTAAATTTTTTGAAAGACCTGTTATGACAGCGAATAATGTTATGTTGCGTGATGCAGCACCGACAAGTCAACGCTTGTACTCACACTGTAATCCGCAAAACGTCCACAAAGACTCCTATGTCAGTAATAACGGGATTCGCTACACGACACAGTGTTAAAGGGGCTGTGCTCAACGGTTTGTTTGTTTGTCGTTTAACGTCGCCCTCAGCAATCTTCCAGCTTTTTGACGACGGTCAGTAAATGAGTCTTGACCATTGATTGACATAATGAGCATCAATCTACGAAATTGGGGTGTGTTGACATGTATCAACCAAGTCAGCGAGTCTGACCACCCGATCCCGTTGGTCGCCTCTTACGACAAGCATAGTCGCCTTTTACATCAAACATGTTGCCGAAGACCTATTCTAACCCGGACCTTCACTGGCACTGCGCTCAACGATATGGATTGGGAGGTGAAATGAGGTTTAACGTCGCGGTTTAAGTTATTGCACTTATATAGCGACGTGTGTGTGTGTGTGTGTGTGTGTGTGTGTGTGTGTGTTTGTGTGTGTGTGTGTGTGTGTGTGTGTGTGTGTGTGTGTGTGTGTGTGTGTGTGTGTGTGTGTGTGTGTGTGTGTGTGTGTGTGTGTGTGTGTGTTTGGGTGTGGTTTGTGTGTGTGTGTGTGTGTGTGTGTGTGTGTGTGTGTGTGTGTGTGTGTGTGTGTTTCTGTGTGGTTTGTGTGTGTGTGTTTGTGTTTTTGTGTTTGTGTGTGTGTGTGGTGTGTGTGTGTGTGTGTGTGTGTGTGTGTGTGTGTGTGTGTGTGTGTGTGTGTGTGGCTGCTTGTACTAGTCGGGACTAATGCCGAATTTATAGTGCTAGACCACCGAGATACCACGGCGCAGATTAACATGAATACCCCACTCAGACACAGTTTAGTGACTCCGAGCCGAAGGAGACGCCACATGTGCTACATGTTCTTCAGTGTGGGGCAAGACCGAAGCCCTAGAACCTTTTCACAGACCATAGTCATGGAGGTGGAATACTGCTGAATGCCAGACATTAAACAAACAAACAAACACACAAAATTTCCCTTGCTTAATTTATCACAGCCTTGTGTTTATATGTTCAATACCTTGCTTTAATATCAGGTAATTATAGGTAAAACACAGTTGGAGTGGGCTCATCTAACCTTCAGTAGTCGTAGGCGGCTTCATTGACGATAGTCACACGTCACAACAACACATATCGACCGTATGTGTTCGCGGGAGGGACGTAGGGTATGGATACCCGGGAAGTAGTGACGACAACTTGAGCGAAGCGATTTGACCCGAGTCTAAACAGCCGGGCCAAAAGAAAGTCTACAGCCGTGCTTGACGATGGCTAAAGTGAAACAAACAAGAAATGGTTATTCTATGGATTTCATCACAGTTGTGATTGGACCTGCAGTGTTTCGGCGACTGTTTTCATCCTGGTTATTAACGTTTTTATTACGTTTGTACTTTTCTTGTGTAATCCAATTTTCAAATGTATACTTCTTCTGCGTTGCAGTTTATTTACTGCACTGAGAACAAGCACTTGTCTTTCTCTAACTTAAATTTTAACATTATAAGGTAGTATGGTTAAATAACAGAAAAAGGCAGATTTTTGGAATTCCGAATTGCGTCTTATAATGAGTGAGTGAGTGAGTATGGTTTTACGCCGCTTTTAGCAATATTCCAGCAATATCGCTGCGGGGGACACCAGAAATGATCATCCAACAGAGGTTCGAACCCAGAGTTCGGCGTGACGAGCGAACGCATTTACCACTAGGCTACCTCTTACAATGAGTAGGCCCAATATCAAACGTGTTGGATTCGCCATATATTTCTGATGTTTTAACTTATATGTTGCTTAAAATTCAGTTCGTTACTGTTTCAATTATCTTCAGGTGCAACATGATGTTGTTATAAGTAAAATGACGCATCTGTTGAAAAGAGCAAGTCAAATTCACATTCTTATCAATCTCATGGAAATCAGATTGAAACGATACCTTTTTGCGTCAGGATCTGGCAACAGCCTCCACAGAAGATCGCGTCAGATGACCGCACAATCTAAATACGAGAATACGTGGGTTCTTGAGCCAATGAAATGTCAGCTTTCTAAAATTAATTCGGCAGCAGTTCTTTACCAACTCAATTATGATATTTCAATTCAAACGCACATGGAACACACGTATTCCTTCAATTGAACACCCTCCCTCCCCCTCTCTCTGACCCACCAAACCCACGCAGCCCAACACACTCAATCAATCACACACTAACTCACTCACTCCCGACTCACTCACTCACTCACTCACAAGACATCCTACCTATTCTTCTACCGACTCACAATAGATAATCGTCAGAATACAATTCATAATACCCTCAAATTAATTTCAGCAAGGCTGATTTAATCAATCAATCGATACCGATTAGAATGGAAGGCAGTAATACCATTCAAACATTTTCAGTTATATTCAGTTATTATCCCGGATATTAAAATGTACTGATGTTTCCTCGAATGTAAACATTCTAGTATTTGAACACAATCCTTGAAGAAATGTCCACAAGCCAAGAAGTTCTGCAATACTGGTGTCTCATTAGATCAGATTGTGCTGGGTGCAAATTCATAAGATAGTGTGTCTGTTTTGTATGGAAAACCGTAAGGGCCACTCTCGCGTTCCACCTTTGGGAACAGCTAAATATGCTTTTGTCAATTGTGTGTGTGGTTTTCGTTTATTTATTTCGTGCTGGAGACTGAGTGAGTGAGGCGGATTTAATACTAGTTCACGTCATGGTGTTACCTACCCTTACGTACAAGTTGTGTTTGTTTGTTTGTTTAACGCCGGACTCAGCAATAGTTCATCTATATTCGAGCTATGAATAATCGAGTCTGGACCAGACGATCCAGTGATTGACATCATGCGCATAGATGTACGCAGCATGGATACGATGACATGCATCAACCAAGTCACCGAAACTCGTTAGACGCCTCTAACGGCAAGCCTAGTCGTTTCCTAGGCAAGCGAGGGCACGGGTGGCCAAGTCCTCTAAGGCGCCGCGATTCGCTGTACAGAGTTGCGTCCCTTGGGCACGCCAGAAACCTATGATTGTGGGTTCGAATCCCGGTTCGCCCCAATTATGTTTCTAGGTTCGTCAGCACCATACCCGTGCTCGTGGGTTTCACCGAAGTGGTAAACGTCTAAGACCTGCATCACTTCGGGCTTTCCTCCCACATTAAGCTGACACGCCGCGATATAACTGGAATACTGTTAAAAGCAGCGTTAAACCCAACTCACTCACTCCTAGGCAAGCACAGTCGCCAGGGGTACAACATGTAGCTGAAGAACCAAGGGTGAATTTAGGGATACGAACCCACGTACAGCGGATCTTTGCACGGTTAGGACACGTCGCTGGACCCAGTGCCTTATAACACCGAGATTTATGAACTATAGGTAGTAGGCAGTAATGGTCGGACAGGTACTAAACTCAACGCGAAATGTTTTGTTTTCAAATATTATTCAGCCAGTTGATAGCTTAACACAATAGATTGTGTTCCTTTCTCTTTGATTACTTTTCATAATAAAATTCGGGTTGGTGCCTAACAAGATGGGGTGGCAGGTCGCACGGGGGGGGGGGAGCACCTTGCCACTGGAAGGAAGACACCACTTCAGCCCCTTGATGCTGTCGGCCATCTTGAAGTTTAAATGACTTTTGTATGACTTGTGATTTTAAACTATTGTGACTTCTTAGCTGTTAGACCATGATCATTGTTGTATATTTATTTTGTGCATCATAGATAATAAATCTATTACATTAATACCCTCTGTTTGTCATCTTGTTGAATACAAAAGGATCCAGTCTATTCTTCACAAAGGGAAGACGTGTGACTATCAGACCATACCTTGTGACCATCAGACCATACCTTGTGACCATCAGACCATAACTTGTGACTATCAGAACATACCTTGTGACTGTCAGACCATACCTTGTGACTATCAGACCATGGTATAGGTATACCGTGTGACTATAAGACCATACCTTGTGACTATCAGAACATAACTTGTGACTATTAGACCATACCTTGTGACTATCAGACCATAACTTGTGACTATTAGACCATACCTTGTGACTATCAGAACATAACTTGTGACAATAAGACCATAACCTGTGACTATCAGACCATACCTTGTGACTATCAGGCCATACCTTGTGACCATCAGACCATAACTTGTGACTATTAGACCATACCTTGTGACTATCAGACCATACCTTGTGACCATCAGACCATAACTTGTGACTATCAGACCATACCTTGTGACTGTCAGACCATACCTTGTGACTATCAGACCATACCTTGTGACTATAAGACCATAACTTGTGACTATCAGACCATAACTTGTGACTGTCAGACCATAACTTGTGACTGTCAGACCATAACTTGTGACTATAAGACCATAACTTGTTACTATCAGACCATACCTTGTGACTATCAGACCATAACTTGTGACTATCAGACCATAACTTGTGACTGTCAGACCTTAACTTGTGAATATAAGACCATAACTTGTGACTATTAGACCATACCTTGTGACTATCAGACCATAACTTGTGACTATCAGACCATAACTTGTGACTGTCAGACCATAACTTGTTACTATCAGACCATACCTTGTGACTATCAGAACATAACTTGTGACAATAAGACCATAACCTGTGACTATCAGACCATACCTTGTGACTATCAGACCATACCTTGTGACTATCAGACCATAACTTGTGACTATCAGAACATAACTTGTGACTGTCAGACCATAACTTGTGACTATAAGACAATAACCTGTGACTATCAGACCATACCTTGTGACTATCAGACCATAACTTGTGACTATCAGGCCATAACTTGTGACTGTCAGACCATACCTTGTGACCTTCAGACCATAAATTGTGACTATCAGACCATACCTTGTGACTATCAGACCATAACTTGTGACTATAAGACCATAATTTGTGACTATTAGACCATACCTTGTGACTATCAGACCATAACTTGTGACTATCAGACCATAACTTGTGACTGTCAGACCATAACTTGTGACTATAAGACCATAACTTGTGACTATAAGACCATACCTTGTGACTATCAGACCATAACTTGTGACTGTCAGACCATAACTTGTGACTATAAGACCATAACTTGTGACTATAAGACCATACCTTGTGACTATCAGACCATAACTTGTGACTATCAGACCATAACTTGTGACTGTCAGACCATAACTTGTGACTATAAGACCATAACTTGTGACTATAAGACCATACCTTGTGACTATCAGACCATAACTTGTGACTGTCAGACCATAACTTGTGACTGTCAGACCATAACTTGTGACTATAAGACCATAACTTGTGACTATAAGACCATACCTTGTGACTATCAGACCATAACTTGTGACTATCAGACCATAACTTGTGACTGTCAGACCATAACTTGTGACTATAAGACCATAACCTGTGACCTTCAGACCATAAATTGTGACTATCAGACCATAACTTGTGACTATAAGACCATAATTTGTGACTATCAGTGTGATTGGATGAGTGGGTGAGTGGGTGAGTGGGTGAGTTGGTGATTAGATGAGTGGGTGATTGGATGAGTGGGTGTTTGGATGAGTGAGTTATTGGATGAATGGGTGAGTAGTTGAGTGGGTGATTGGATAAGAGGGTGAGTAGGTGAGTAAGTGATTGGATGAATGGGTGAGTAGGTGAGTAACTGACTGGGTGATTGGATGAGTGGGTGAGTTGGTGATTGGACAAGTGGGTGAGTCGGTGAGTGGGTGATTGGAGAGGTGGCTGAGTAGGTGAGTGGGAAATTGGATGAATGGGCGATTGGATGAGTGGGTGAGTTGGTGAGTTGGTGAGTGGGTGAGTGGGTGAGTGGGTGAGTGGGTAATTGGATGAGTGGTCGATTGGATGAGTTGGTGAGTTGGTGATTGGATGAGTCGGTGAGACGGTGATTGGATGAGTAGGTGACTGGGTGAGTCGGTGAGTGAGTAGGTGAGTGGGTTATTGAACGAGTGGGTGAGTAGGTGAGTGAGTTGATGATTGAACAAGTGGGTGAGTAGGTGAGTGGGTGATTGGAGAGGTGGCTGAGTAGGTGAGTAAGTAATTGGATGAGTGGGCGATTGGATGAGTGGGTGAGTTGGTGATTGGATGAGTGGGTGAGTTGGTGATTGGATGAGTGGGTAATTGGATGAGTGGTCGATTGGATGAGTGGCTGAGTTGGTGATTGGATGATTGGATGAGTGGGTGACTGGATGAGTGGGTGAGTGGGTGACTGGATGAGTGGGTGAGTGAGGGATTGAATGAGTAGGTGAGTGGGTGAGTGAGTAGGTGAGTAGTTAAGTGAGTAGGTGAGTAGGTGAGTGAATAGGTCAGTTGGTGATTTTGGATGAGTGGGTGAGTAAGTGATTGGGTGAGTAGGTGAGTGGATGAGTAGATGAGTGAGTAGGTGAATTGGTGATTGGATGAGTGTGTGAATTTGTGATTAGATGAGTTGGTGAGTTGGTGAGTAGGTGAGTGGGTGAGTGGGTGACTGGATGAGTGGGTGAGTGAGGGATTGAATGAGTAGGTGAGTGGGTGAGTGAGTAGGTGAGTAGGTAAGTGAGTAGGTGAGTAGGTGAGTGAATAGGTCAGTGGGTGATTTTGGATGAGTGGGTGAGTAAGTGATTGGGTGAGTAGGTGAGTGGATGAGTAGATGAGTGAGTAGGTGAATTGGTGATTGGATGAGTGTGTGAGTTTGTGATTAGATGAGTTGGTGAGTTGGTGAGTAGGTGAGTAGGTGAGTGGGTGAGTTTGTGATATGATGAGTGAGTGAGTAGGTGAGTGGTCGATTGGATGAGTGGGTGAGTAACTGAGTGTGTGAGTAGGTGAGTAGGTGAGTGGGTGATTGAATGAGTGGGTGAGATGGTGAGTGGGTGAGTTTGTGTTTGGATGAGTTGGTGATTGGATGAGTGTGTGAGTTGTGATTGGATGAGTGGGTGAGTAGGTGAGTGGGTGAGTGTGTGATTGGATGAATTGGTGAGATGGTGAGTGAGTAGGTGAGTGGGTGATTGAATGAGTGGGTGAGTAGGTGAGTGAGGGATTGAATGAGTAGGTGAGTGGGTGAGTAGGTGAGTTAGTAGGTGATTAGGTGATTAGGTGAGTAGGTGAGTAGGGGAGTTGGTGAGTAGGTGAGTAGGTGGGTGAGTATGTGAGTGGTTGAGTAGGTTAGTGAGTAGGTGAGTAGGTGAGTGAATAGGTCAGTGGGTGATTGGATGAGTGGGTGAGTAAGTGATTGGGTGAGTAGGTGAGTGGATGAGTAGATGAGTGAGTAGGTGAATTGGTGATTGGATGAGTGTGTGAGTTTGTGATTAGATGAGTTTGTGAGTTGGTGAGTAGGTGAGTGGGTGAGTTTGTGATATGATGAGTGAGTGAGTAGGTGAGTAGGTGAGTGAGTAGGTGATTGGATGAGTGGGTGAGTAACTGAGTGGGTGAGTAGGTGAGTAGGTGAGTGGGTGATTGAATGAGTGTGTGAGATGGTGAGTGGGTGAGTTTGTGTTTGGATGAGTTGGTGATTGGATGAGTGGGTGAGTTGTGATAGGATGAGCGGGTGAGTAGGTGAGTGGGTGAGTGTGTGATTGGATGAATTGGTGAGATGGTGAGTGAGTAGGTGAGTGGGTGATTGAATGAGTGGGTGAGTAGGTGAGTGAAGGATTGAATGAGGTGAGTGGGTGAGTAGGTGAGTTAGTAGGTGATTAGGTGATTAGGTGAGTAGGGGAGTTGGTGAGTAGGTGAGTAGGTGGGTGAGTATGTGAGTGGTTGAGTAGGTTAGTGAGTAGGTGAGTAGGTGAGTGAATAGGTCAGTGGGTGATTGGATGAGTGGGTGAGTAAGTGATTGGGTGAGTAGGTGAGTGGATGAGTAGATGAGTGAGTAGGTGAATTGGTGATTGGATGAGTGTGTGAGTTTGTGATTAGATGAGTTGGTGAGTTGGTGAGTAGGTGAGTGGGTGAGTTTGTGATATGATGAGTGAGTGAGTAGGTGAGTAGGTGAGTGAGTAGGTGAGTGGGTGATTGGATGAGTGGGTGAGTAACTGAGTGGGTGAGTAGGTGAGTAGGTGAGTGGGTGATTGAATGAGTGGGTGAGATGGTGAGTGGGTGAGTTTGTGTTTGGATGAGTTGGTGATTGGATGAGTGGGTGAGTTGTGATAGGATGAGTGGGTGAGTAGGTGAGTGGGTGAGTGTGTGATTGGATGAATTGGTGAGATGGTGAGTGAGTAGGTGAGTGGGTGATTGAATGAGTGGGTGAGTAGGTGAGTGAAGGATTGAATGAGGTGAGTGGGTGAGTAGGTGAGTTAGTAGGTGATTAGGTGATTAGGTGAGTAGGGGAGTTGGTGAGTAGGTGAGTAGGTGGGTGAGTATGTGAGTGGTTGAGTAGGTTAGTGAGTAGGTGAGTGGGTGATTGAATGAGTGGGTGAGTAGGTGAGTGGGTGAGTAGGTGAGTAGGAGAATAGGTGTGTGAGTAGATGAGTAGGTGAGTGGGTGATTGAATGAGTGGGTGAGTAGATGAGTAGGTGAGTGGGTGATTGAATGAGTGGGTGAGTAAGTGAGTGGGTGAGTAGGTGAGTAGGAGAATAGGTGTGTGAGTAGATGAGTAGGTGAGTGGGTGATTGAATGAGTGGGTGAGTAGATGAGTGGGTGAGTATGTGAGTGGGTGAGTAAGTGAGTGGGTTCTTTAACACCCCTTTGAGTAACATTCCAGCACTATCATCGACGGTGGACACCAAATTGTGTACACATGTAGGGAATCGAACCTTCTTCAACGTGAGGCGTTGTAACAGCAAGGCAACCCCATTACGCGCCTTGTCTTGGGGCAGCTGCTGGACACACTCCCAAACTCACTTCGTGGGCAGTGGCTGGGCATACCCTCGAACCCTTGCCCAAGCTGGGCTGTGACTGTACGTTAATAAAAACTTTCCAGCTGGGGTTCTTGCCTGGCGTCAGTAAACGCTTCAAAACTCTCTCCCTGGGCCTGTGCTAAGCCCTGATGACAGATTCTCCTTTGGACAATCATTAATGAGGGACTGACACTGGTCATTTGCGGCGCAATCCGATATTTGGAGCTAAGCGACCCTGGCTGCATATCTCGCACAACCTGTTATTCCAGTTTTGTCCACTTGACCAGAATAATCAAAGTGAAGTAGGTCGAGTTATGCCAGTGGGTCATTAGACTATGAGTCATTAATTGTTGTTTAGTTTAGTCCGATGGCTTACAAATGTTGATAGTCATCACTAAGTTAAGTTATGTTATGATTAATATTGACAATGTTTCTTATTAAATTCATTGCATAATATACATAATTATATAAACGTTAATCTACATATTATTATTATTATTATTATTATTATTATTATTATTTTTATTATTATTGACAGATTAAAATAAAAAATGTAGCAAAGAGGGTTTGGGTGATCTTGGCACAGTCAGTATGGTTAGGCTCATCATCAGCTCAGGGCCCTTGCCCTACACGTAGCCCAGGCAGAGAATGGGAGAATGTGAAGACCCACCAGCACTGCAGCCGTCTGCATTAACCAGATTGTCAGAAGGGCTGTATTCCTGGTAGCAAACCCGGGTGGTCTTCCAATGGCAGTCAAAAGATCGGGAGATACCAAACCTAAGGCACCGAGAACAATGGGGAGTCGGACAACTTGGTACTTGGAATGCAAGCGTGACAGTTCGAAAGCGACGTCCGCATATTAACCATGTTTTTTCTTAATCTTGTCAATCACATTATTGTCAAAAAGATTATTATTATTATAAATAATTAGTAGTAGTGTAGGTCCGCATATTTGCCATGTTTTTTTCTGAATCTTGTCAATCACATTAAAGTCAAAATTATTATTATTATTATTATTATTATTATTAGTAGTAGTAGTAGTAGTAGTAGTAGTAGTAGTAGTATTTGTAGTAGTATAAGTATTAGTATTATGTACAGACTCAAATAACAAATGCAGCAAAGAGGGTTTGGGTGATCGTGGCTACGAAGCGAGATATTTATTTTATTGAAAACTTACGAAATCAAGACAAGACAGTTTGTCGGTGAACTAAATGTGTCTTGTGACCGCTATCAGATGTTCAACATAGGAATAGTGTCAGTTATGGCGGGACGGTCAAATCAAACGTTATGACGTCGCGATATCTGCACAGGCCAATCAAATAACTAATAGCACTATTTACAGTAGGGCGACTGGTAGGTAAATTAAACAGCCAGATTCTCATTAATATTATTTTTATCATAAAATAGCATGCTTTATTCATAAAAATACAGCAGATGTATACAAATGTTTTCAATGCGGGGGGCAATTATAACATCACTCAAACAATGCAACAAAACAATTATTAGGGCTGTGTTTGTCGACGTTCTCGTAATAGCCTTAAGACAACGATTAACACATGAAAGGGCAAGTTCACATGTTTCTAAAAATTAACTTTTATCTTTTATCTTATTATTAACATATCTGTACATCTAAGCTTCCGGGCAAAAGAAAGTATATATTTGAACATTGGATTTTACCAACCCATTGAGAACGTTATAAACACGTCACTGGGCTGAAAGCATTCGCCGAAACACTGCAAACGTTAGGCCCAAAACACAACCTCGATACCTGTGTCAAATCACCATCGAATAACCATTTATTGTTTTGTTCCCTATCACCATTCCTAGCCACCATCAAGCACGGGTGTTTACATTCTTTTGCGCGGCAGTTCATGTATTCTGACGTTGGGGAAACTCCAGCTATGGCACAAGCAAAAGTCTGTGCCGTCGATGTACGATGCCATTTTAAAGGCACATTTCAGACAGTTCTTACGACAACCAAGCTGCGTTTGGGGCCCCTTTCGCCACGGAGGGGCAGTGGGGTGGACTAGAGGTTAAGGCGTTCGCTCGTCACGCCGAAGACCCGGGTCCGATTCCCACAATGGGTACGTGTGAAGCCCATTTCTGGTGTTCCCCGCCGTGATATTGCACGAATATTGCTATGGCGTAAGACCATACTCACTCACAAACGTCCGCCACGTTAGCGTCACTGGGGTATTACCTTGGAAATCCAGCAAGCAATAAGACAATATATACGATGACTGTTCACCAAACTAAAAACACAATATAGGGGTTATTGACCTTTAAATATGACGTCATTGATGGCGACCTTTAGGGACAATGTTGCAGTGGTCAAGCTGGGCTCGCGTGAGTATTTCCTTTGTATGCCAGTTAACTCCGAGGAACGCTAGATGCATTTACCATGTAAATGTCGCGATTTAGAACATGAATTAAGGCGGTGTGGTAGCTCTAGCCTAGCGGTTAAAGTCTTGGCACGTCACGCCCAAATCCCAATCACTTGAAAACATGAGTACAGTTTGAGCAGCCTATATCTTGTCGTCATATAACTTCAACCCCATGGGCAGACACGCTGACTTGGTTGATGCATGTAATCGTATCGTAATTGTGTCTGATGCTCATGATGTCAATCACTGGATTGTCTGGCCCAGCCTCGATTATTTACAGACAGACGTCAAATGGCTGGCAACTTGCAGCGTTGAACAAAGAAAAAACCTATAATGGCAATATTGCACAAAGCGGCGTAAAATCCCACTCTCCTGTTATAAGACGGACCCATGTCAGTCATGTACAGACAGTCATTAATATGTCCATTTTCTATTCAATAAAGATGTTTTTACTGATTGATAACTCGCAAGTAAACAATGATGTAAGAATATTACTACTAAACTGAAAAAAATACATACATGCAGAATATTGTCAAACGTGTAAAGAAAATAATGACACGCTTACAGAACATAGTTACAGAAGCCGGTCATATATAACGAATATTATTACAAGTTTACAGAACATAGTTACAGAAGCCGGTCATATATAACGGGTGAGGTGGAATGGGGTTTAACGTCGCGTCCAAGATTATTGCACTTATATAGCGACGTGCATGTACTTGTATGTGTGGCTGCTTGCACTAGTCTGTGACTGATGCCGATTAATAGCGCTAACATACTGAGATACCATGCCGCAGTTTAACATGAATACCCAACTCAGACACAGTATACTGACTTCGAGCCGACCAGTCCTTGTTTTACCCCTAAATGCCGAGCGCCAGACAGGGTAAAAACAAGTACCATCTTTTAACATCTTTTTGTATGACGCGCCCGGGCATCGAACCCCGGACCTTCCGCTCTCCGGGCGGACGCTCTACCATTAGACCACGGAGGCGGTCTCATATATAACGAATATTATTACAAGTTACATATTACATAGTTACATATAAGTAGAACACCGCTGCGTATATAAGTAATAGAAATATATATTATTATGGTATCTGACCGAGAACGTTCGCGAGTGTCGTTAAATACATTCAACAAACATCACCGGAAGTAGTGCCACCAAGGGACACTGATGCTACAACCGGAGCATCCAGCGTACGTCTAGATGTATATCTGTCCAGATAGTTTAAACATACTTCATTTCACTACCTTTAACTTTTTACATAAAATCTAATATAAAGTCGCGGAAGTGTCGGGTGCGTCACGCTCACAGGGACCTGTGGCTAATTGATGTAGCTCGATTATATAATGTCTGTAGTTTTGTTTGTTTGTTGTTTAACGCCGCACTCAGCAATATTCAAGATTTATGACGGCGGTCTGTAAATAATCCATTAGCATCGATCCACGCAATTGGGATACGATGACATGCGTCAACCAAGTCAGCGAGCCTGACCACCCGATCCCGTTAGTCGCCTCTTACGACAAGCATGGTCGCCTTTTACAGCAAGCATGGGTTGCTGAAGACCTATTCTACCCCGGATCCTTACGGGTCATGTGAAGTTCATTGCATAACTAATATAGAATGCAGAGCGAATTTGATGTTTGTTTGGTTTAAAGTGTTTGTAAATGTCTCTCGTTTTCATGATATTCATTAAGCTCTGTCTCGGAGTAGCAAAGGTTTTGTAAAATCGAATGACGTCTCGTGACTTTGTTTTAAATCAAATAGTGGTACCGATGTTACAGGGGTCACGATTATCCAATGAAAACGAATAAAACGAGGTCAACACTGTACGACACACGGGTGACGTACGGATTCAGTATCTTACCACCTGTGTCTTCACCACGAATATAGATTATTACCCTTAGGGTTAGACATGACCGAGTTCATAAAAATCAGTGCATTGCTTACGTCAACCCGACGGCATTGTTGAACTCAGTCAAAATGTATTGTGACGTAAGGTCGGGATGATGTCAAACTAGAAACGACGTCATAGTTGAAGATTGTTCACGTCTCTCTAATACTGCATACTCGCTCGGGGAATACAAGAACTCTGGCACTTGTTTCGTAAAGTCAGCGTGACACACATGCTCGTATAATAATCCTTATGTAATAAACAAACTCTCGTGTAATACCAATTTTATGAAAACCGTGAATAGTTCTGATATCTGACCAGCGATTTCATGGAGCGAGTTTAGTACTTAACGTATTACTTGCCGCTGATAGCTTCAGATCTTAAAACCTCATTTGGTCGAACTATCGGAATTCCCGTCCTAAACTAGTTCAAGCGTATGACTACAATATTTCACAGTCGTGTGTTAATGGGCAGACTTCGACGCGATCCACAGCATGATCAAAATGAATTTAACAAAATAATACAACTTCAAACACATGATAGGGCGACACGTAATAATACAACGGTCTACCTTTAGAATTCACCTCCATTTACGTTTACAATCACGTCATAAAACTAGATGACGTAATTTGTGAAATGTTGCTGAAAAACCCACGGGCAAAACTGTGCCCCGTGATGTCGGGGGTCATCGACTATTCATAAGCTCCTCAATGTGGTCTATCATCTCTATACGTAATGTCATTGAAGAAGCCAGCAATGCTGAGAGTTTTCAATATTCAGCCATTCCGGCAAAGGATAGGCCCGCGCTTTGGCGCAGTGTCCACTACCAGGATATTGTCATTAAACAGCGGTATCTTCAACGTGACATAGTTACATGTATATAGTATATAATCATTTGCATACAGATTACTATTACGTGTATTCCGAATATCATACCTGAAGTACAGGACATAAACATATGTGAAGAAAGTGTAAGAACATGTATGCAGTATTAGAACTCATGCATGCTGTGTTTGTTGTTTTAACGGCGTTCTCAGTAACATCGCACCTATATGACGCCGGCCTGTAACACGGTCGAGTCTGGATCAGACAGTCCAGCAATCAATGTCATGAGCAAAGATTTGTTTGTTTGTTTGTTGTTTAACGCCGCACTAAGCAATATGCCAACTATATGACAACGGTCTGTAAATAATCGAGTCTGGACCAGACAATTCAGTGATAAATATTATGAGCATCGATCCAAGCAATTTGGATCGATGACATGCATCATCCAAGTCGGCGAGCCTGACCACATGAGCAAAGAAATACACCGTAGGGGTACGACGAAAGGCCTGCCCTCCAGATCCATCAATGTCGATCCGTAGGAAACGCATGGATTGTTGGAGACCAGTTGTAGCCCGGAAAATCATGGGTGCTGTAAGAGTGAGTGAGTGAATATGGTTTTACGCCGCTTTTAGCAATATTCCAGCCATATCACGGCGGGGGACACCAGAAATGGGCTTCACACATTGTACCCATGTCGTGAATCGAACCCGGGTCTTCGGCGTGACGAGCGAACGCTTTAACCACTAGGCTACCCGACCGCCCCTAATGGTGCTGTAAGAACATATTACATACGCATATGTAAATACACGTATGCTGCCTATAATGATATAATGATGACACAGACGTCCATCCATGGTACGATCGGGAATATGTAGAGGGCGTCATGGAAAATGATAAGTACAAAATTCTTTGGAATAGACCCGTATACATACTTAGAGGCCAACAAACCTGATCCTGTCCTTTTTGATAAATCCAGTGAAATCATTTATATCATTGAATTTTCTGTCCCTTTTGACACCAATGTGATATGACAAGATTGAGGACAAACATTGCAAATATGAGGACCTCACTTTCGAAAAGACACGCTTGCACCAAGTTGTCCGACTCCCCAGGTTTTGTACCTCCCAATCTGTTGACTGATATCGGGAGAGTACCCGGGTTTGCTACCAGGAATACAGCCCGTCTGACAATCTGGGTAATGCAGAAGGCTGCAGTGTTGGGGAGTCTTCACATTCTCTGAAAAGTTCTGGGTGGGTTTGACTAGGCAGCGCTTCATGGGAGAAGTCCCATTCGTTGTCTGGGCTGCGTGTAGAGGGGGCAAGGGCCCTGAGCTGATGATGAGCCTGACTGTGCCAGGATCACCCAAACCCTCTTTGCTACATTTATTATTTCAATATGTAAATAATAAATATTAATATAAATAAAACTGATTTAAGTGTATTTTTTAAAACCACGGTCAGTGGTGAAGCTCCTGGTGTTTATGGTCTGGGATTCTTGTGAAATCGGTTTTTGTGTTGGCCCATGCGCCGTGAAGAGGACCTCCACCTGAATTTTAGTTCTAAACTGACTTTAACAAGGAGAACTTTGCTCCATCAAATAATGATGACACCACGTGTTCGCAAAAGGGTGGGCGTCTCCCGCCCAACGATGGCGCCCGTTTCAAAGGCAAAGACAAAATGTCAGTGAAAACAATGTACACCAAGTGTCTTCGAAAAGAAGAGTGTCTGGTTTTTCGAACTGATTGAACAAAACTGCTTCCCTTGCGCTAATAGTTATTTAACGGAAGACCGAGGAACAAATGTACAACATCAATTACTGGATTGCATTATAACTTGATATGCTAGGTCTTGTATTTTACAACAACGCTACAGTTCCACCCAGAATACAACATGTATTCAGGTAGTTTACTCAAACGTTAACGCGACCTTTTTCCCAATAATTATCAAATGAGTGTAGCGACCTAAACATGCCAAGAATG